>NC_044316.2:2263115-2570741 GCF_007474595.2 Lynx canadensis
TCTGGCAGCCCTGGTGACACCCCCCACCCCACATCACTCCCCCCCCCCCTCCATCCAGGTCACCTACTTCCCCTTCGACTGGCAGAACTGCACCATGGTGTTCAGTTCTTACAGCTATGACAGCTCAGAGGTCAGCCTGCAGACCGCGTTGGGTCCTGACGAGCAGAAACGGCAGGAAGTGTACATTCATGAAGGGACCTTCATTGGTGAGCGGGCATGGCTCCCACGTCCATGGGCTTTATGCTTTCCGGTTTCTAACAGGCTGATAAATACCGCCCCCTCTCCACCCCCCCCACCCCCCATCAGCAATGCCCGAGACAGCCTGTGGGGTCAGCAAGACAAGTTTCACAGATATGGAAAACTGAGACTTGTTCACGTTTATCAGAGATGGGCTGCCCAACCCGGTGTCCACAGCTAGCCCCTTATCACATCAGCCACCTGAGGGTTAGGATGTGGCAGATGAAGCCGTATCTGGCACCGGTAAGGTCAGGTCCTACATCTGTGTCCTGTTCTTCTCTCTTCCCCTCTCCTTCCTCCCAGAGAATGGCCAGTGGGAAATTATCCACAAGCCTTCTCGGCTAATCCAGCCTCCGGCGGATCTGAGGGGAGGCGGGGAAGGACAGTGGGAAGAAGTCACCTTCTACCTCATCATTCGTCGGAAGCCTCTCTTCTACCTGGTCAATGTCATTGCCCCGTGCATCCTCATCACTCTCCTGGCCATCTTCGTCTTCTACCTGCCTCCAGATGCAGGTAAGGGAGGGAAGGGCCCTGCCAACCTCCCCACTTCTCTCCATCCAGTAACTTCTGCCTCTTCCCTTTCAGAATCCTAGGATCTCCTTCTTGGGACCAACAAGCTCCTGGGATTAGACAATTCTCCTTTATCCTTCTCCCATTCCTGGTATCCTCCCCAGCTCACTCCCCTCTTTTCCAGACACCTACTAGTCCCTTGGCCTCCTATCCCCCTTCGAAACAATAGTGACATTTTTCTAGGAGGCAGCAGAGTAACCTTGGGCAAATTCTTTCCTCTCTCTGTGTCTCAATTTCCTGATCTGGAAATGGGGACAATTGTTGTCTCGACCTGATAGGATTATTCTGAGGATGAATTGAGTTAATAGAACCGTGCCCGGCACCAAGTAAGTTCTGTGTAAGCATTAGTATTATTTTTACTATTTTTGAGCCTTGCTAGAAGTAGTATAATGAACATGTTGCATATATTAATTCAATTCTAATCTTTACAACTCCGGGAGATAAGTACTGAACTGTCTTCCCATTTTACAGAGGAAGACAAAGAGGCTGAGAGAGTTTAAGGCACTTGCCCGACATTAGGCAGTCAGAGAGAGTTGGTGCCAGCCTGATTCACAGACAGAAATCCTCAACGCTGGTATTTAAAGCACTCTTTCCTTCTCTCTGGCATTGAGTTCTCCGTCTAGAAAGGAGAGTGATCCAGCTCTAGAACACACTTCCAAATGTAACTTCTACTTCCTCCCTGAGCAGGGCAAATCTTGGAACCCAATATTATAGGACTAAAGTAGAACAGACCATAAAAGTTATTTATTTCCATACCTTCCTTGAAGTTTGAGGTGCCTGTTGTATGCCCCGAGAATAATCAGCCACCTGGCACATCCTTATATACTTTGTTTCATTTTTAGATCCTTCAAATTGCTATTTAGTTCCTTAAAAAAGCTACAAGGGTTGGTCTGTTCATTCGTGCAATGATATTTGTTGAGCATCTATAACGTGCGAGGCACTGGAGCTACCTCAGTGAATAAAAGAGACAAAAATCTCTGCCCTCCTGGAGTTTATGGTCTAGTGGGGGAAACAGCCAACAACCAAAATAAATAAATCTATTAGGGTGTATACTGGGAGAGGACAAGTCCTAAAGAGGAAAATAAAGTAGGAAAAGCGGTTAGGGAGGATGAGAATGGGGGCAGGGGTTGTAATTTAAACTAGAATGGTCAGGGGTGCCTGGCTGGCTCGGTCGGTATAGCACGTGACTCTTGATCTCAGGGTTGTGAGTTCAAACCCCATGGGGGGTGTAGAGATTACTTAAAATCTTAAGGGGCGCCTTGGTGGCTCAGTCAGATGAGGGACCACCTCTTGATTTCAGCTCAGGTCATGATCCCAGGGTCATGGGATCAAGAACAATGGAAGGATATGGTGTGAGAAGGGAGACTGCTTACGATTTCTCCCTACATCCACTCTCACTTAGCACTCTCCCTCTTCCATATCCCTCTCCCTCTCCCTATCACCTCGTCCCCTCTCCCCCTCCCCCTCTCCCTCTCCCTCTCCCCCTCTCTCTCCCTCTCTCTGTCTCTGTCTCTGTCTCTTCCCTGCTCGTGCTATCTCTATCTCTCTGTCTAAAAAATAAAAATAAATAAAATCTTAAGGAATAGAATGGTCAGCCAGTGCCTCACTAAAAAGGAAATATTGGATCAGTATTTGAACAAAGAGTGAAGGGGTTGAGAGAATGTTCCCTGGCAGATATCTGGGGGGAAGAATGTATCAGGTGCAGTTAGCAGTGAATGCGGACTCTGGAGTGGGAGTGAGCCTTGCGTATTCGAGAAGTAGCCAGAACGACTGAATGAAGTAAGCGAGAAAGAAAACAGTAGGAGATAAGGTCAGAGAGTTAGCGGAAGGCCTTGTCAACCATACTAAACACTTTGGCTTTTATGCCGAGGAAGATGAGAAGCCACTGGAAGGTTCTGAGAAGGAAAGGGATGTATCTGATTTCCATTTTAACAGGATCAGTCTGGCTCTGCTCTGTTGAGAACAGTCAGCAGGGGTAAAGACAATGAAGCAAAGAGGAAGCCTTCTATTTTTTTTAAATTTCTTTATTTCTTAATGTTTATTTATTTTTGAGGAGAGAGAAACAGTGCGTGTGAGTGGGGGAGGAGCAGAGATCTGGGGGGGGGGGGGCCGGGTACAGAGGATCTGAAGCGGGCTCCGGGCTGACAGCAGAGAGCCCCAGGTGGGGCTCGAACTCACGAACCCATGACCTGAGCAGAAGTCGCACGCTTAACCAACTGAGCCACCCAGGCGCCCCGAGGAGGCCTTTATAATAACTCAGACCTGAGGTAATGGTACTTTGTATGGATATATTTTGAAAGGAAAACCAGTAGGGTTTGCTATGGATTGGGTATGGGTTAAGAGAGAGGGAGGAGAGTTGAGCAGGACTGAGAGCCACAGAAAAGATGGATTTGTCACTTCTGAAGGGGGAAAGGCTGTGGGAGGGGTTGGTGGTCACGGGATTAGGTTTTGGACAGGTTAATTTTGAGATGTCTCTTGGACATCCAGGTGGAGAAGTTAAATTGGCAGGTGGCTATAAATCTGGAGTTTAGGAGAGTAAGTCCGAGCTGGAGGTTATCGTTGTAGGACTCATCTGCCTGCAGTTGGCCCTTCCAAAAGCCTGTCCTTGAGTGGGCTGGAGACATGGTCACTGATTATGCCATGGAAATCGCCTTCTGGCAAAGCCTAATCCTTCCACCTTCCTCTCTGCCCCGCAAGGAGAGAAGATGGGGCTCTCGATCTTTGCCCTGCTGACCCTGACTGTGTTCCTGCTGCTGCTGGCAGACAAAGTTCCTGAGACCTCCCTGTCTGTCCCCATCATTATCAAGTACCTCATGTTCACCATGGTGCTCGTCACTTTCTCAGTCATCCTTAGCGTCGTAGTCCTCAACCTGCACCATCGCTCACCCCACACCCACCAAATGCCCATTTGGGTCCGTCAGGTAAGATGTCCTTCTCCAATCAGTGTTAACTCTCAGTCCTAGCATTCGTCTTTTTGTGCAGGTGCCACTCCTCTCTCCTACCAACTTCACAGACCTGAGCGATAACTACGACCCCTGGTAGAGTGTTCAAGTGCCAAGGCCAGTTGGGGGTTGAAAGGTTGCACAGTCAACTTTACCCTCCTGACATTATCATGTCCTAGATCCCATATTGGCTTCATCAATACTGCCCATCCCTGGGTCGCAGGGAAACATCCTCGGGGTCAGGTCCTATCAGGGTGGAAGCCCTCGGAACTTTGTTTTCGGGGCAGGATGCCTCCAACCCACTTAAGTTAAGGCCGTGTGGTTGCATTTCCTCGCTGTGCAGCTGGGGGACGCGCGCACGCATGCGCAGGGATGGGCAGGTGGTTGGGGACGGTGAGCTACTTCCCTTCCCGTCTGAAAGCATGAGAGCGCCCCCCCCAGCCCCCCACGACCAATATGCCTTTCTACTCAGCAGATCTTCATCCACAAACTCCCTCCATACCTGGGTCTGAAGAGGCCCAAACCTGAGAGAGACCTGATGCCGGAGCCACCTCCTGTAGCCCTCAGGGACTCTCCAGCAAGTGGCTGGGGTCGAGGAACAGATGAATATTTCATCCGGAAGCCACCGAACGATTTTCTCTTCCCCAAACCCAACAGGTAGTACCTACTCTCCGTCGCCTACAAGGAAGGGAGAGCGTGAACTACCGTTCCCAGAAGGCTGTGCAGAGGCAGGCGGCTTAAGGTCCCGGAAGATGCCCTTGAGCATCATGGGAAGTGTAGTACCCCTTCTGCCGCCTACTTTGCGGAAAGGCGGAAACTAAAGCGTAGAGGGATGGGAGGAATTGCGGAAGACTGGAGAGGTCGTCGCTGACGGGGAGAGCCTAGAGGGCCCTCTCACGTTTCGAAAACTGACAAGAATGTTGGAGGAGGGAATTGGGATGGAGCCTAGAGCGTGGCCAAACTGTCCCGCCTCTTCCAGGTTCCAGCCTGAACTGTCTGCCCCGGACCTGCGGCGATTTATCGATGGCCCAAACCGGGCTGTGGGCCTGCCTCCCGAGCTGCGGGAGGTCGTTTCCTCGATCAGCTACATCGCTCGACAGCTGCAGGAACAGGAGGACCACGACGCGGTAAGTCCAATGAGGGTGGAGCAGGGCAGGGCCTGGGTGGCCTTGGCTCCACCCGCCAATCCAGGCTCCGCCCCTAGCACTCGGTTTGGTTTCTGATTGGAAGCTTGCCTCCTTTGGTTCCGCCCCCTGTTTTCCGACTGGCTCTTCACTCCATCCATCGCCCGCAGTTTCGCTTTCCTCTGTCCCACCGCCCGCCCCTGTCTCAGAGCTCGTAGGACAGGGTAAGGGTAGCGGGCAGACCTTCCCTGGGGGTCTGCAGCTCAGAAACAGTTTACTCTGCCTACCCCCAGCTGAAGGAAGACTGGCAATTTGTGGCCATGGTAGTGGATCGCCTTTTCCTCTGGACCTTCATCATCTTCACGAGCGTTGGGACCCTCGTCATCTTCCTGGATGCCTCGTACCACTTGCCCCCTGCCGACCCCTTTCCTTGAGGACAGAGGGCCAAGACCCAGGTCCTCTGCGGGCTGCATTGAGAGTCCGGCGGTACTCTCGAGTCCTGTCCCTTTCTGCCTCTCGACTCCACTAGGAATCCGGCCCTTCCAGGTCATTGCCTTTATGGGGAGCGAGCCGAAGTGGGACGGGGCCGACCGAAGCCTTGGGCCCCGCTAGACATGCACTATCAGTTTATTTAGTCTTTGGTTTCTTGTAGAAGTTCCTTCGGATAGCAACACTAGCTTCCCAGTATAATGGAACAAAGAACAAGAACTAGACTGTAAGCCTTTTGAGGGCAGGAACTGTGCCTTGTTCACTGTAATAGCCCCAGCTCCTAGCACAGGTCCTGACCTATAGGATTGTAGGTGCTTAACGTCTGTTGAGTGAATAGGGTTTTTTTTGTTTGTTTGTTTGTTAGTGTTGTTGTTTTTTCCTGGAAGGAAATGCACCAAATAATAGTGCTTATGTTTGCATGTTGAGACTAGTGATCTTTGTTTTCACCTTTCTGTAATTTATTTTTTTTGTAATAAGTATTATCTTTAGGTTAAAAAAAAGGTTATGTCTAAAAGGATGCATTTGTAATAAGGGGAGGGGGGAAGAGCCCTTTAAAATCCTTCCTTCAGGTTTCAGCTTTGGTGCTCAAACTTTGGATAAGCTAAGCTATTGAACTGCTCTGGGCCTACGTTTCCACATCCGTGAAATGAGGCGAATGACAGGACCTACTCCCTTAGTCTGAGGGTCGTGTGACAAGATGGGAGCAAACGCACGATACAGCAGACATCAGAGGTTGCCAACTGGTGTGTTTTGTTTGACCTGTGTTGTTGACCTCACAGGTTTCAGTGTGAGTTCGCTACTTTAAAAGTTTGGATAGTGCACAGAGAAATTTGGATTTCCGGCTTCCCTTGGGGGAGGGAAATTAAAAGTATGGTAACACCAGGCCTGACTCCCCTGTTGGCAGCAACCTGAGGGTTAGTGGCTGCCTGGTCTGGTCAAGGTTATTTGTACCAGAATTCTTCAAAGCCCCCACCCACCTGACCCACGACTTCCCTCATTTTACTTGCCTGTCCCATTAGACAAAGTAAAGGGGAGGGGAGGGGGGGGGGATGAGGAGTTGAAGGTAGTGGGGGGCTAGGAGTGGAAAAAGAAAGCTGGCCGTATCCCATGACTGTCACTTGTTTTGTGCGTCGGTTTCCTTTCAATTTGGAGACAGGGTTGCTCCTGGTTTAAGGCGCATGGGCCACTAGCATCTTGTGCCCAGCAGGCTGTGTGAACTGGACTGAGTTCATGTTTCTGCCTGGAGGTCAGACCAAAGTCAGCTTGAGCCTGGTGGCTGCGGCCATTATGGTGAAGCACGTAGGGTCACCAGGCCCTCACGCCTCCTCGGTTGCTGGAAGCTGTGGCCCCAAGAGGGATAATACAGCTGCAGCTCCCAGGATCCCTGTGGGACAGGGCAAGCGTGTCCCTGTCCGGCCGACCCACCAGCCACGAAAACAAGTGCGCTTGGCGTACTACTGAGGAGGACAGTTTGTTTGTCTTGTTGGTTTATTGGCCTAGAGAGTTGGACACACACACAGATGCGGAGATAAATATTGGTCAGTTTCTCTAAATCTGGGTCCTCACTACATATAGAGCTATAGTCTGTAGAATTCTAAACCTTGCGTGCTGTGGCACAGAACCAGTGGCCTTCCCATTCCTCCGTCACCCCTCTTCCCAGGGAGCATGGGGAAAGAGGGCACAAACTGACAAGACCCGAATGACTTTCAAAAGACGAGATTGCAAAATCCCAAATTTCCAACCTCTGAAATTCACAATATTCAGGTTCCCCAGCTCAGATACATATTTTTAATCTCCGATTTTGCCACAATCTCATTGATTGCCCAGAACGACCACATTCTGGAAACTATTTTCCTAAATCGTCATTAAAAAAAAAAAAAAAAAAAAAAAAAAGTCTACAATCTCAGTTCTCCCAAAATGTCCACAGTTTTGGAATTTTGACCTGTTCTGAAATTCGAATTGCCCGGTCCACCCTCAACTCCTTCCATTTCCTGTGCCTTTTTGCCTCAGAGGAGTGCAGGTTAAGGATCTAGGGGAAGCAATTGTAGCATCTGCTCCCTGCCTCCAAGGCCTTTCTGTCTCTCTTGTGGTTCCGCTGTGTGTATGTGTGTGTGTGTGTGTGTGTGTGTGTGTGTGTGTGTGTGTAGGTGTATATATATATGTGTGTGTAGATATATATATAAAATTTGTGTGTAGATATATATATGTATTTTTTATTATGTTCTTTTTTCGCAGTTTTTCTAAAGTGCCAGAAACAAGATTTGTGGGAATTTTTTAGTGATTTTTTTTTTTTGCATTTTCCCGTTTTAAGCATTTTTCCCCCTTAAAAATTGGAACTTGGTACATTCAGTAGGAAACTCTTCACTCGGACTGTGGCCAAGACCAAGAAAAGTGCAAAGAGACAGAGGAGGAGTGGAGGAGTGATACTCCTCCATGGTTAACATTCAGGAGCCTGTCAGAAACCTCCCCCTTCCTATATGCTAGGAGGGTCAGATGCTCCTGGTCCTTCCCTCGAGCTCACCTCCCTCCAAAAGCCATGGTCTTGCCCTTTCAGCATCGTTGAGAGGGCGGCCATCTTGGCCCCAGAAAACAGTAGCTGGGAAAAAGCTGCCATTTAGGTGACGGCAGCCTTTCCCCTTTTTAAACTGCACTCCTGTAATTCCCATTTGTCAAATTTCCTCCCCCAAACTGGCTCTCCCCTTGTGAGCTGTTTTTATTTGGGGGGGGGGGGGAGGAGGTGGGTGGGATGGGAAATGTTCATCCAATCACAGAGTGGGGACGCCCGGTCATCAAAGAGAATTAGGAGCAAACGTTTCTTCAACTCCCCCGCTGGAAGGAAACATACGGACCCCTGACCAGGGTTAACTAGTGCAAATTAGGGATTAGGGACTGTTTCGGGTCCCTGCACCCCATCCCTAGGCTGGGATCTTTGGGTGTGGGGAACTGAGTCAAAGATGGGGTGTAAGGTGCTATTTTGGAGGAAAGATTGGTGGGGATACCCCAAAGCCCACCAAGGGAGTAGGATGGTTCCCCAAAAACCACCTGGAGTGAATGGTGAGGGAAGCGACACTGGGGAAGATGGAGGTAAAAGTAAGGACGGGAGGTCATGTGCAAATCTTGGGCTTACCCACCCATCCAACCCCCATCACTTTTCTGGCTATTTGGTCTAGTCTGGGAGAAACCATCAGGAAAAAAAAAAACAAAAAACCAGGGAGAAAGTAGATTCTCTTCCCCATCCCATATGGAGCTCCTCCCTCCTGGCCCCCAAATCTGATTTAGCCCAGAAGAGGCCATAGGTAGAGGCAGGAAGAGGTGTGATCTACTCACCTCTTTGCCTTGGAAGAAGAATCTGGGGCTCACTGGATTTGAGGGTCAAGATAGGGCTGAGATTAGTGCTGCCCTGGGCTGGGGAAATGCTCAGCCGTGGAACAGATGGGTAGCCCTCCCCCCAACACCTCCTTGACCTGGATGGGAAGAGGCCATCTCCAGAGTCTAGGAGAATGAGGAGGAATGTGGAAGATCCAAAGGCATGGAAGCCAAAGAAGGCATGGCGTCATAACGTGAAGGGAACAGGGACACAGAGCCCCACCCCTGGGAAGAATGGAACCTGGAGCCAAGCTCCCAGATGGGTGGGTGTCGGGTATCACAATGGTCTGGTCCAGGCCCTGGGCCACAGAGAATGGAATGTGCTAGGAAGCATCTAGGCAGGGGCTTGGAGAAAGCTGCACAACGAGGGGAGGTCACTAGGCGAGAGAGATGGTTCCCCCCCTCCCCCGGGTTTACGAATCAGGAGGGTGGGTTAGACATTCAGAGCTGGTGGGGGCCGTGAGTAGAGATTCCTATAAGTATATTGCTCAGTTGCCCCAAGGGCTGAAGAAGGGATGGGGGCTGGCCCTGCCCCTCGCGGAGGCCATTCCCTGGAGGAGAACCGAGAGGGGAGCCACCAAAGATCCCTCCCCAGGAGACGGGAAAACTACAATCTCACACAAAGCAGCCTGACCCCTGAGCTCCAGGGGCCCCCAAGTCCCTGCACAAGAGTGTGGAGGGGCTCCCAAGGGGCAGGGAAGCCAGGGAGCTGGTAGTGGCAGGGGGTTCAGGGAGGGTGGCATCTGGTGAAAGGGGGGAGGTGGGCCCAGAGCTCACCCCACATCTCCCTTCTGGGTTCTCTCAAGCCCCGCCCTTTCCCCCTCTCCCTTAGGGGGGACTGGGGGAGGAAGAGTCGGGGGAGGTGGAGTCGGGGGCGTAGGGGGTGCTGCTTGAGGATTGACTGCGTAGCCAAAGACCCCTGGAAGGAAGGGGAGGGCGCCCCCACCCTTCTCGTCAGGTAGGACCATGTTGAGAGCAACCGGGAGTGCGGTCAAGTTGCTGAAGTTATAAGGGTAGGCGGCAAGGAGCTGGGGGCCATAGACCAGTGGGTAGGGCTCGGGGTAGAAGGTGACTTTGGCGGCCCCCATCCCCTCCACGCGGTCCCCCTCCCCGACCCCCACCGGCCCCTCGCTCCCCGCTTTGCCCCTCCCACCACTAGGTTCCCTGCCGCTCCCGATCAGAGCCAGTGGAAATTCCTGCACGGGCGGATAGGCATAGGTGCCCCCTCCTGCCACCAGCGGGGGCTCCTCACCCCCGGAGATGACAGGGTCCTGGAGAGACGCGGTCTCGGAAGCTTCCTCCGCGGCCGCGCCCCCGCCCCCTGCCTCCCCGCTGGAAGAGGAGACTTGCATCTCCTGGGGGGCCTCCTCCTTGACATCCCCGGGTCTGGTGGCAGCGCTGCCCTTGGAGTAGGCGATGACGGGCGTGGGGGTGCCCCCGGGCCGCTCGGCGGCGTGCCTCTGCGCGTGGCGGCTCAGGGCGGCCGCCGTCTTGCACACCTTGGCGCAGTGAGGGCAGGCGAAGCGGGTGGAGGGCCGCCGGCCGGCCCGGGAGCCGTGCGCGCCGCCGCCGTGCGCCTCCTGGTGCTTGCGCAGCTTCCGCAGGGTGGCGAAGGTCTGGGCGCAGTCCCCGCAGCGGTGCCTCCGCTCGCCCCGGGCGCGCCCCGCGGGGCCCTCGGCCGCCGCCGCCGCCGCCGCCGGGGTGTCCTCCCAGCTCCGGCGCTCCGACTTCTGTCTCCAGCGGGGCTGCCGGCGGCCTCTGGGCAGCGCGCTGCCCCCGGTGCTGCCCGCGCCCGCGGCTCCGGCCTTGCGCTTGGGCTTGTAGGAGTAGTAGGGCCTCCAGAGCTGGTCCTCCCCGCCGGCGCTCGCTTCCTCGTCGTCGTCGTCGTCGTCGTCGTCCTCGTCGTCGTCGTCGTCCTCGTCGTCGTCGTCGTCCTCGCTCTCCTCCACCTCCTCTCCGCTCAGCTCCCCGGGACGCAGGTCAGTCTCTGAGATGCGGCGCTTGACAATGGCCTCCTCCCCGATTCGCACAGTGATCTGACACAGTGGAGGTGGAGCCTGTAGCTGAGAGGGGCCCCGGCCAGGCCCCGCGGGGGGACCCCCACCCCCGCCAAGCCCGCCGGCTGGCTTGGCCGTGTAGGTCAGTGTCCTTCCGGCCCGTGGGTTCCGGCCCTTGGCCTCCTCCGTGGCTGTGGCCGGCCCCGCGGCTGTGGCCGGGCTGCCCGCCGTGGCGGGGCTGGTCGGTGTGGCTGCAGGCTGAGGGGGAGGAGGCGGGTACTCACGTTTTTTGGGGGGCCTCGGGGGAGCGGTGTAAGTGATGACCGAGGCGGCCTGGGCTCCCCCGGCGCTGGCCGGGCCCCCCCCTGCTCCACCACCGCTCCCGCCCCCGTGCACGATGACCGAGGGGGCTGGGTGGGCAAAAGTGATAACAGAGGGTGGGGGGCCGGGCTGGGGGGCGGGTGGGGGGCCGGGTGGTGGGCTGGCAGGCATTGCTACAGGGGCCGGCGTGCCGAGGCTCGGAGAAAGGGGGGCCTCGGGGGCTCCCTGGCTGTAGGTCTTATAGGGCCGCTTGGCTGCCCGCATGGGGAGCAGGCGGTACAGCTTGAGGGTATTGAGCTTGGGCTTGTAGCCTCCATTGGGTGTCTTCTCACTGGCTAAGAGGCCGGGGCTAATGCCATGGAAGGCTCGCTGGTGGGTCTTCAGGTTATAATAAGTGACAAAGGTCTCCCAGCAGAAGATGCACTGGTACCTGGGCCGGGACAGCAGGGAACAGGGCAGGGACAGAGACGCTGGAGTCAGGGGCCCGGCAGCCAGGGCCTCAGCTTCCCACGTCCTCCGCTCAGACCTAGAACTCCCCCAGCCATTCCCTCGCCCTCCTTTCCTGCTGCCTGTCCTGTCCTGCCAGCTTCCGGGGAGGAACACCCCCCCCTCGTCCTAGCTCAGGGCCCCCCCGGGTGGCTGGGAGTCACCAGGCCCCAGCTGCTCCATCTGTGGACCGGGAAGAAGCACGCACCTCGCCTAACTCACAGCTCCGGGGACAGAACGGGGACACGTCTTATGAACGGGGACGTATTACGGAGACACGTGTCACAACTACCGGACAGGCCCGCGCTCCCCACAGTCTTGTCCTGGGAGGACAGCTTCTTCTGCCCTCCTCGGCCTCGGCCTCGGCCTCGGGCACAGCACCAGGCCCCACCCCACCCGGAGCATCTGGGGGCCTGGGGGCGCTGGTGAGCGTTCACGGAGGGAGCGGAGGCAGGGGGGAGGCAGGTGCGTGAGCGACCACGAGCAGGCGAGCAGGGGCGAGTGGGTGAGCAGGCCAGCCTCTCGGTGACTCTCTCGGCCCCCCTCCTTCCCTTGTCAGTGGTCCCCTCGCGCGCGCGGCCTCCTGACCCTGCGCCGCCACCCGCGCCCCGATCTCCAGGACCCCCGCGCTCACCTGCGCTCCCCAGTGTGCCACACCTCGTGCTTGGTTCGGTACTCAGCCAGGGCGAACACCTTCTCACAGTAGCGGCAGGGGTACTTCCTCCGCCAGGAGTGCACGTTGCTGTGCCGCTTCAGGCTGGACAGGGTCACGTAGGAACGCTCGCAGGCCGCGCACACGTACAGCACGTGGCCACCCACCACCTTCACCACGTGCTCAGGGCCACCTCGGAAGCCCACCGGCGGGGGCAGGGCTGAGGCATCCACTCCCGCAGGACCACTGGGGCCGGAGCCCCCGGAGCCCAGCCCCGCAGGCCCTCGAGGGCCGGCCCCCCGTCGGCACTGAGCCTCGTGGGTCTGCAGCCGCTTGGGATGGATGAAACTCTTCCCACATCGGGGGCAGGGGAGGGGCCGCCGGGACAGCGGGGGCTGGGAGTCAGAGGCCTGGGCCTCGGCCCTGTCGCCCTCCCAGTCCCCTGCCGGCCTAGGCCCGGGCCCGAAGCTGTCGTCTTCAGGCTGCGAGCTGGCCATGGGGGCTGGGGCAGGAGGTACCCAGGCATCGCCTCCCTCCCCCAGGCCCTGCAGGCGGGAGATGCCCAGACGCCGCCCCAGAGCCCCGATCTCTGCCACCGCTGCCCCGTCCCCTCCGCCGCCTGGGAGTGCGAGCCGGGCGCTATAGATGAAGTTGAGGACATCAGAGAAGGCGGCGGCTGGGACCCCCGGCAGCTCCAGGACCCGGGGTGGGGAGGAAGTGGGGGGTGAGGCCGGAGGGGGAGAAGACGAGGAAGAGGAAGAAGACGAGGAGGAAGAGGAAGAAGAGGAGGACGAGGAGGACGAGGAGGAGGCAGCTGTGCTGGTGGCCGGGTTGGGGGCAGGGCCCCCAGTCACTGGTGGGAGGGGCAGCGGAGCCGAAGCGAGCAGGGCCTCTCTGAAGAAAGGACTAGACGCGGCCAGGACACTGCGGTGCGCGGGGAACTTGGTGTCTCCAGCTATGAGGGTGACGTCACAGAAGAGGCCACGGAGCCGCTGCTCGTTGAGCTGGCGCAAGACGGCGGGGGCATGGGACGGGTCCGTCACCTCTGCTGGGGGGGGCATGGCGCCGGCCTAGACAGAAGAGAACAGGAAGGGGGGGGGTGAGCGGGGAGGGCAGCGGAGGCTTGTTGGTCAGAGACCAGTGGGAGACTGACAACCTTCCGGTCACAGAAGGCAGGGGTTAATCTTAGCCACGCGAGTCTGGCGGGCATCCGACAGTAGTACGTCGAACCTCTGGGGCTGGAAGAGGCTAGGAGTGGCTCAGGTCACGATGAAGGTCAAGGGTGAAAGCCTCCAAAGCCACAGACAGAGAGGAAAGCAGTGGCCACTTCTCTCCTGGCGGGAGGAAGAGGGAGCCCCCACGGGGACTGGTGACCCCTTCACAGGACGCCCGCGTCTAGAAAAACATGACTGCCCTTGCCTCCCGTCCGACTTCTCCCAGCCTCAGACTCTCGAAACGTCTCACCTGAGGGCACAGTCAACATGGAGCAGAGCGGGGCTGGCTCAGCGAGTCCCTTCTGTGGGGCCTCTTCCTTCTGCGGAGACACAGAAACCGTGTTCTCAGGAAGGGAGCCGGGAAGGAAAGGACCCCAGGAAGGGGGGGGGGCGGCCACAGCTCTTGGGGTCAAAGAGGACGCCCGGGGCTGCTCTGGAGACCCTGACCCTTACCGGGGACCTGTCAGGTTATTTGTCTAGCTGCATCCGATTGGACCTAGGAGGTCACACGCAGATAATTGCAGACCCCTGCCTGCCGGCCCAGAGTACAGGCACAAGGCAATTCGCATAGTCCCAATTCACCTCAAAACAACACGACGGCGGTGGCGTAGTTCAGTCCCATAGGTCCAGGGGAGCCTCTCGGATCAGTCTCAAGTCCCTTTGGCCCAATCTTCGGGGCTCAAAGAAAATCAAAGATTTGCATGTTGTCTTTCATTATAAGAGTCTCATTTCCCCATCAAAATAGATTTGCTAGAGCTTTTTTTTTTCATTGGACCAAACTGCTTAGACATTCCACTTAAGAGAGGATTGCACGCACGCGCGCACACACACACACACACACACACACACACACACACCAGGCCCACAAATCTTAGAGGGGGTTTCTGGTGCCAGGTGACCACCAAAGACCATGGGTTCATACATACGTGCCAGCTCGCTGCCGTCTCTGGAGGGCACTGGAAAAAGGCCGCCAGACCGAGAGTGAGGAGGCTTGGGTCCCACTCCTTACTCTGAAAGCTGGTGGCTTTGGGACTTTGGCTTAAAAGGGGGGGGGGAGAGAAAGACACCCCCTACCTCACCTCTTGCTAGAAGGCTCATCCGAAAGGAATAGCAGGCACCCCAAATTTGAGCCGTTGTGGTCACCGCACAGAAAGCACCTCACAGCCACTGTGGGCACAGTCAGGGCTTTGGGGTCCCATTTTTCAGTTGAAGATCCAAGTTCCAGAGCCGTACGGTGACATAGCCAAAGTCACACACAGCTGATAATAACCGGGGTGGGGGGGGTGGGTGGCGCTGATCACAGAGCCAGACCTACAGACCCGAGGGCAGAGCTCTGGGCCCCTCATCCACCCTGCATGAAACCCAGGAACACTCTCCTTCCAAATGCCCTGGGTCACACATGTCCTCTGAGATATACCGCATCTGGGGTTCCTCATTACCCGCCCCCAAAAGGCTCTTTAGCATCTGGGCTGAAAGGCCTCCCTGCCACAGCCCACTTCATGCTCTGATTCCTCCTGGAGGAGGAAGGTGGCAATGGGGGGGGGGTGATATTCAAAAGCTCTAACAGCCCCAAGTGCTAGGCACACAGCAGTACCGGGCCAGGTGTTCCCCGTAACATTGCCACATTGCACAGGGGTTGGGAATCCTGCAGAAGCGCCCCTGCCCCCGCCAGCCGCCCTGCATGTGGCCTGGGGTCCAGTTCTGGCTGTAAAGTGACAAGAGAGAAAGGCTTCCCACTCGCTTCCAAGGTAGCCGCTGGCCCCCTGGGACCCTTAAGATCCAGTACCTTCCTTGTATTACCTCCTCTGCTCCTCATCACTATCCTACAAGGTAGTGCTTAGCTTCCCCATTTTAAGGATTTTAAGTAATCCCTACACCCAACGTGGGGCTCGAACTCACAACTCTGAGGTCAAGCGTTGCATCGACTGAGCCAGCCAGGCGCCCTGGCTTCCCCGTTTTTAATGGACAGACTTGAGTTAGAGATGTGTGGCCAGTTAATAGGAGGGCTGAAATCTGATACCAGGAGAGTGTGGTGACAAAGTCTGTATTCTGGGGACGCCTGGGTGGTTCAGTTGGTTAAGTGTCCGACTTCAGCTCAGGTCATGATCTCACGGTTCATGGGTTCGAGCCCCACATCGGGCTCTGTGCTGAGAGCTCAGAGCCCGGAGCCTGCTTCGGATTCTGTCTCTGTCTCTGTCTCTGTCTCTCTCTGCCCTTGCCCCTGCTCACACCCTCTCTCTCAAAAATCAATAAACATTAACAACAACAACAACCCCAAAAAACAAAGCCGGTATTCTGTACTATAGCCCCTCACGATGAAGGACCAGTTTATAGCTGTGATATTTATGATACAATAAAAAATACGTACATAATTGGTCTTCATCCCCATTCCTGACACAGAGCTCCTCAAACTCCTCTAATTTCCCAAGTGCTAAGGGTGCTGGGAGCATCTTTGTTGCTAACATTTGGTGGTTGACCCTGAGCCCTGACACAGGGCTCCTCAATCCCTTGGAATTTCCTGGGTGACAGGAGCGTCTTTTGTTCTAATGAGGTGACCTTGGTAGTCTCCTGGAAAGCTTCGGGATGGGGGCCGGTCACCAGAAATACCAAACCATGAGTGGAAGCTTGAAACGTTCAGCCCACATCCATCCGCCACGGAGGGGAGAGGGGCTGGAGACTGAGTTAATCACGGATCGTGACTACGTGCTGAGGCTTCCATGAAAATCTCTAGCCTGTGGGGTTCAGAGAGCTTCTAGGTCGGTGAACATCCATGGGACAGGAGGGTGGTGAACCCCAACCCGGGGAGGCGGCAGGTCCTGTGCTCAGGGCCTCTCCAGATTTCGCCCTATGTATCTCCTTCATTTGGCCGTTCGCCTGTATTACCGTATCCTTTATTATACAATAAACCGGTAAACCCTAAGTAAGCGTCTCCCTCCGTTCCATGAGCCACCCTGGCAAATTTTCAAAGCTGA
Source organism: Lynx canadensis (assembly GCF_007474595.2). Lineage (NCBI taxonomy): Eukaryota > Metazoa > Chordata > Mammalia > Carnivora > Felidae > Lynx > Lynx canadensis. The sequence goes on from NC_044316.2 coordinate 2,279,486, forward strand.
AGGGGGGGGGCATGGGAAACCCCGATTTACAGCTGGTCAGAGGCCCAGGCTTGTGGGTGACTGACGTCCGAAGCGGGCGGTCTCACGGGACTGAGTCCTTAACCTGTGGGATCTGACGGTACCTCCAGGGAGACAGGGTCAGAATTGAGCTGAGCTGCAGGACGCCCAGCTGGCGTCAGAGCCTTGGTCGGTGTGGGAAAACCCCACGCATTTGCTGTCGCCAGTGTTGTGAGGAGAGTGGATAGAAAAACAGCACCCGCTAGGGCCCCCGCCGGCCCATCTAGTACCTTTGTGAAAATGAGAGGAAGGGAAAAAAGTTCAAGGAGGGGCCCCTTCCTCCGGAGGTAGCAGGCCTGTCTGTACAGGCAAGCAGGACAGAAGTTCAGTTCCAGCCCCCCCGGCCCCCCTCGGCCAGGCCTGGCCACCTGCACGGGCACGCGGGCTTGGTGCCTCCTGAGGCGTGGCCGCGTGCCGACTGCCAAAATGCTTGGACGAGGCCCGTGAGGGCTTCTTAGAACCACGGAGGTCCCGAGCTGGCCTGGCCCTCGGCGACCAGTTCCATCATCATCATGGAACTTGTAGCTGCTGTGTGTGACATCCTTATGTGAGGAGCACAGTGCGAAGCATTTTATCTGCACTCAAGTGTCATTTGGACACTTGCAAGGCCCCCAGATGGCCGCAGCGGGGGCTATCGTCAACCCCGCTGTACAGAGGAGGAAACTGAGGCTTGAAATACGCCAACCCCCTCACCTGGGAGTGGAGAGAACGCGGTGCCGGGGGCGACCTGCCCCTGGTCTCGGGGTTTGGACCCAGCTCCCCGGAGTTCAACCGCTACCCTACGAGGTTTGACGGGAGGTGAAGACGGCAGTCACGTGACCCGGGGCCGGTCGCTTCACCCCTCCGTATCTCAGTTTCCTTGTCTGTAAGGCGGGGGGATAAGGAGCGGTTCCCACTTGGCAGGGTCGTGAGGACGAACGTGCTCCTGGCCGGCAGGACCCAGGGCAGTACTAGGTACGTGCTGAAAGTTCAGTTAATGCTGGTTCTTATTATCTCGGAACTCAGTCCCGGAAAATGGGGGGCGGGGGCAGGGGGAAGCCGTAGAGAAGAAATTCAGCTTCATGGGAAGTTTGGCGGCTCTGTGGTTTTTTAGTTTCTTGTTTGTTTTCACGGGTCCCTCCACTCTTGACCAGCTGTGTGATCTGGGCGGCGTGACTGACGTGGGGCTCTGTGCACCGCCACCAGACGTGCTCTGTCTCTTGCTGTCCCCCCTGCCCAGAATGTTCTTCCCTCGGGCAGCCCCGGGCCTCGCCGCCCCACCTCCTTGAAGCCTTGACTCAAGTCACCATCTCCTGGAGGCCTTGGTGGCCACCCCCACCTCCCCAGACTTCCTACCCCCTCCCTTCCCCCTTCTCCTTGGCACTTAGCAAGGCGTACTATTCATGTATTTCTAGAACGTAAGCTCCAAGGGAGAGAGATTCTTACTGCTGTTTTCACTGCTGTCACCGGTGCTTAGACCGGTGCCTGGTACAAGGGGAGATTTAAAATTGGTGAATGAATGAATCTGCCTTCTTCAGGGTCTTCCTGGGGTCTGTCCACCCCCAGGAAAGGAGCCATCCCTCAGTGCCAGACTGAGCTGGCCAGCAGCCGGGATGACGCATATAACTCGACCCCTTCTGGGGCCCTCACGCTTTGCCTGATATACTTCCAGTGCTTTCCGTGGGCTGTCTCACGGAACGACTTCCTCAAAACAGCCACCCAGAGTCAGTATTTATATGATCCCAGTTGGACAGATGAGGAAACCGAGGCTCGTGGAGGGGCACGTCCTGCTCAAGGTCACACAGCTTGTGAGCACCAGAGTCAGAATTCAAATCTGGGCTTATGTGAACCCAGATGCTAAATCTTTTCCCCCTGCCACGGCCCTGATCCTGCTCTGGAGGGGCCTACGGCTGGCCGGCGGGTTACAGAAATCACAGAAGGGCTCACGTGCTGAGTGCTAACTGTGTCACGACTGACCCCGCCCTTTCCTCCACTCCCCGCATCCAGCCGTCACCAGGCTGGGTCGGATCTGCGGCCCAGCTCGGGAATGGCTCTGGAAACCTTCCCTTCAACCCGCCTCTGGCCCCCGAGCAAGCTCAGGCCCCAGTTAACACTTGCGTGGCCCAAGGCTCTTCTCCCGCCTCCAGGCCTCCTCTCCCTGACGGTCCGCGTCCCCAGAAACCTCCGCTGGTCTCCACTCACTCGGAAATGAGGTTCAGATTCCTCAGCCAGACACTCAAGGGTCCAATTCCAATCTTCCTTTCCAATCTTGCCCGGTGTTGGACTCCCCTCGAGCACCCAGGGCGCTCCCCCCCACCCCCCCAACGCGCCCCACAGCCCCCTGCCTTTACCCTCCTGGCATAAATGCAACCTTCCCTAACCTCTTCCCCAAAGCCCTCCAAAATGTGCAGATGTAACTCAAATGCCACCTCCCTCTCGGCCCTCCCTGACCCACAGGGCAAGGACAATCCCTCCTGTGCCTGGCTTATCAACGTTCTGTGCCCCCATGGCCGGCACCCAGCAGCAGATATTAGATTAGGTTCTCACTCCCAAGGCCAAGACTGTCCGAGTCACTGTCTCAGCACACTGGTCTTCCGACACGACACCGACTGGTACAGGTGCTAAATTCTGGAGAAACTGGGGAGAAGTGTGTGTGCGTGTGTGTCTGTGCGTGTGTGTGTAGGTGGGGGGTGCACAGAGAGGCCCGCAGAAAGCTTCAGAAAGGCAGCAGAAAACAGTGTGTAAGCACACATGATCTAGAAGCTGACTGCCAGGGTTCAAATCCAGCTTTACCTCTTAGCAGCTAAGTGACTTTGAGCAAATTACTTAACTTCTCTGGGCCTCAGCTGTCCCATCTGAAAAAGGGGGGTAATCAGGACACCTACCTCCATGGGGGTTTGCAGAGAGTAAATGAACGATCATATGTGAAAGTACAGAGGACAGCGTCCTGGTACCCAGCGGGCGCCAAATACGGGCTTACTACTATTGTCATCAGCCAAGCCCCGAGGAGGGGACCCCCAGCGGCTGGCACAGGCGTAGCCCCCAAACCGTAGCTACTTACCAGGTACATCTCCCATAGTGCCACTTACGCCCCTGTTGGAAGATAGGCAGGGCAGGTAATTAGCCCCATTTTACAGATGAGGACCTGAGGCTCACTCGGGGAAAGTGCCGGTGAGGTCGAGGCAGGGCCCGAACTCCTCACTCCCAGGCCTCCTTCCCCCCCACCAGGCCACGGTGCACCTGTTGTTCAGGCCTCACACAGCAGACAGCACCCCCCACTCCCATCTGACAAGAGGGCCCCCGCTGTGGTGCCCTCCCCACCCACCCCCTGCACAATCACCCTCCCCCCAGCCAGGCCAGGCACAGCACACACACACACACACACGCACACACGCACGCACACACACACATCTACAGAAGGGCCCAGCCACCAAAGGTGAGGAAAACCTGTTCTGAGCAATCTGCCTAGTGAGCGAATTCCATTCCCAGACCCCTCCACAGTGGCGGGAGCGGCCCAGTGTGCGTCACAGAGAGCAGGAAAAGCAGAGATCCCCGCCAGGGGGGCAGAGAGAGGGTGAAGCAGGAGGAGGGGACTGCAAACTTCGTGTTTCTTTTTCCTTTCAGTGACAAGAGTCACACCCGGCCTTTACGTAAACACGGCCAAGAAGGCGCTGCGTCCCAGCTTGGTTTCCTTGCGGCCGCCAGGCCTCTCCTCCCGGTGACCCTGACACGCCGGGCGGGCCGTTGAGGGGCCAAGCGCTCAGACCCCGCACGGGGACCAGCTGGGCCACCCGACAGCTCCCAGGCCTGCCCTTGTCTGCCCCATATTTATCTCCCGGCCTTCCTCCTCCCGTATCCCCACAGCAGCCTCACGCGGCCACTCCAGCGCGGAAGGCAGGCTGCACACAAGGCTGGCGGCTGATCTCTCCAGTCTGAGGCCCACATTGCCCTTGTCACGCCACCTCCCTCCCCACAAGTGTTTTCTGACCAGCTCGCCTCCTGGTCCAACAGCACGGACGGGCTCCCACAAACAACGTCACAAAAGAATCCCATAGAGAACGTTATAAACACACAGCCTTCCCCTCGCTCGGCTGCCCACGATCCCATAAACACAACCTGCGCTTTCCACACACACACACCCCCCCCCCAGCCCCTCGAACGCCGGTGCCCGCTGCCCCACAAGTACCTGGGACACACCCTGGGGGCCCCCACTCCCCACAGATCCTCGGGACCTGAGTTCTAGACGTGCTCTCCACTTACAACTCACTCCACACACAGACACACAAACCCAACCTGCGGGGGGGGGGGGGGCGACCTCGCTGACACCGGACCACACCTCGGCAGGGCCACAGAAAGGGGACCCGGACGTGACGCCTTCTGACTCAAAGGTACACAACCGCCCCCTCCAAAGGGGCGCGCGTGCACGCTGCACTCTGGTGCCCTCCACAAGCACGCACACTAACCACGACAGCTATGCAGAAAACAACAGTTCAGAAATAGTTCATGTGTACAGCAAAAGACACATACGTGCAAGAAAACACACGCGGGTCTCAAACCTACAGAAAACCACCCATCTGACAAACTCCGCATGTATCATTGCCCCGCTCCCCAATGCGGACCTGTCACCCAAAGCCACCGGGCCGCATCTTGTAATTCTGTCCCCCACACCATCGGACGCCCCTCCACGAGGCTTCCTGTCCCCGTGGCCCACGGAGGGCCCTACCCGGACCCCTGGCTGCCGGACCAGCAAACAGTGGTGCCCAGGACAGGTTTACCTTGCCCCACAACACAGCGGGAGATACACAATCTCCAGGACTCACAGCCACGACCCTGCCCCGACGGCACGATGGCTCCGGGGCCCCTGCCCGCCCCGCGCACCCCGCACACCCCAACTCTGGGGCGCTGGGCGGCCCACCCCTCCCCCTCTCCGCCTGGCTCCTACGCCATCGCCCTCCCGGCAGCTTGCAGCGCCGGCCCGGGCTCACACCCGCCCCACCCCACCCCCAACCTGCCCCACGGGGGGGAGGGGGGCGCCGGGCTGCAGAATTAACCCTTCCGAAGGGGAGGGCGCGGGGGGCCCCCCTCCCCGGCCCCGGGCGATCGCGCCCCCCCCTCCACCGGCCGCCGCCGCCGCCGCCGCCGCCGGACCGGCCGCCGCACCGGGGCCCCCTTAGCCGCCCCCCAGCGCCGCGCGCGCCTGGAGGCGGGGCTAGGCTCAGCCCCCGACCCCGGAGCCCCCAGGTCAACCCCAAAGGGAGCGGTCGCGGCGCGGGGCGCGGCCCGGGCCCCCGCGGCGCCGGGCAGCGGGGAGGGGGCCCGGCTGTTGGCTCCGGTCCGCCCTGGCCCTGCCCGGTTCGCCCCGGGGCCCACCTGACTGCGATGGCGCCGAGTCCGCCAGGCCCGGCTCATCCCCGTGGCCGCCCCCGGCCGCTCCGCTCTCGCCCGCCTCCAGCTCCGGCTCCGGCTCCGGCTCCGGCCCCGGCCCCCCCAGCGCCCGGCCCCGGCCCGGCCCCGCCGCCGCCGCCGCCGCCGCCGCTGACATCATCGGCTCCCCCCGCCCCGGTCCTACCCCCACCCCCACCCCCGGAAACAGTACCCCCCCAGCGCCGCCGCCGCCGCCGAGAGGAGGCCGGCGCAGCGCAGCCGACACCGACGCAGGGCTCCGGGCTCGGGCTCCGGGCGAGCGCGCCCGACGGCCTCGGCCCGGACCGATCGCGGGACGGGACCCGCGCGGCGCAGGGCCGCCGGACGGGCGGGCACCGAGCGGGCGCGGGGCTGGCTGCGGCACCCCCGCCGGGCCGCACGACCACCCGCTGCCTAGCGAGGGACGCCCCCCTCCCTCCCGCCCCCTGCACGCCCTTCACTCGGCGGGGCACAGCGCCCGGAGCACGCACACCCTCTCCGCGGACACACAACATGGCAGGCTCGCGATCCGGCCGGGTGGGTCCCTCAGACCCGGGCTCAGCACACGCACAGGGGCAGCCCCGGACACACGCACGTGCCCACCCACCCTTCCCAGAAACGCGCAGGGACCCCCACCAGGCCGCGGCCCGGGCAGGCCCCAGCCCTAAGGAGCAGACACACGTAAATGACTACCAGTGCAGATGACCACGCAGCTTGGTATTTTGTCCCCACCGGCAGAAATATCCACATCTATATACTTCTGCGTAAATGCAGAGGCCCTGGTGTGCGCCTCCCGGGGCGGCACCGACAAAACACCAGGTGAAAAGCACACACAAGAAACACATTCCTGAAACTCCAGAGGGACAGTCCCAGAGACTCCTCCCTGGTGTTCAAAAATCCACAACTCGGGGGAGACAGAGCGGTCGACCCTCAGCTCCCTCCCGCAAAACCTTTCTTTGGAAACAAGGTGAGACATAAACGAGTTCATTTAAAACCAAACAAGTCTCATCACAGAGCTACTCCTCCAGAGAAAAAGAGAAGGAGACCCACTTCGGAGGCGCAGAGACAGACACAAAGCAAGCAGGGCTGGAAACCACGAGAGAAACTAGGCCCACCCCCACCCCACCCCTACCCCACCCCCACCCCTGCCTCAGGAAGGTTCCAGGGGAGAACCTCCTGCCCCCACCTCAGGAAGGTTCCAGAGAAGAACCCCGCTCCCACTCCATCCAGGTCACAAGGGCTGGAGCTCCGAAGGGCCCAGGCCCCCTGAGCCAGGCATAGAGGAGGAGGTCGGAGGAAAGATGGTGAGTGCGGGGGTCAGGGAGACAGAGCCCCCTTCCCCGTAGCTCCTGGCTGCTCCCTTTGGTCTCTTCCCCCCAAACTTCCCAGCTGTGCTAGAGACACCCCCAAATGAAACTCACAATGGTGTACCCAGATGTCCCTGGAACCTGTGACATCACACAGACGCACGGCATCTGAGGCTGCCTCCCCTTCCCCAGACCAACAGGGCACCCCCCCCCCCCCGGTCCTCCTTTTCTTCTCCCAGGAATTTACCCAGAGAAACACGATGCCCCTGGACCGCTCACCCCCTGCTTCCTGCTTTAGAGGCCCAAGGCCCACGCTGTATCACCTCATCCACATTCAGGCCCTTTCTAGCTCCCAAGAGCTCCTCAGCGAGACGGCCCACCCCTCTACTGTCCCGAGAGACGGGTCCCACAGCCCAGCCTGGCGTTCGCCCTGCCCCCGGTCCCCTGGGCTATGGCTGCCCTAATGCCCGAGCTCCTTTCTCCCTAACAGGCCGGCAGTCACCCCTACTTCAACCTGCCCGACTTCACCCAGCCATCGCCGCCCTCCACTCCGCCCAGCCTCCCCTCGCACCAGCGCTGCCGGCCCTCCGATGCCACCAAGGGCCTGCTTGTGGCCCTGCTGGGTGGGGGCCTGCCCGCTGGCTTCGTGGGCCCCTTCTCTCGTATGGCTTACCAGGCTTCCCACTTCCCCTCACTGGAGCTGCTCATCTGTCGATGTCTCTTCCACCTCCCCATTGCCCTACTACTTAAACTGCGCGGCGACCCTCTGTTGGGACCTCCCGAAGTCCGGGCCCGGGCCTGCCTCCACGCCCTGCTCAACGTCCTCAGCATCGGATGCGCCTACAGTGCGGTTCAGGTGGTGCCGGCCGGCAACGCTGCCACGGTCCGCAAGGGCTCTTCCACAATGTGCTCTGCCCTCCTCGCCCTCTGCCTCGAGAGCCAGGGTCTCAGCGGCTACGACTGGTGTGGCCTGTTGGGCAGCACCCTGGGACTCATCATCATTGTGGGACCGGGACTAGGGACACTGCAGGAGGGGACCACGGGCCTCTACACCGCCCTGGGCTACGTGCTCGCCTTCCTGGGCGGCCTGGCGCTGTCGCTGGGGCTGCTGGTATACCGCTCTCTGGACTTCCCCTCTTGCCTCCTGACGGTGGCCTTCCTGTTTGGCTTGGTGGGGCTGGTGGGCTCTGTGCCAGGCCTCTTTGTACTGCAGACCCCTGTGCTGCCCAACGACCCTCTGAGCTGGAGCTGCGTGGGGGCGGTGGGGATCCTGGCCCTGGTCTCCTTTGTGTGCGTGAGCTACGCGGTCACCAAGGTCCACCCCGCCCTGGTGTGCGCCGTCCTGCACTCCGAGGTGGTGGTGGCCCTGATGCTGCAGTACTACGTGCTCTATGAGACAGTGGCACCTTCTGACATCATGGGGGCAGGGGTGGTGTTGGGTAGCATTGCCATCATCACCGCCCAGAACCTCAGCTGTGAGAAGGAAGGGCAGGTGGAGGAGTGACATCGAACTTGAGAGCCTGGGGGTTGGGGGTGGGGGGGGCAGGGGGAAATAGAAGGAGAAGGAGAGACTGGCAGGCAAGCAGGGGAGGGCACGTGACCGGGAAAGAACTGGAGATGGGAGAGGGGCACCCCTTGGGAGTCAAGGGTGACCTGGGGACTCAGTGGAGAAGGGACTGTCTGGAAGAGCTGGGACGAGCGTGGGGATCAAGAGATGTGGAGTCTAGGCTGGGGCTTGGGGATCAGGACGTGACTGTGGGGTAAGTAAGGTCTGAGGAGCACATCAAAGGGGTGAGGCAGGCCGGCGGTGAACCACGGGGAGGATTTCCCCCTCAGTAGCAGACAGAGGAGCACTGGGGCTGGGCTGTTTGGGGCTTTCAGGCCAGCGGCCAGAGCCAGCGGCCGGCGTGAGGGAGTGTGCCTTTTTCCCTGAGAGACAGTTTCCTTTCCTCATGGTTATGCTCCCCCCACCCCCGGGGTGGTGACGTGACATTGACATCAAACAAGGATCACTCTGAATGTGGCTGTGCCGTTGGTGTCATCTCTGCTTTGGAAGGAGAGCGAGAGCCCTACTCGGCTCTCATTGGAGAATCCCTTGGGATCCTTGCCCCCTCTCCCCCCTCTCCCCCCGCCAGTCTTATTTCTGAAATATTCTGGAAGGGGGAGGATGTCCTAACATTCAGATGCCTTGACCCCGAATCCCGCAGGACTTCTGTGTCCCGCCCCGTGGCTAATCTGCTTTTCCTGGATTGTGGCGGTCCCGTGATCTCTCCCGGACAGTGGCCAGCCTCCTTCCGGAGAAGGCTCCCCGAGCCCAGAGTCCAGGCCTCTTCGAGCGGCTCAGAGCCGGGGGGAGGGGGGGGGGTGACCCAGGACCCGAGTTCCGGGCGGCGCTCCATTTGAGGCCCGGAGGTGCCCACCCGTCCCAGGAGGCCGCTCCACAAACATCAGCTACTTCCGGACAGGCGATTGGCTTCGCCATCTTGATCGATTCATGCATATTCAGCGTGGTTACTGCATATTCATGACCAAGGACGGTACCAACGCTCTCCCCGCCGCCCCCCCCCCTCCCTCCAGGAACCCTCTTGGGAGGACCCTACCGGCCCCGCCTCCTTTATTACCGATTCGCCGAACAGACCATTTTCCAGCGGGAGGGGGGGGGAGACTTTTGCTGAAGACGAAAGCACAGTCCAAACTAGAATAAAAGCGGCCTATATTTCCCCTAGATCCTTCACACCTTAAATCTCGGCCTGGAGGGAAGCAGAAAGGGGAGGCGGCGGGGTAAAAAAAAAAAAAAAAGTCCCCCTCCCCCTTGTCGCTTCAAAAGGCCGCCCAACCTGGGTGCCGGGGAGGGAGGACCAACGACTCGAGCGCGCGCTCCGTGCAGGCCGGCGCAGGCGACCCCGTAGCGCAAGGGAGGGCGGGAAAGGAAGGGGCGGGGATGCAGGGGCGAATCTATAAAGGGCGTCATTCGGCCAGTTCGCTCCTCAGAAGCGCCGAGAGCGCGGCCGGGACGGTTGGAGAAGAAGGCGGCTCCCGGAAGGGGGAGAGACAAACTGCCGTAACCTCTGCCGTTCAGGAGCCTGGTTACTTATTTATTCGTTACCCTTTTTCTTCTTCCTCCCCCCGAAACCTTTTCCTTTCCCCCTCCCTCTTTTTTTTCCTTTTTGGGAGACGAAAAATCTCCGGAAAGGGGGAGGAGAGCTCCTTTCGCTCCTTTTCACTTCCCCGCCTTCTTCCCTCCCCCACCTTTCCCTCCTCCGGCTTTTTCCTCCCAACTCGGGGAGGTCCTTCCCGGTGGCCGCCCCGACGGGGTCTGAGCACCTAGGCGGAGGCGGCGCAGGGTTTTTGTAGAGAGGTTTGCGCCTGCGCAGCGCGCCCGCCTCCGCGATGCACGGGGGTGGCCCCCCCTCCGGGGACAGCGCATGCCCGCTGCGCACCATCAAGCGAGTGCAGTTCGGAGTCCTCAGTCCGGATGAACTGGTAAGCGGCCTGCCCTCCCTCTGCGCTCTGCCGCGCCGCGGGCGGGGCTCCACGGTGGCCTGGGGGACGGGCCTGGAGCACGGGCCGCCGGGGCGGACTGGTCGCAGCCGGGAGGGAGTAGATGCAGAAGGACTTCTGGGGGGGTGGGGGGGGGAGGCTTTTCAAGTTTGGATACGAAGCCGGACCCCAGATCTTTTTCTCCTCTCCCCTTCTGCAAGTATGAATTGAACGCCTGTCGTGGGATAGACGCAGAGCAGACACTAAACACATAAATGAATGAACGAGGGGATTCCGTTAATGGCGAGTACTTTGGAGTGAAGCGGTGCGCGCTGCCACGAGGTGTGAAGTTCCTGTAGATGGGGTAGTGTCAGGGTCCACAGGCCCTGCCTGGGGAGGTGACATTACCTGGATGAGGAGAAGCAGCCAGTAGTCTAGGCCACAAATTGGGGGACAAGAGCTCTTCAGACAGAGGAAACAGCAGGTGCAAAGGGCCTGAGGGAGGCATGAATTTGGTGTGGCCCCAGGGGCTTCAAAGAATTGTGCGTGTGTGACTGGGGTTCAGCCGAGTGAGGACGGTTGTGGAAATGGGCTGGAGAAGCATGAGACCCGGCAGGCCAGGTGAGATGTTGGAAATCATGGTAAGGAATCCTGGGGTTTAATTCTATTTTTCATAGGAAGCCATTGGAGAATTAGAAGTAGGAGAGGGACATCAAGTTTACGTTAAAAAAAAAAAAAGACAAACAAAACGGACTACTCCTACTTCGGTTGCCCTGTGAAGAACCCATTGCCGAGGAAGAGGAGGGCTAAGAAGGGAAGCAGGAGAGATCAGGGAGGAGGGGAGTTCTGGGGGAGAACTGTTGGTGACTTGGACTCCTTTGTGGAGGGAACTGGAGGGAGCCAGTGGGCTGGAGAGAATGGAGTTGAATGGCTGTGTTTGGGGATGGAGATCGTTTTGCCGGAGGACAGGGCTCAGCCACGTGAATTGAAAGTTGTGTCAGGAGTCAGGACCTCGTAAACGCACCATTCCAAAGAAATTCCAGGTGGAGTTAAGGTTTAAGTCTAGAAAGATAAACTAGGAAGCCCTAGAGACATACAGAAGCCTTGTGGGGGCCGGTTCCGGGGACAGAACCCCTCAATAGGAATGAATGAATTATAGGCGGGGCACATGATAGGCACTGAGCTAAGCATTTTATATACAGGGAAGAGCCGGGCACGTTTCACTACTTGAAAATAAGAGGTGCTTCTCTTTATCGGAGGCACCGGGGACAGCTGAAAAGCAGATTGGGAAACAGTATTTGCACGGTGATAGACAAGGTCAGATTTCTTAATACACAAGGAACGTTTATAAACCAGTAAGGAAAGCACACACCTGTTAGGCAAGCAGAAAAAGGATACAGACAGTTCACAGAAGTAGTGCAAGTGGCCAATAAAAAATATTCAGCTTACTAATAAAAACATGCAAATTTAGATGAAGTGTTTTTTCTTTATCTGCTGGTTCTCTGCTGGCCCAAATCCTGGGAAGTGAGCACGCTTAGCCGCTGTTGGTAGGAGACTAATAAACTGGTGTCGCCTTTTTGGAGGACCGTCCGACAAGTTGATGTTGTTTAATATGCACATACCTTGCTCCGGACCTACCGCTTCTAATGACGTATCCTGAAATGAAAACCTCTTGAATTTCTCCTCTTGAGCGTGCCCCTCCCCGGGTCTTGCCCGGTTCGCCAAGCGCCTCTACCATTCATGCACTTCCTCGGGCCAGAAACCCAAAAGCCGTCTTTGATTCCTCGCCTTCTCACAACTTCCACTTGGTCCATCTGCCAGTCTGTCGGCTCTGCCTTTCAAAATAGGCCTGGAATCCAGCCATTTGTGACCATCTCCATCTGGACCGGCAGGGTCCGCGCCGCCCTCGTCTTTCCGGGCAGTAGCCCCGGCTGCTAGCTGTTCCCTCTGCGGTGCGCAGAGCGGCTAGAGAGCTCTTTTTTCCCCGGGCTCTTCCCTGCGCCCAGTCCTCTCCGAAGGGTCCGAGCGGCTTACTCTGACCCGCGGGGTCCTGCATTACCTGCCCCCTGCCTGCCTCTCCAGCTCCTCGCCAGACTCTTTCGCTCTTTAACCACACCCATGTGCCCATTCTTCCAACAGTATGAGTTCATTCCTGCCTCGGGGACTTTATTATTCACTGCTCCTGCTGCTTAGGGCATTGCCCGCAGCTCCCCAGGCTTCTGCCTTTCTGTCCGTGTGTTCTCTGCTCAGATAGCCTATTGTTACGGGGTGCTTTCCTGACCTGGGCATTCTCTAACCCCTGGCTCTTGGCTTTCTCATTTTTTTTATTTTTAAATAATCTCGACACCCAACGTGGGGCCCGAATTTACAACCCCGAGATCAAGAGTTATGTGCTCCACCGACTGAGCCAGCCAGGCACCCCTCTAACCCTTGGTCTTGACCTTATTTTACCTCATAGCCTGTCACAACCTGAAAGGATTAGTTTTTCTGTTCCTCGCTCCCTCAGGAGGATGTAAATTTTGTGAGGGACCTTGTATTCACCTCTGTAACGTCAGCCTCTCAAATCGTGCCCAGCACATAATCCTCGTGTGTAATTAGAGCCCGTTAAATGAATGAGAGAATGAAATAATTGCCAAGTTCACAAAGATATGTGTGGGAGGATTTTTATCACAACGTCGTTTGACAAGGATATTGTTTGAAATTATAAATTGCCTAGATGTTTACTGATAGGAATCTTAGGGAGTAACTCTGGGCGTGTATTCCTAGAAGAGGAAAGATCTTCCCGTTAGGCTGAGTTCCCTGTTCCCCAAACTGTGCTGAGCCACCTCGGCGAACTCTCAGGGGCCCAGTGAGGGGTTTTAAATTTTCAGGAGAAGCGCCAGAGCTCAGCTCCATGTGTCTGATGTCTTGGGAATTTGGAGTTCCTGGTAGCTGCCTTTCAGCGTTAGATGGCGCCAGATCCCTTTCAGTGACGTCATATCTTTGGGAAGCTGGGTTTTTAGCAGCAGCTAATAGATACAGGGGGAAAAAATCAGTCTAGAGCAAGAAATCGGGGTGGTGCTGACCAATCTGGTTCCAAGATCTGCCAAGTAGTACCGTGCCCAACAGGTGTCGTAAGTAATTGTGGTTATCTAGGAAATAAAAATATTTTTCTTTCTAAAATATTGGAATCTTTTTCTCAATTTATGTGTATCGTTTCAAATGGCTATTGAGTAGGTAGGATATAGATGTTTAGTGAGTTGTTTGGATTTAGGTGCTTAGTAAGTGGATCTCTCTTGGCCCAGGGAGTGCTGTGAAAATTACTGACACACCAAGGGCACTAGGAACCAATAAAGTTTAGGAATCGGATAAATGTTACTGAACAGTGTGCAGAATGAGACCCTGTTTATGTAAAAATAGGAACATAGTTGCATTTTATTTTTTTATTTAAAAAAATGTTAAGGTTTATTCATTTTAGAGAGACAGTGTGACTGGGGGATGGGCAGAGAGAGAGACACACACACATACACACACACACACTCACACACAGAATCCGAAGCAGCTCCAGGCTCTGAGCTGTCAGCCCAGAGCCAGATGCACGAACCTGAGAGATCGTGACCTGAGCCATCCAGGTGCCCCGGAACATACTTGCATTTTAAAAAGCGTGTGGCAGGCCAGCTGTTCGCAAAACTGGACGGGGGCCGGGGGGGGGGTCATCTCTGGTGGGCAGGCTTATGGGAAAGTGATTTTACCCTGCATGGCTTGCAGTTTATATGGTGCTCTTGTAGTTTGAGGGAATAACAGCTCCACTTTGGGTAGGAGGACCGGCGGGCAAGGGACCTCTTATGGAACAGGTAGTATTTAAGAGTAGGGCTGTGTGTCGAGGTACTGAGGGCTCTTAGAATTGGCTGTAAGACGGGGCGCCTGGGTCGCTCAGTCGGTTAAGCGTCCGACTCTCGGTTTCAGCTCAGGTCGTGATCTCGCGGTTTTGTGAGTTCGAGCCCCACATCGGGCTGTGTGCTGACGGTGCAGAGCCTGCTTAGGATTCTCTCTCCCCCTCCTCTTGCTCCTCCCCTACTCACGCTGTCTCTGTCTCAAAATAAATAAATAACCTTAAAAAAAAAATGGCCGTAAGACAGAGCTGCTCTCTCGGCCATTGTGGCGGGTTTGGATGTTGCGGAGTGAGGGCGAGGACGCAAGGAGGGCTGGTGCTGGGACTTTCCTGCAAAGCCGGTACCAAGTCAGGGGAGACGGGTGCTCCGTCCCATGTGACGAGATTGGCTCCTTTTCGTTAAAAGCAGCCATCTGCCAGGAAGAGTATAACTTTATTTATTTACACCCCAACTTACTCCAAGAAGGATTTAAAACAGTAATAGATTCTGACACGTGTGGGTTATGTCGGCGGATCAGAAGCTTATTCTCGTCCTCACGTTACTTATAATCTAAGGAAGGACTTCCTGTACTTGCAGCAGCTACTTGCTGAGCCCTATCACATGCTGGCCACTGGGCAACATGATCCTTGCCCTCAAGGACTGCGGGCCGGTGCGAGAGACGGGAGGAAACAAGGAAAGACGGCGGCCGAGCACCTCTTGGGGTGTGGATGAGGCCAGGGACAGCTCAGTGACCGTTACGGAGAGGGGACATTGGATTGGATCTTAAAGAACGGAAAGAAGTGTACCGGGAAGGGGGCATGTGAAGGAAAGGAATTTTGAGAGATCTCTGTGGTTGGAGCATAGATGTCGCGGGGGCAGGGTGGGTACCGCATCTGTACAAGTGGCCCAAAGCCCGGTTCCAAGGACAAGTGTTTTCTTCTTTCCTTCCTTCCTTCCTTCCTTCCTTCCTTCCTTCCTTCTTTCCTTCCTTGCCTCCCTTGCCTCCCTCCCTCCCTTCTTTCTTTTTCTTTTTCTTTTTCTTTTTCTTTTTCTTTTTCTTTCTCTTTCTTTTCTTTTCTTTTCTTTTCTTTTCTTTTCTTTTCTTTTCTTTTCTTTTCTTTTCTTTCTTTCATGTTTATCTATTTTGAGAGAGCACACATGCAGGTTGGGGAGGGGCAGAGAGAGAGAGAGAGAGAGAGAGCGAGCGAGCGAATCCCAAACAGGCTCTGCACTGTCAGCTCAGAGCCCGACGCGGGGCTCAGTCTCACAAACCATGAGATCGTGACCTGAGCCAAGATCAAGAGACAGATTCCTAACCGACTGAGCCACGCAGGCGCCCCTCCAAGTGTGTTTCTCTAAAGGCAGAGAAAAGAGAATGAGTGTTTCCTGAGACTCTGTGGCAGGCTTCTGTTCTGTGACCTCAGGGCCACCCTCTGGGACCAGCCACCCCCTCAGGAGCCTCCCCCTTACGTAGGTCATGAGAACCAGGGTTTGGATGAAAGGCTGCGGGCTGATGTCATGTATATATATATAATCCAAAATGAAGTGTGTTACCTTCTGGTAGAGAGATATTCCAGAACATTCCAGGACAGCCCGCAGCTGCTTCCCAGTACCTGCAGGCAGAATAGTCCTTGCAGGTGGGTGGCTCGGCGGGCTTGGGCTCGGAGCAGAGAAAGCCACAAAGTTTTGAGCTTGATCGCCCTGAGCTCTCTAGTGACCCTTGTGGCAGCCAGAGTCAGGCCCGCTTCTGCTTTCCCGTGTTTCCTTCAAGGTGAGCAGAGCCTTTCGTTTTCTCACAAGACACGATGCAGCTGAAGGGGTTCCAGCTCTGGGAATCCAGTCACCCCAGCCTGGTCTTCCTGATGAACGTTGTGGGTGCTCAGAGCCTTCTCAGCCTCACATCAGTAGACCGTTAGGTTTCTGCTCAGCATGGCTGGTCAGACCCGTTATGAGGGGATCGCGGGCTTGGCTGGCAGGGGCCAGTCTTTTTTCCAAGTTCTTTGAACACACTTCCCTGTACTGGAGGGTCCTGAGCGGTGGAGTTCGTCTCACAAACATTCATTAGGGGCCGTGGGATCCAGGACGAGAGAGAAATGCTGTCTGCCGAGTGATGCTTATCATCTGTGGGAAAACAGACCCCCCCCCCCCAGTAGGTAATTTGATTGCATTAGGAGGGGTGCAGTGGGAGAGGGGTTATGGAAGCCTAGAGGAGGGGTGCCGGTCTGTCTTGGGGAGGCTGTGGAAAGGCTTTCTGGAAGAAGCAATGCCTGAGCTGGGTCTTTAAATAGCAATTTGCCTTGAGGGGAAGGGCCTTCCAGAAGACAATGAGGAGGGCAGGAGGGCAGCACACGTGCTGGCGGATGGGGAGACCGCAGGGGAGTCTGTTACCCAGGTGGGAAAAGAAAGGAAGGTAGAAACATCATAAAACCCATTTTGTAAGCTCTGCTTACTCCTACTGAGCTTGGATGTCATTCCGAGGACAGGAGGGTACAAAGATCAGATTTCCATTTTAAGAGGAGCACCCCACGTGTGTGGACGGATTGACGAGAGGCAGGCTGGCCACTGAAGGAATGCTCTGATGTAGACGGCAAAGGAAAGGCCTGACCTGAGGCAGGGCTTGTGGGGTTGGAGAAGAGGGGCGAGATTCAGAACCCGTTTAGGAGGTGAAAGTGACCAGAGCTTGCCGAGTGATTAGATCATGAGCGCTGTCATTTACTGAGCACCTGTCACGTGCTGGGTTTAAGCAGGTAAATGAAGTTGCGTAGTTGGTAAATGGTGGAGCCAGGATTGCAAACCAGAGGTCTCCGGCCCCAGCCCGTGCTCTCTCAACCATTTTGCGCCTGAGGGTGAGGAAGGGCAGGTACTGGCTTCTGACGTGAGTGCCCCCTCTTAGGTGGGAAGGATATGAGGCTTGGTGAAGTGGCCCACCTGCCGAGCGTCACGGGCCCACAAGCTCAGACTGGCCGGCTCCGCTGGCTTGGGCAGAGTGCAGCTCCTTGGGCCGTCTGGCGTGGTTTCGGGGACTTGGTGGTGGCCGTAGTGGAAGGAGGTGGAGTCGCCACGTTGTGCCAGTTAGAACCCACTGTCCGTTTTCTCGGCATGATGCACTAGAAAGGACGCACAGGTGATCCTGGCCCCGTTCCTTTCTAGCCCCGTGTCCTTGGGCCCCTCGGTGTTGTAATCTGTAAAATGGGACTGTGGTGCCTATCGGTCAGCTGTGAAGAGAAGACCAGTCAGCCAGTGCTGTGCTTGCCACCGAGAAGCTGTACCCCAGAGCTTAGGTGCTTACCGGGCCACGGGACGGACTGTGATTGGCCCACAGAGGCTTGGGTCCGACTTCCGGTGGCTCCTGGAGGTAGAGGCCTTGGACAAGTCCCTTCACGCAGCCTCAGGTTTCTCCTGTCTAAGGACAGGACCTCATTCCTGGAAGGTGAGCAGTTAGGGTTAGACAGACAAGGTGCACTGAGCGCGGTTGGTGCCGGCCTGAAGTTGACGTGCTGATCAAAGCTTTTATTAGGTTTAAGTTCGCTCTGGAAGTCGAGTGGGCCAAACCCAGCTCATTGCAAAGCCCTTGGTTTTCAGGGTGTGAAAAGTAAAGGTTTCCTTAGCCCGCCTCTCGCCCAGGGCCGAGATCTCTTCTCTAACACACACAGGCCTCTGAACTCGTCTGTCCCCCGCTCCCGCCCCTGTCAGCATCCCACCCCGGGTTCTGCCTCCCTCTCCTGGGGCGCCTGGGTACACTTCTCCGGATCATTCTCACCGACCTTCCACTCCCGCACCTGCCTTTCCCGTCTTACCACGAGCTCTCCATCTGAAGAGGAAGGGTTCTGGAGAGCTGGCCGGGCCCTTGTTGGGGAGGAGGAGGTGACAAGGATGAGAGCCGGTTGTCCGGCAGGCCCCGTCTCGGGGCAGGACACGTGCGCTGTCACGGCGGGGTGCCGTCCAGAGGGGTTCCTGCTAGGGGCTCGGATTCTGGGCTTGTTTTCAGCTTTGGGGCTGCATCCTGGGGGTGCCAGAGACCGGAATTCGGTCTGGAGGGGCGTCTGGAGCTTGAGTCCAAGAGCTAGCCAGCTTCTCTGGGGGCTGGGGTCCACGGCCCGCTAGCGTGAGCGCCCCCTCCCACTCTGGCAGTGGCTGGGACCCCGATACTCTGGCTCTGTCACTCGCAGAGGAGCACACACACTGATGCCCTGTTCCCCTCACCCCGGGCTGTACCCGGCTCTCTCTGCTCTGGGTGGTTGGGGTTCTTCGAGGCCTTAGCATATGAAAGCCGGAAAGTAGGAATCCTGTTTAGTTGTTATTGGTCTTTTTCTCTGTAGAAACGAATGTCCGTGACCGAGGGGGGTATCAAATACCCCGAGACGACGGAGGGAGGCCGCCCCAAGCTTGGGGGGCTGATGGATCCAAGGCAGGGGGTGATCGAGCGGACTGGCCGCTGCCAGACCTGTGCAGGTGAGTGCTGGGGGGCTGGCGCGGCGCCCCAAAGGGAGCAGGAGGCTGGGCTCCTTGGGCCCCGGCCTGAGGGTGGACACCTGGGGACCTGGTCTCTGAGGTGTGTGTCCCCACAGGAAACATGACAGAATGCCCTGGCCACTTTGGCCACATTGAGCTGGCCAAACCTGTGTTTCACGTGGGCTTCCTGGTGAAGACGATGAAAGTTCTGCGCTGTGTCTGCTTCTTCTGCTCCAAACTTCTCGTGGACTCTGTGAGTGGGGGCGGGGGGGGGGGGGCGGCCCTGGCCCCGGCCCCGGGGGAGGGGATGCCTGGGGGGGCCGAGGAGCAGGCCCAACCGACCCTGCTCTGCCGTGTCCCCAGAACAACCCGAAGATCAAGGACATTCTGGCCAAGTCCAAGGGGCAACCCAAGAAGCGGCTCACACACGTGTACGACCTGTGCAAGGGCAAGAACATCTGCGAGGGCGGAGAGGAGATGGACAATAAGTTCGGTGTGGAGCAGCCGGAGGGCGACGAGGACCTGGCCAAGGAGAAGGTAGCGGCCGTCGGGGATGCCGCGCGGGGTGGGTGGGGCGGCAGAAGACAGCGGGAGGGCACAGGGGCGCCGGCACCTCCCGGCTCTGACGGCCCCCCCTCTGTCTGGAAGGGCCACGGTGGCTGCGGGCGGTACCAGCCCAGGATCCGGCGCTCCGGCCTCGAGCTGTATGCCGAGTGGAAGCACGTCAACGAGGACTCGCAGGAGAAGAAGATCCTGCTGAGCCCCGAGCGCGTGCACGAGATCTTCAAGCGCATCTCCGACGAGGAGTGTTTCGTGCTGGGCATGGAGCCCCGCTTCGCACGGCCCGAGTGGATGATCGTTACGGTGCTGCCCGTGCCCCCGCTGTCCGTGCGGCCCGCCGTCGTGATGCAGGGCTCCGCCCGCAACCAGGTCGGCGGCCCGGGGACCCTGCCTGTCCGGGGGGATGGGGGGGGGGGGGGGACAGGGAACAGCGCGGGTGCGGGCGTGCAGGGGTGACCGCCGCTTGCTAGCCGTGCGCCTTTCAACGAGGCCCTTAATGCGGTGACGGTCACAGAGGTGCCTCTGTACCTGGGAGGGGAGGGATGGGCAGGGCCCGCCCGCCCGGGGGTGAGGGAGACCCCGAGCACCTGGCGGTGAGGATGCCGACTTTCCGCCGCAGGACGACCTGACGCACAAGCTGGCCGACATCGTGAAGATCAACAACCAGCTGCGGCGGAACGAGCAGAACGGCGCGGCGGCACATGTCATCGCCGAGGACGTGAAGCTCCTCCAGTTCCACGTGGCCACCATGGTGGACAACGAGCTGCCCGGCCTGCCCCGCGTGAGTCTGCACGCCCCCCCGCCTGCCCTGCGCCCCTGCGTCCCTGCCCCGGAGGAGGGGCCGTGCTGACTGCGGCCGCCTCCCCGTATGTCCTCACAGGCCATGCAGAAGTCCGGTCGCCCCCTCAAGTCCCTGAAGCAGCGGTTGAAGGGCAAGGAAGGCCGGGTCCGGGGGAACCTGATGGGCAAGCGAGTGGACTTCTCGGCCCGCACCGTCATCACCCCCGACCCCAACCTCTCCATCGACCAGGTCGGCGTGCCCCGCTCCATCGCTGCCAACATGACTTTTGCGGAGATCGTCACGCCCTTCAACATCGACAGGTGGGCTCCGCGTTGGGACCCTGCCGGGAGGGCTGTGGACACACGCGGGGAGTGGGCCCGCACCGAGAGCTCCGGTTGAGTGAGGCAGCGGGGGCTCCCGGGAGGTGTGTGTTCATCGTGCCTCTGTCCTCCTTAGACTTCAGGAGCTGGTGCGCAGGGGGAACAGCCAGTACCCGGGCGCCAAGTACATCATCCGGGACAACGGCGATCGTATCGACCTGCGTTTCCACCCCAAGCCCAGTGACCTTCACCTGCAGACCGGCTACAAGGCACGTGACAGGCCAGGGCCTCTGTCCCCTGAGCGGGAAGCTCTCTGGCAGGGGGCCCTGGGGGCGGGGGGATCCTGTCCTCTTGGTCAGGATCCAGGTGCGTGGAGACTCTGAGAGCTGCTGGCCGTGGGCATCTGGGGTGGGGGTCGCATAAACCCGAGCGCGGCGCGAGGGGTGTATGTGGCAGGGAAGGGAGATCCAGGGGAGGAACAGAACAGGAGGCTTCGTGTCCAGGGTCTCTGGGCTTTCTCTCACAGCTGAGTTCCCTGAGGCTGGTGGATGACTGTGCCTCGTCATCGCTGATAACCCGGCCCGAAGCTTGTGGTTGACACGTGTTCCATGTGAAATTAACCCCCCAGTGTCGTCTGTTTCCACGTGTAGAGCATTTCAGGCCCACAGTCCTGTCCTCCTCCTCATAGCGCCTTCCCTAAGACCTGTCCACGCTTCCTCCGACAGGTGGAGCGGCACATGTGCGACGGAGACATTGTTATCTTCAACCGTCAGCCGACTTTGCACAAAATGTCCATGATGGGGCATCGGGTCCGCATCCTGCCCTGGTCGACTTTCCGCTTGAATCTGAGGTCAGCGCCCTGGCTGAGGGAGGCAGGCGGGGCCGGGCTGCTCCCTGACGCCTCCCTGCAGGCGTCTTCCTGACCCCGGCTTCCGTCTGTCACCGCAGCGTGACCACTCCGTACAATGCTGATTTTGACGGGGACGAGATGAACTTGCACCTGCCACAGTCTCTGGAGACCCGGGCGGAGATCCAGGAGCTCGCCATGGTGCCACGCATGATTGTCACCCCCCAGAGCAATCGCCCCGTCATGGGCATCGTGCAGGACACGCTCACCGCAGTGCGCAAATTCACAAAGAGAGACGTCTTCTTGGAGCGGGTGTGTGCCCCTGGGGAGGGAGCCTGACTCGGGACGGGCAGAGGGGCCCCAGGGCGGCGAGGGGATGATTGGGAGGGACAGCCAGCACTCTTGCCTTGACTCGCGTCACACAGACCTGCATGTGAGGCAGAAGGCAAATGGGGTCAGGCGGATCACGGGCCGAAACGTTTACCACTTTAGCTCGCTGTTCAATTCGTTTTTTGCTCGTTTATTTTTGAGAGCGAGAGAGCATGAGTGGGGAGGGGCAGAGAGAGAAGGAGCCGGAGGAGCCGAGGCAGGGCTCCACCCTGACAGCATCGAGCCCGACACGGGGCTCAAACTCATGAACCGCGAGGTCATGACCTGAGCCGAAGTTGGACACAACTGACAGCCACCCGGGCGCCCCGGTTACTTCCTAATTATTTAAAGTAATTTGTACTTGTTGTTTAAAAGAAGAAAAACCCAAAGTCTAGTTATTGTATTTTCAATTAAAATGTTGGAAAACACTTCCTGGCATCTCTCTGCCTCCAGAATCTGGCTGTCACCCTCGGGCAGGTGACATTCCCAAGAGCGGGGCCTGCAGTTCTGAAGTCTGTTGGCCTGCTCTTCCCTCCCAGGGTGAGGTGATGAACCTCCTGATGTTCCTGTCCACGTGGGACGGGAAGGTCCCGCAGCCAGCCATTCTGAAGCCCCGTCCCCTGTGGACGGGCAAGCAGATCTTCTCCCTCATCATACCGGGCCACATCAACTGCATCCGCACCCACAGCACCCATCCCGACGATGAGGACAGTGGTCCCTACAAGCACATCTCTCCCGGGGACACCAAGGTAGGACCTGGTCTCTGCGTGTGTGGGAACAGCATTCGGACCTGGCCGCCACCTTGCCTCTTGGCCTTCTGGCTGAAATCCGTGGGATTTCCAGGGGAGCCACTGCGGGGGCCTTGAGAGGGTGCTTTGTGCACAGGTGGTGGTGGAGAACGGGGAGCTGATCATGGGCATCTTGTGTAAGAAGTCCCTGGGCACGTCTGCCGGCTCGCTGGTCCACATCTCGTACCTGGAGATGGGTCACGACATCACTCGCCTCTTCTACTCCAACATTCAGACCGTCATTAACAACTGGCTGCTCATCGAGGGTGAGTAGAAGGCTCTAGCAAACCTGCTTTGAAGCCTTACTCCGTCTTTTTACTGCTCTTCTCCAGCCTTTTCTCTTCCCTGCTTGGGTTTGGCACTCTCTTGGCTGTGATTGCATCCCAGGTCTTTGGGGAGCCCTCAGAGGGTGTTGATGCTTCTCCTTCTCCCTAGGTCATACCATTGGCATCGGGGACTCCATTGCGGACTCTAAAACTTACCAGGACATTCAGAACACGATCAAGAAGGCCAAGCAGGATGTGATAGAGGTGGGCAGAACACTCAGAGACTTTGAACGTGATGTCTGCGAGAGCCCAGCGGGTGTGAGGGAAAGGGAGTAGGACGGGCACTGAGGTCTGCCCCTGCCCACGTACCCAGGTCATCGAGAAGGCTCATAACAATGAGCTGGAGCCCACCCCGGGGAATACTCTGCGGCAGACGTTTGAGAACCAGGTGAACCGCATTCTCAACGACGCCCGAGACAAGACCGGCTCCTCCGCCCAGAAGTCCCTGTCTGAATACAACAACTTCAAGTCTATGGTCGTGTCCGGGGCCAAAGGTTCCAAGATCAACATCTCCCAGGTGGGGAGCCCTGTCTTTCCAGATCTGGGCTACAGAGAAGGCTGGGAGCGGCGGAGGGGGTAGTGCGGGGAGCCCCCGCTCCTGGTGCAGAGGGCGCCGGGTGCACCCTGCCTCTCACTTCCCAGGTCATCGCCGTCGTCGGGCAGCAGAACGTAGAGGGCAAGCGGATCCCGTTCGGCTTCAAGCACCGGACCCTGCCCCACTTCATCAAGGACGACTACGGGCCCGAGAGCCGAGGCTTCGTGGAGAACTCCTACCTGGCCGGCCTCACGCCCACCGAGTTCTTCTTCCATGCCATGGGGGGTCGCGAGGGGCTCATCGATACTGCTGTCAAGACAGCTGAGACTGGTGAGGCCTTCGGGCCCGTGCGTATCGGCCGGGGGGGGGGGGGGAAGGGGGCGGGTGCAGGGCATGGAGGGAGGGGTAGGCGTTCTCCTGGACATGTGGTTTGTCCCTCGTGGGGGGAACGACAGCCACAGCCAGGGAGTCGCCCCCGTGTGACGGCCCTGCAGCCTTCCATGTGCAGGGGAGGAGCTCAGGGTCTCTGTCGTGCACTGTGACGCAGGGGCTGGTTCCTAGGGCACTCTTCTGGGCCCCGTCCGGTGGCTGGTTCCTAAGGGACTCTTTTGGGCCCGGTTCCGGTCGGTGGTAGGCTTGGCTTTCACGGAGAGGCCTCGGGGGCCAGGGGGCTACCGGCTGCCCCCTCTGAGGTTCGGGTGGGCTGAGGCCCTCGGGCCGCCGGCAGGGCTCGCTCTGAGAGAGGCTCTTCGGGCCACGTGTTCGCCTCGTTGCCCTGCGGCCCGTGGTGAGGCCCCGGTGACCTCCTCGCAGGGTACATCCAGCGGCGGCTCATCAAGTCCATGGAGTCGGTGATGGTGAAGTACGACGCCACCGTGCGCAACTCCATCAACCAGGTGGTGCAGCTCCGCTACGGCGAGGACGGCCTGGCCGGCGAGAGCGTCGAGTTCCAGAACCTGGCCACCCTCAAGCCGTCCAACAAGGCTTTTGAGAAGAAGTGAGGAGGAGGCAGGGGGTGGTTCTCGCCTCCTGGGGGCCCCCCCTCCCTGCACACAGACTGCTCGCCTGGACTGTGCCTCGCAGGCAGCTCGATCCCCCAGAGCCCCGCGCCCACCCGGGTGACGGACGCCGCGTGGTGGGAGTGGGCGGGTGGGGAACAGACCTGAGACCCGTCCCCGGCCCGTGCCCGATGACCCGACAGAGCAAACCCAGACGGGCTGCCCCGCCCCAGGTCCTTTTTGCAGTTTCCCTGCCCGAGAGTCTCGCCTCCACAGCCCCGTTGTGCAGACCTTGCCCCTTCGGGAGCCTCGGTGCCCCGGGCAGGGGTCAGGCCCTGGGCCCGCCTGCCCCTTGACGCCACCTCCTGCCGCACGCAGGTTCCGCTTCGATTATACCAACGAGAGGGCCCTGCGGCGGACTCTGCAGGAGGACCTGGTGAAGGACGTGCTGAGCAACGCGCACATTCAGAACGAGCTGGAGCGCGAATTTGAGCGGATGCGTGAGGATCGGGAGGTGCTCAGGGTCATCTTCCCAACCGGCGACAGCAAGGTACGCGTGGGCCGGAAGGCTGGGCTGGCGAGCTGCCGCCCCCGAGAGACTGTGACCACTCGCGATCCTTGCTCCCTCTCGTCCTCCCACAGGTGGTCCTCCCCTGCAACCTGCTGCGCATGATCTGGAACGCTCAGAAGATCTTCCACATCAACCCTCGCCTCCCCTCCGACCTGCACCCCATCAAGGTCGTAGAGGGTGAGTAGCTGCTCTGGGGTCTCCGGGCCGGGCGGGGGGACAGGAGGGAGCTGGGCCCCGGTCTGCAACTTCTTTACCTCCTTTGGCCGTCCCAGGAGTCAAGGAATTGAGCAAGAAGCTGGTGATCGTGAATGGGGACGACCCCCTGAGCCGGCAAGCCCAGGAGAACGCCACGCTTCTCTTCAATATCCACCTGCGCTCCACGCTGTGCTCCCGCCGCATGGCCGAGGAGTTCCGGCTCAGCGGGGAGGCCTTCGACTGGCTGCTCGGAGAGATCGAGTCCAAGTTCAACCAAGCCATCGTGAGTGGTGTTCTCAGCCTTGCTCTTCTCCTTTGACCTGCTGACGCGTCTGGGCTCTGAGAGCAGCCCCCCCCACCCCCCCGCCGATGATGGCGCTTGTTCACGGAGGGGCTGCTTCAGTTCTTAGCGGTCCCGAGACCACCCGGCAACTTGGGAGCCCCATGTTTCAGACACGAAAACTGGGCCTTGGAGGGACAGAGTGACCACTCTAGGACAGGCAGTTGTACAGGAAAGAAGCTGCGTGGTTGCGCTATGAAACGGGAGGATTGTTCTTTATTTTCTTCGAGTGCCTGCCGTGTGCCGAGTTCCAGTTTAGGTGGAGGTAGGGGATCGGGGAGCGTGAGCAGGACAGCAACTAGGTATACTACCAGTGGTTCGGTTTTGTTTTTTTTAACTTTATTTATTTAGAGAGCATGAGTGGGAGAGGGGCAGAGAGAGGAAGAGAGAGAATCCCAGGCAGACCCCGCGTTGTCAGCACAGAGCCCCACGTGAGGCTCAAACTCACGGTTGTGAGATCATGACCTGAGCAGAAATGAAGAGTCAGACGCCTGACTGACTGAGCCAGCCAGGCGCCACACCATCACCGTCTTTAAGGATTTTACGGAGTAGCGGGAAGAGAGAGGCGTTATAATTATAGGCGTACTTCCGAATATATTTGACGTAAATCCCGTATCCGAGGATACCAGCAAGAAAATGAGAAGACAATCCAGAGCAGGAGGAAACATTTGCAAATCGCATACGTGACAAGGTTGTGTATGAAAAATACACGAAGGGCTATTGAGAGTCGGCAACAAAAAGAAAAACAAAAAGAAAAACGTCAAAGGATTCGGGTAGACCTTTCCCCCGAAGAGTTCACGTAAGCGAGCGGTAAACACGTGAAGAGATGCTCGACGTCCTCAGCCGTCAAGGAACTGTGGGTGAAAGCCACGGTGAGCTACCGGTTCACGCCCCACGAGTTTAGGATGGCTACAGTGGGGAATAAAGGGACGGCGGGCGCGGATGTGGAGGAATCAGAAGTCTCCTGGACCGCTGCTGGGGATCAGGGCCCGCTGCTCCTCTCCAGGTGGGACACAGAGTTCCCGTTTGAACCAGCAGTCCCACTAGGAGTGTCCCCAAGAGACGGCGGAGTGTGTGTCCACAAAACCCAGTACAAGTGTTCAGGGCCCCATCATTTCTTTTTTTTTTTTTTTAAATTTTTTTTTTTTTTCAACGTTTATTTATTTTTGCGACAGAGAGAGAGCATGAACGGGGGAGGGGCAGAGAGAGAGGGAGACACAGAACCGGAAACAGGCTCCAGGCTCCGAGCCATCAGCCCAGAGCCCGACGCGGGGCTCGAACTCACGGACCGCGAGATCGTGACCTGGCTGAAGTCGGACGCTTAACCGACTGCGCCACCCAGGCGCCCCAAGGGCCCCATCATTTCTAATAGCCAGGCGGCGGAAACAGGCCGAAAGTCCGTCCACTGACGAATGGGTAAACCAAACTGCTAAACCCGTACAAAGGAGTATTATTCTGTGATGAAAGCCGTGAGGGGCCCAGCTATCAGAAGACGATACGGTAACTTGTATCTAAGCGAAAGAAGTCGGTCTGAAGAGGCTACGTACCGTATGATTCGCGTTGAAAGGTTAAATTTTTTGCGCTCATAACCTCGATGACAATTGGGAGCTTCCCATTCGGAAAACTGCTATAGAGCGAACATTTAGCCTGTAATGTTGGCGTACTTTAGAAATGGGGGTTTTGGATGGGAGAGCCTTTTTCTGGGTGTGCACCCCCGGGGGCAAACGTGTGTCACTTGAGGCACTGAGGAAGGGAGGGGTACGCGGGACTCCACTTTAAGTCTCTGCCTCGTGCAGACGCCTCTGTCCCCGTCCTGACTGCGTCTCGTTCTCGGCCAGAAGGGAGGGGTTTGCTGATTCTGAGGCTGGCCTTTCTTACTCCGCAGGCCCATCCCGGGGAGATGGTGGGGGCCCTGGCTGCACAGTCCCTTGGAGAACCCGCCACCCAGATGACCTTGAACACCTTCCACTACGCCGGTGTGTCTGCCAAGAACGTGACCCTGGGCGTGCCGCGACTCAAGGAGCTGATCAACATTTCCAAGAAACCAAAGACCCCGTCCCTCACGGTCTTCCTGCTGGGCCAGTCTGCTCGGGACGCCGAGAGGGCCAAGGTAGGGGGTGGGTGGGTCGATGGACTTCCTGGCAGGATGAAAAGGAGAACTCTCATCCTGGAATAACTCCTCCCTACAGAGGGTTTGGAGGGGCCTTTGGAGCCACCCACGTGCCGTGTCATCAGTCCCTCTTTGTCCCAGGACATTCTGTGCCGCCTGGAGCATACGACGTTGAGGAAGGTGACCGCCAACACAGCCATCTACTACGACCCCAACCCCCAGAGCACAGTGGTGGCCGAGGACCAGGAGTGGGTGAACGTCTACTATGAGATGCCTGACTTTGACGTGGCCCGAATCTCCCCCTGGCTTTTGCGGGTGGAGCTGGACCGGAAGCACATGACTGACCGGAAGCTGACCATGGAGCAGATTGCCGAAAAGATCAATGCTGGTGAGGCGGCGGGGGCAGGCCCGGCTCGGGGTCCTGCCTGGGCTCCCCGTCTGTCACGTCACCGCCCACCCATCCCCAGCGAGCCACCCTCCCTCTCTGCCTTCCGTGCTCAGTGTTTCCCCCCTTCTAGACGGTTCTGTGAGAGGGAGGAGAAGCCAGAAGGAGCCCCATCCGGGAGAGCTGTGGATGAACAGTGACTGCGAGGTGTGGTCGCGGCCGTCTTTCTCACAGTTCTTGCTCCCCACCAGGTTTTGGCGATGACTTGAATTGCATCTTTAACGACGATAACGCGGAGAAGCTGGTGCTGCGGATCCGCATCATGAACAGCGACGAGAACAAGATGCAGGAGGTACGGACGCCCTAGGGGGTCGGCAGCGTCGGGTGTGGAAGGCTGTGAAGCCTCGTTCGGCCAGAGAAGTCCCGATGGAAGCGTTGAGGGACCAGGCACGCCGGCTGCCGTAGGGATGGGGAGTGGGGGAGGAGCAGGGATTCCCAGACTTTCAGCCGCAGGAGCCTTGGAAAACCGGGGCAGCGGCCCTGTCGAGAAAACAGATGGTGTCGAAGCAGGGGAGTCACTGGGCTTTCCTCCCGGGAGGCTCCTGCATGAGGGCAGAGCCAGGGGCAGGTTGACAGCAAAATTGCCGTGTCCCGTGGAAAGTGGCGTGCCAGTGGGTATCACAAGACCCAGGGAAACGTTGGACCGGTGACTTCCCTCCTGAGCACCGCTCCGAAAATACTGCTCAGCATGTGGGGTGCCTGGTGTATTGATAACAAAAACTCAGAACTTACTGTCGAACTATCGGAGAGTAGGCTCCAGGATTTTGACGTGTCTCGGCATCTTACGCTCTAGATCTCCACGAACGAGCTCATTTGTCCAGGAAGTAGCGGCCTGGGCAAGTAGTGAGTGCCATTAAGGCAGGGGGTGGTGCTGCTTGTGCAGTTACAGTCCTGGGGCCGTGTGTGCACAGATGCGCGCGCACGCGCGCGCGCACACACACACACACACACACACACGGAAATTGTGTTAGGAGGGTGGAGTGTGGGTGGTTTTCCTTAGGTTTCTTTTACTAGGATCGTAAAAACACGATAAAAGGGAACTCAGTGGGACGGAGGGGGGCAGGGTCTGGCGCCTGACTCGACTCGTGGGTTCCCTGGGGGCGCTGAGGTTGGGCGTGAGGGAGCCCAGGACGCGATGAGGGTTCCGAGACTCTGGCTCTGCTCTTGGCACAGGAAGAAGAGGTGGTGGACAAGATGGACGACGACGTTTTCCTGCGCTGCATCGAGTCCAACATGCTGACGGACATGACCCTGCAGGGCATTGAGCAGATCAGCAAGGTCGGCCCTCCCGCCCCGTCCCGCCCCCAGTGAGCTCCCGCCCCGCCCCCCGCCCCCAGTGAGCTCACGCCATCCCCGCAGGTGTACATGCACCTGCCGCAGACGGACAACAAGAAGAAGATCATCATCACGGAGGACGGAGAATTCAAGGCCCTGCAGGAGTGGATCCTGGAGACCGACGGTGTGAGCCTGATGCGGGTGCTGAGTGAGAAGGACGTGGACCCTGTGCGCACCACGTCCAACGACATCGTGGAGATCTTCACGGTGAGCCGCTCGAGCCCGGAAGCTCC
Organism: Lynx canadensis; assembly: GCF_007474595.2. NCBI lineage: Eukaryota > Metazoa > Chordata > Mammalia > Carnivora > Felidae > Lynx > Lynx canadensis. The sequence goes on from NC_044316.2 coordinate 2,308,769, forward strand.
CGCACCGCATCTCCTCGCTCAGGGTTATCCGTGCCCGAGTCCACTGTTGAGTCTGGGCCGCACCGACTCCCGACTGTCCCTCTGGGCGGGGGGCGGGGGGCGGGTGGCAAGAGGAGAGCACGGTCACTCGGTCTTGACCCTTCACCCCCAACCCCGTGCCAGGTGCTGGGCATCGAAGCCGTGCGGAAGGCCTTGGAGCGAGAGCTCTACCACGTCATCTCCTTTGACGGTTCCTACGTCAATTACCGCCACTTGGCTCTCCTGTGTGATACCATGACCTGTCGTGGCCACTTGATGGCCATCACGCGACACGGGGTTAACCGCCAGGATACGGGACCTCTCATGAAATGCTCCTTTGAGGAAACGGTAACGGCGGAACGGAGCAGGGGCGGACAGAGGGGGCAGGAGGAGGGAGCGCCGTGGGAAGAGGGGAGGCGTTGCCGCTGCCCTTGCCCCGTCGGGCGGCCGCGGAGCACTGGGAGTGGCGGGTCTCACGGGGGCCCCGTCGTCCGGCCGTTCAGGTGGATGTGCTCATGGAAGCGGCCGCGCACGGAGAGAGCGACCCCATGAAGGGGGTGTCTGAGAACATCATGCTGGGCCAGCTCGCTCCGGCCGGCACCGGCTGCTTTGACCTCCTGCTCGACGCGGAGAAGTGCAAGTACGGCATGGAGATCCCCACCAACATCCCCGGCCTGGGGGCCGCCGGACGTGAGTAGGAGGGTTCGGGGGACAAGGGGTGGGGGGGACAGGCCGGTCCCCAGACGCCGTGCTCACCAGTCCCTGTGCATCCTCCTCGCACAGCCACTGGCATGTTCTTCGGCTCAGCGCCCAGTCCCATGGGAGGGATTTCTCCGGCCATGACTCCCTGGAACCAGGGGGCCACTCCGGCCTATGGCGCCTGGTCTCCCAGTGTCGGTGAGTGACCCCGGCTGGCAGAGGGGCCCCCTGGGGGGGTCACAGGAGGGTGAGGAGTCTCCGTGTCGGAAGGCGTGGGGTGGGGCAAGTTGGGGGGGGGGGGGCTCCAGCTCTGGTTTTAATGCCTGTTTCCTCTGTCTGTCACTCCACAGGAAGTGGGATGACCCCAGGGGCGGCTGGCTTCTCCCCTAGTGCTGCTTCGGACGCCAGCGGCTTCAGTCCAGGCTACTCCCCTGCGTGGTCCCCCACGCCAGGCTCGCCGGGCTCCCCGGGCCCCTCGAGCCCCTACATCCCCTCACCAGGTGAGCAGGCCCTGTCCGTCTGTGGGGGCCAAGTTCATTTCGTCCCGGTCCTTCCCTCCGGGTGACTCTCCCTCACGTGGCTCCTCTCGGCTTTTCTCCTCCAGGTGGTGCCATGTCTCCTAGCTACTCACCCACGTCTCCTGCCTACGAGCCTCGCTCCCCCGGCGGCTACACACCCCAGAGCCCCTCCTACTCCCCTACCTCGCCCTCCTATTCCCCGACCTCTCCGTCCTACTCTCCCACCAGTCCTAACTATAGCCCCACGTCACCCAGCTACTCCCCAACCTCCCCCAGCTACTCTCCAACGTCTCCCAGCTACTCCCCGACTTCTCCCAGCTACTCCCCAACCTCTCCCAGCTACTCTCCAACTTCCCCGAGCTACTCTCCCACCTCTCCCAGCTACTCCCCGACCTCTCCCAGCTACTCTCCCACTTCTCCCAGCTACTCCCCGACCTCTCCCAGCTACTCCCCGACCTCTCCCAGCTACTCCCCCACATCCCCCAGCTACTCCCCCACATCCCCCAGCTATTCTCCCACATCCCCCAGCTACTCCCCAACATCCCCGAGCTACTCCCCGACCAGCCCTAACTACTCTCCGACCAGTCCCAATTATACCCCAACGTCCCCCAGCTATAGCCCAACATCACCCAGCTACTCCCCGACGAGCCCCAACTACACACCGACAAGCCCTAACTACAGCCCAACCTCTCCCAGCTACTCTCCGACTTCACCCAGCTACTCCCCGACCTCGCCCAGCTACTCCCCGTCAAGCCCACGATACACACCGCAGTCTCCGACCTACACCCCGAGCTCCCCCAGCTACAGCCCCAGCTCCCCCAGCTATAGCCCCACCTCGCCGAAGTATACCCCCACCAGTCCCTCTTACAGCCCCAGTTCCCCGGAGTACACCCCGACCTCCCCCAAGTACTCACCCACCTCCCCCAAGTACTCACCCACCTCCCCCAAGTACTCACCCACCAGCCCCACCTACTCACCTACCACCCCAAAATATTCCCCAACGTCTCCTACTTACTCGCCAACCTCTCCGGTCTATACCCCAACCTCCCCCAAGTACTCGCCTACCAGCCCCACCTACTCGCCCACCTCCCCCAAGTACTCGCCCACCAGCCCCACCTACTCGCCCACCTCCCCCAAAGGCTCCACCTACTCGCCCACCTCCCCCGGCTACTCGCCCACCAGCCCCACCTACAGCCTCACCAGCCCGGCCATCAGCCCAGACGACAGTGATGAGGAGAACTGAGGGTGAGCGGGGCGCAGCGGCCGTCGGCCAGGGCGAAGGGCAGCCCGGGGGGTGCCCTCACGAGGCGCAGGCCCCCGGCCCGCCTCCCTTGTACATAGTTCTTGTGACAAAGTTCCTCGTTGACGTTCTGGTTCTATTTCCGCTGGGGCTTCTTGTCTCGTTCTCCACTTGTGCTGTCTCAGAATCCACTCGCCTGGCTCTGGTGGTCTTCCTACCCCACCCACCCCGGGCCCGGGCCCGTCCCCGAATTGAGGATCCCTCCTTGCCTGTGGCTTGATTGGGGGTAAAGGGTATTTTAACTTCCTAGGGGTAGTTCCTGCTTTGGGTCATTCTATCTGATCCTATGGAAGAACAAAGCTAAAGCTGCCTTTCGTCTGTTATTTTATTTTTTTGAAGTTCAAATAAAGTTTACTAATTTTGGCCAAAAACGTGACGTTGAGTGCTTTACTGGGAGGCAGCTGTGTCTGGCCCACTCGCCTGGGCTGCTGCTGAGTGTGGGAACCCCTGCCCAGGCCGGGAAGAGGCGGGAGACGCCCCCCGAGGGTACACGTATTCTCGGAACAAATACCTACCACGTGCTCCGTGGTGCTTTTTACCAGCTTCCTGGGCGAGCAGGTCTTGCCCTTGCCTTAGCTTAAAGCGTGTTCCACATGACAGCTTTTTAACCCGTCTGCCTCTCCCGGTCCGGGGTTTGGACAAGTGCGGCAACGGACGCGCCACAGAAGCAGAAAACGTCTTGCCCTTCAAGCCGCCACCAGGAGGCACGTTTTCTTTGGGTATTTTTCCTACACGTTTCTCAAGTCACTACTGACCAGTTTTTGTTTTGGCCTCCAACCAACAATGAGAAGGTTCTGGATGCTGTAATACGTTTGAAAACTAAAATTAAAGGATTTGGGAATAATTTATTGTTTTTGGCCACTTCATATTTTTTTCATTAGTTTCTTGTTCATTCGGAGATCAACATTCCTCTGTCCTCTGCAAGTTATTTCCGCTTCACTTTGAATGTTTTAAATTCATCTTTGAAATTGAAGTATTTCAAAGAACGGTATCGAAAGTATTATGACCAAGATCTATTAACATCACCAAGATTACGTAGATGCCATTTGGGTATTTTTAACCCCAATCTTAAGTTGTTTTGAAAGAAATGACTTCTTTTTTTTTTTTTTTTTTTTTTTAATTTTTTTTTTTTCAATGTTTATTTATTTTTTGGGACAGAGAGAGACAGAGCATGAATGGGGGAGGGGCAGAGAGAGAGGGAGACACAGAATCAGAAACAGGCTCCAGGCTCTGAGCCATCAGCCCAAAGCCTGACGCGGGGCTCGAACTCACGGACCGCGAGATCGTGACCTGGCTGAAGTCGGACGCTTAACCGACTGCGCCACCCAGGCGCCCCATGACTTCTTTTTTTTAAAGTTTTTTTTAACATTCATATTTGAGAGAGAGAGAGGGAGACACAGAATCGGAAGCAGGCTCCAGGCTCCGAGCCGTCGGCACAGAGCCCTACGCGGGGCTCGAACCCACAAACTGTGAGATCATGACCTGAGCCGAAGTCGGACACTCAACCGACTGAGCCGCCCAAGCGCCCAGAAATGACTTATTTTTATAAGAAGGGTATACGTTTATTATAAAACTCGAAACACTGTAGAAAGAAATGCCAAATCTTCCCAAATCCCACCACCAAAAACTGAGCGCCAGCACTTGGTGAATGTAAGTGCAGACGTCTCTCGGGTTGCGTAGGAAGATAGGAGGTTGCACAGAAGTCATGTAAGAATAGGATTGTTTGCATACTGTCTGGATCTGGGCTGCTACAACCATACCGTAGACTGGCTTATAAGCAACAGCGATTTCTCGAAACAGCTCTGGAGGCTGGGGAATCCAAGATCAAGGCAACTGACAGATTTGGTACCCAAGGAGGGTTCATACATGGCCATCTTCTCACTGCGTCCTCACGCTCAGAAGGGGCAGGGAGCCCTTGGGGGTCTTCTATGAGACACCCCTCCCAAGAGGGCTTCACCCTCGTGACCTAAGCACCTCCCCAAAGCGTCACCTCCAAATAACGTTAGGGATTTGTTTTCAACGTGGGCATTTGGGGGAGACCAACATTCAGCACATGGCACATACTATTTAATAAACTCAATCATGTTTAAGAAGAAAACGCTTCGGTGAATTCATAAATCTCCACGAGAAGTCTTCCTAAAAGTTCCCTCCCCCATTAACATACGTGTGAGAACAAAACGAATGAATAAACGAAAGGCAGAATCAGACCCATAAATAGAACAAACATGGTGGCCAGAGGGGGTGAGGAAGGGGATGGTGGGTGGAGGGGAGGTGAGAGGCCCATCCAGGCTTCCAGTTCTGGAATGAAGAAGTCCTGGGGGATGAAAAGCAGCGTGGGAATTCTAGCCCCCGGTATCCTGCGGGGGCAGGAAGCAGCCACACTTGTGGAGAAGGCAACATAACGTATAGACACGTCCACTCACTACTGTGCACCTGACTTCAGTGGAACACTGCCAACTATGCTTCAGTTTAAAAAGGTAAACGGGGGGCGTCTGGGTGGCTCAGTCGGTTGAGCGTCCGACTCCGGCTCAGGTCATGATCTCACGGTTCGTGGGTTCGAGCCCCGCGTCAGGCTCTGTGCTGACAGCTCAGAGCCTGGAGCCTGCTTCGCATTCTGTGTCTCCCTGTCTCTCTTGCCCTTCCCCTGCTCGTGCTCTGTCTCTCTCTCTTTCAAAAATACATAAAGATTTAAAATAAAGTTTCATTAAATCTATAGCTCATGTAATTAGTGTATTTATATATAGTTAATATATCATAGTTTATGTGTATTAATTGTTTTTATTTGAGAGGGAGAGAGATCATGCATGTAAGTAGGGAAGAGGAGCAGAGGAGAGAGAGAATCTCAAGCAGGCTCCTTGCTCAGCACAGAGCCCCACGCATACCTCGATCCTACAACCCTGGGATCATGACCTGAGCCGAAATCAAGAGTCAGACTCTCACCTTTATATTCTCTCTAGTCTTATATTTTTTTATATTTCTGATTCTTTATATTTTTTGTAGATATAATACAGTATCTTTTTTCATACCTCATCTTCTCACATCTTGATGTACAGAAACGAAATAATTTCTGTATATTGATTTTATATCCAGCAAACTCCATAATCTCTCAATAATCTCTTAATTTGTATGTAGTACTTTTGCTCCATACATAAAGAGTCATGTCACATACACATGATGCCGACTCTGTTTCTACCTTCCCAGTTATCAAAACCTTTATTCCTGGGGCACTTGGCTGGCTCAGTCAGTGGAGCATGCAAATTTTGATCTCAGGGTTATGAGTTCAAGCCCCCGTAGGGTGTAGAGCTCACTTAGAAAAAAACAAACAAGGAAAACAACAAAAAAAACCCTTTACTCCCTGTGTTACTCTATGTACTCTGACGAATTTGCACAAGTTGTTTACTAGAATGACTCACCTTTGTGAGCTCATGATCTTAAAAAAGAATGCTTTCATTATTTCACCATGAGTATGATGTACATTACAGTTTTATTTTATTTTTTATTAAAAATATTTTAAATGTTTTTCAATTTATTTTTGAGAGAAAGAGAGAGAAAGACAGAGTGCAAGTGGGGAAGAAGCAGAGAGAAAGGGAGACCCAGAATCGGAAGCAGGCTCCAGGCTCCGAGCCGTCAGCCCAGAGCCCGACGTGGGGCTCGAACCCACGAGCTGTGAGATCGTGACCTGAGCTGAAGTCGGACGCTCAACCGACGGAGCCACCCAGGGGCCCCTAGTTTTATTTTTCTTTAAATAAACATTTATCAAGTTAAGGACGTATCCTTCTACATCTAGTTTGCCGTAAGATCTAACTATGAATAAATATCAAATTTTATGAAACATACTTTTTTTCTTTTTAAAAATTTTCTAAGTTTATTTCTCTTTTTTAGTCATCTCTACACCCAAGGTGAGGCTAAAACTCACGACCCTGAGGTCAAGAGTTGCACACTCTTCCGACTGAACAAGCCAAGCACTCCTATGAAACTTATTTTGTCCAAGGCTTTCCTAGCCTCAAAAGTGTTTGGGATTATTTCCCCACTTCCTGACCTTTCAGAATAATACAAGACTACCTGTCCTCTATTTGGCAACACTGTCCTTAAATAGTCAGGGCCAACTGCGATGTGTTTTCCTTGTGGGAAGACAGATATATATCCATTCAGTCTCCTTATCAATAGGACTAGTCATCTTTTCTGTTTCTTCTTGACTTAGTTTTTTTTTTTAAGTACATATATGTATATATAAAGATTTTATTTTAAGTCATCTCTACACCCAACATAGGACTCGAACTCATAATCCCAAGATCAGGCATTGCACACTCCATTAACTGAGCCAGCCAGGTGCCCCTCTTCTTGACTTAGCTTTAGTAAATGGCATATTTCCCTAGGAACATGTTATCAAATAAAGTTATTTCTATCTTATTTCCATCATCTTTATTTATTATTATTATCTGCTTAATTTCTTCTGTTTCTGGAGTTCTACCATTTTGTGCCTTGTACTGTTTATTTATTCTTCGTTTAGCCATATTGCCATAGGGTTGTCTCTTTACTTCTAAACAATGAATTTTTGGCCATGTTGATTTTTACATGTTTGAATTCTAATTAATTTCTCTGTTTAGTTATTGTTTCCTACTTTCTTTGGATTCATTCCACTATTTTCATGGTTTCGTTAATTTGGGGTTTGTTTTGTTTTGTTTTTGTTTTTGCTGTCAACAGTCATGTCGTATTTCAAAGAAATGAACAGAAAAACAAGAGTCTTGTATTTACTTAGAGATTGATTGATTGATTGCTTGATCAATTGATTTTTATGCCTGGAGATTTAGCATTTCCCAAGCTCTCATTTCTTCCCCCAAAGTGTGAGTTTCCTTCTGGTATCTTCCCTTCAGCCGAAACAACTTCCTTCAGTATTTGTTAAAGAGTCAGGCTGTTGTCAACGAGTGATCTTTGTTTTCTTTTATCCGCAAATGCCTATTTCATTTTTTTTTTAATTTTTTAAAAAAAAATTTTTTTTTCAACGTTTATTTATTTTGGGGACAGAGAGAGACAGAGCATGAACGGGGGAGGGGCAGAGAGAGAGGGAGACACAGAATCGGAAACAGGCTCCAGGCTCTGAGCCATCAGCCCAGAGCCCGACGCGGGGCTCGAACTCACGGACCGCGAGATCGTGACCTGGCTGAAGTCGGACGCTTAACCGACTGCGCCACCCAGGCGCCCCATTTTTTTTTTTTAATTTTTTTTAACGTTTTATTTATTTTTTTTTTATTTTTATTTTTTTTCAACGTTTATTTATTTTTGGGACTGAGAGAGACAGAGCATGAACGGGCGAGGGGCAGAGAGAGAGGGAGACACAGAATCGGAAACAGGCTCCAGGCTCTGAGCCATCAGCCCAGAGCCCGACGCGGGGCTCGAACTCACTGACGGCAAGATCGTGACCTGGCTGAAGTCGGACGCTTAACCGACTGCGCCACCCAGGCGCCCCACGTTTTATTTATTTTTGAGACAGAGAGAGACAGAGCATGAACGGGGGAGGGGCAGAGAGAGAGGGAGACACAGAATCGGAAGCAGGCTCCAGGCTCCGAGCCGTCAGCCCAGAGCCCGACGCGGGGCTCGAACTCACGGACCGCGAGATCGTGACCTGAGCTGAAGTCGGCCGCTTAACCGACTGAGCCACCCAGGCGCCCCTGCCTATTTCATTTTAATTCTTCAAGGGTATCTTCACTGGATATTAGATTCTGGTGTGAGGTTTATTTTTTAATTTTAGCCCTTTTTTTTCTTTGCTCCCATTCTCCCCACCCCCACCCCCACCCCCGAGTTTTACTGAGATACAATCGACATATAGAAGTTTAAAGCATAAAGACCTGACTTACATATATTGGGAAGTGATCACCACAGTACGTTATAATCTCATAGATTTTTTTTTTAAGTTTTTTCCTTGTGATGAGAACTCGTAGGATTTACTCTCTTCACAACATTCAAATATACCATACAGTGGTAACTATAGTCATCGATACATTACAGCCCCAGTACGTATTTGTCTTATAACTGGAGGTTTGTATCTTTAAACCACCCTCATCCAATCCCCCACCCCACCCTCCTCCTCTGGTAACCACAAATCTGATCTCTTTTTCTATGAGTCTGGACTTTGGTTTATTTAGATTCAATATACAAGTGAGATTGTACAGTTTCTACTCTCTCTGATTTATTTCACTTACCAGAATGCCCTCAAAATGCACCCATCTTGGGGCATCTGGGTGGCTCAGTTCATTACGTGTCTGACTTCGGTTCAGGTCAATATCTCGCTGTTCATGGGCGGGAGCCCCACGTCGGGCTCTGTGCTGACGGCTGGGAGCCTGGAGCCTGCTTGGGATTCTGTGTCTCCCTCTCTCTCCGCCCCTCCCCAACTTGTGCTCTGTATCTCTTTCTCTCTAAAAAATAAATAACATTAAAAAAAAATTTTTTTAATGCACCCATCTTGTTGCACATGGAAGGATTTTCTCCTTTTTCTGGCTGAATAATATTCCATTATATATAGATCTATATCTATCTATATCTATCTATCTATCTATCTCTATATCCCGACAACTTCTTTATCTGTCTTCCATTCATCTGCCAATGGACACTTGGGTCGTTTCCATGTCTTGGTTATTGCAAATAAATGAGGCAATGAACACGGGGGTGCAGACACCTCTTCTACATAGTGTTTTGGTTTCCGTTGGATATGTTCCCGGAAGTGGAATTATGTAGTTCTATTTGTAATTTTTTGAAGAAACTTCATGGTGTTTTCCACGGTGGGTGCACCAATTCACAATCCCACCAACAATGTGTGAGGATCCCCTTTTCTCCGCATCCTCGCCAACATTTGTTATTTCTTGTCTTTTTGATGATAGCCATTCCGATACGCCTGACAGGCAATTTCACTGTGGTTTGGATTTGCGTTTCCCTTCAGCTAGTGATCTTGATCAAGCGTCTTTCCATGTACCTGTTGGCCAGTCATATATCTTCTTCAGGAAAATGTCTATTTGGGTCTTTGCTCATTTTTTACTTGGATTATTTGGGTTTTATTTTGTTTGCTATCGAGATGTATGCGTTCTTTATTTTGGATATGAACCCCTTATCAGAGTATGATTGGCAAATACTTTTTCCAGTCTGTAGGCTGTCTTTTCATGTTGCCGATTGCTTCTTTATTTTATTTATTTTTCTTTATTTATTTTGAGAGAGAGAGAGAGCAGGGAAGGGGCAGAGAGAGAGGGAGAGAATCCCAAGAAGTCTCCACCCTCAGACAGAGCCCTTTGTGGGGCTCAGTTCCACGTCAGTGAGATCATGACCTGAGCCGAAGTCAAGACTAGGGCGCTTAACCGAATGAGCCCCCGAGGCGTCCCTCGTTATGCGGATGGTTTCTTTTGCCATGCGGAAGCTTTTTGGTTTGATGTGGTTCTGCTTGTTTTTCATTATGTTGCTTGTGCTTTGGGGCTCATCTTTCAGCACTTTGAAGATGTCCTAGATTTCTGGCTTGCATAGCTTGTGATAAATTTGCAGAATTATTGCTTCCTCGTGTTATTTCCCTCTGGGTGCTTTCAAGCCTTTTTTTTTTTTTTTTCTAAATCTGTGATTTTTCGGCCATTTGACGCTGGTGTGCCTAAGCATAGTTTTAAAATGTATCCTGTTTGGCTTTCCCTGAGAAAAGTTTGATCTTGTGAATGTGCGTCTTTCACCATATTTGGAACTTTTCAGACATTATTCTTTCAAATATTTTTTTTTCTGTTCCACTCTTTTCTCTCCTTCCGGTAGTCACTAATATGCACATTAGACTTTTTGATTCTCCCCATATGTCTCTGAGGCTCTTACTAATATTTTGGGTTTTTAAAAAATTTTTTTGAATGTTTATTTATTTTTGAGAGAGAGAGAGGGACAGAGAATGAGCTGAGGAGGAGCAGAGAGAGAGACTCTGAAGCAGGCTCCAGGATCTGAGCTGTCAGCACAGAGCCCAACATGGGGCTCGAACTCACAAGCTACAGGATCATGACCAGAGCCAAAGTCAGATGCTTAACCAACGGAGCCACGCAGGTGCCCCAATATTTTTATTGTTTAAATGTTTATTTATTTTTGAGAGAGAAAGAGAGAGAGCACACATGAATAGGGAAGGGGCAGTGAGAGAAGGAGACAGAGAATCCCAAGCAGTCTCCATACTGCCTGTGCAAAGCCCAGTTCAGGGCTCAAACCCACAAACCATAAGATCATGACCCGAGCCCGAATCAAGAATCAGACGGTCAACCAACTGAGCCACCCAGGTGCCCCTGATAATTATGTTTTATGAAGTCACCATGGACACTGAATTAGCAAATGTTGAACTTTTACTCATATGAGAAAAGCAGGGTTAGATTCCTAAGAGCTTCTGGTCACAACATTTTCATCCACTGATCAATATATAACCTGGGTTTTTATGTGTGTCTGTTTAAAGACACCGAAAGTGACCATAGATTGTATGGATGATATAAAACATAGGTTTATTTCTGGACTCTCAGTTCTATTCCTGAATACACACTTTCCTGGAGAAGATATATGATTGGCCAACGGGTATATGTAAAAGGTGGTCAACATCACAAGTTGAAGGGAAATGCAAATCAAAACCAGTTCAGTTCTGTCCCGTTGGTTTGCAGGAGTATCTTTTTTTTTTTTAATTTTTTTTTAATGTTTATTATTTTTGAGAGAGAGACAGAGAGCAAGCAAGGGAGGGGCAGAGAGACAGGGAGACACAGAATCCGAAGCGGGGGCTCCAGGCTCCGAGCTGTCAGCACAGAGCCCGACGTGGGGCTCGAGCTCATGAATCATGAGATCATGAGCTGAGCAGAAATCGGACACTCAACCAGTCGGTTGAGCCACCCAGGTGCCCCACGTTTATTTATTTGTTTATTTTTAAGTCATCTCTACACCCAACGTGGGGCTCAAACTCACAACCCTGAGGTTAAAAGTTACATGCCCTTACAACTGAGCCAGGCGTCCCTTATTTCTATATTTTTGAAGTCCAATAATGTAACCAGAGTGTATTATATGATCTATTGCTGTGTAACAAATTACCCCCAAATCTAATGGCTTAAAAGCATTTATTATATCACAGTTTCTGTGGATCAGGAATCCATGTGTTTTTGTTTTTGTTTTTAATTGAGGCGAAATTCACAAAGCTTAAAATGAACTAAAGTATACAAGTCGGGCACGTGCAGTACGTTCACGGGGTGGCACGGCCACCACCTCTGTCTCGTTCCAAAATACGTTCGTCACTCAAAAGAAAACCCTGTACCTTTTAGCCGTCCTTCCTTGCTCTCCTTTCTCCCAACCCCGGACACCCACCGGGTGGAGGAGTAAGAAAGGGGAACCTTCCCAAAGAACAAGATTTATTTCTATTCTATTCTATTCTATTCTATTCTATTCTATTGTAAATAAAATGGCTTAGTACCCTCAGAGAGTTAGACGTACTGGCGTAGAATTAAGAGCCTACTTAATTGACCTACAGTACGTGCACAGATTATGACACATGATAGCAATGGAATGGCAGATCGGTGGGGAGGAGAGGCACTATTCCATTAACGAGGGGAAAAAACTGGCCAAATGGGGAAAAAAGATGAAATTGGATCCTACCTTCAAAACCCAATCCCAGGGGCACCTGAGTGGCTCAGGTGGTTAAGCATCAGACTCCCGATTTCAGCTCAGGTCACGATCTCACGATTCATGAGTTCGAGCCCCACATCGTGCTCTGTGCTGTCGGCACCGAACCTGCTTGGGGTTCTCTGTCTTCCTCTCTCTCTGCCCCTCCTCCTGCAAATAACTAAATGAACTTTAAAAAACAAAAAACAAAAAACAAAAAAACAATCCCAGATGGATGGAAAACTGAAATGTCAAAAGAAAAAGTTTAAATTTGTAGTTAAAATAGACTGTTTTTCTGAGGTTGGGCTAGGGAAAATTTTATTAAATATGACACACAAAAAGTGCAAACTAAAACAAAAATACATTTGAAGAAATTGAAATTAAGGGGGCACTTGGCTGGATCAGTCAGTAGAGCATGCACCTCTCGATCTCAGGTTGTGGGTTTGAGCCCCATGTTGGGTGCAGAGATCACTTTTAGAAAAATTAGAATTAAGAACATCTGTTCATCAAAAGACGCCATGAGGAAAGTGAATAAATAAGTTGCAAAGCTGGGGAAAGAGGTTTGCAACCCATACAACTGACAAAGTATACATTAAAAACTTCTAGGGGCGCCTGGATGGCGCAGTCGGTTGAGCGTCCGACTTCAGCCAGGTCACGATCTCGCGGTCTGAGAGTTCGAGCCTCGCGTCAGGCTCTGGGCTGATGGCTCGGAGCCTGGAGCCTGTTTCTGATTCTGTGTCTCCCTCTCTCTCTGCCCCTCCCCCGTTCTCTGTCTCTCTCTGTCCCAAAAATAAATAAAAAACGTTGAAAAAAAAATTAAAAAAAAAAAAACTTCTAAAAATGGGGTGCCTGGGTGGCTCAGTTGGTTAAGCGTCTGACTTCAGCTGAGGTCATGATCTCATGGTTCGTGGGTTCCAGCCCCGCGTCAGGCTCGGTGCTGACAGCTCGGATAAAAATTACTCACTTTTAGAAGTGAATAAGGAAAGAACTAATCACCCGATAGAAACAATGGACAAAAACACAGAACTCAGCGCTTCAGAGATAAGCCACAAACAATGAGATGTTCAGCTTTCTCTGTAAGTAGGGAATTCAAATCAAAATTGTAGTTAGATACTGTTTTACATCCAACTGACTGGCAGAATAAAGAATTTTGCAAAATAGCGAGTATCGAGGGGATAAGGATCAAGAGGGTGGGTCCCGCTCAAGGGAGGAAGTGTAAATTTGCTTGGAAAAGTTTGACGTCACTTCGCAAAGTTGGACGTTATCCACCTCGGACCTCGGATTCCAATCCTAACTCTGTGCTCAGAGTTCATCTGAGCACCAGGAAGCATGTACAAACATGTTCACGACAGCAGCGTTTATAATGGCAAACACATGAGAACAACTCAAGTGTCTACAGGCAGGAGAACGAATATGTACATCATGGCGTAATCGCCAAATGGAATATTATACAGTCATTTGAACCACGACAACATGGTTGAATCTTAGACATCGAATATTAAACGAAAAAAAAAAATCTCAGAAGATACTGCTTTTATTTATTTTTATTTTTTTGATAGCGTTTTTATAAAGCTAATAGCTGACTAAAATTAAGCAATATTTTAGCACCACGCACGTATGTGATACACGCAAGAGACAGCCATGCCAAGTGATGTCAACGAGTTGGCAGAAGAGAGGTTACCTACATCATCCCGGCACAGAATATTGATTTTGGAAACCAGCCAGGGATGAGAGTACCTTTGTGGGAGTCCAGGGGTCCAGCGAAGTTCCAGCACCCTGTTGGAAGAAAACATTTGAGACACGCTGAAATGGATAAGATGATCAGTTTCACGTTCCCTCATGGCGCCTTCCCGAAGGCAGCACAGCCCAGCGCGGAGAGAGGCCCTCCCACCCCAGCCCGCGATGTCTCCCAGGGGCTAAGGCGAACGCATGGTGAGCGGGTACCCAGCTCCCTCAGCGGTGCAGGACACTGCCCAAGGGACACTCTACTTCCCCACCCCTCCCGCAATCCTGAGGTATTGGCAGGAGAAGGGGGGGAGAGGCCGGGAGCACAGCAACCGAGGCTCAGAAGTCAGCAAAGGGCTGCCAACCTCAGAGTGTTCAAGGCATCCGTCGGGAAGCCTGTCCCCCCGCCGCTTAGAACAGGTGTACGAAAAGATGCTCAACGTCACTGAACCTGAGGGAGATGCTGACCGAAGCTACGACGAGGCATCATTTCACACTTGTTAGGATGGCTACTATCAAAACCGCAAAAGGTATGAAGTGCGGACAACAGCGTGGAGCAAGGCCGACCTGGTGCGCGTTTGGTGGGAAGGTAAATTGCTTACAGCTGCCGTGGAAGACAGTCTAGCGTTTCCTCAAAAACTTCAAAATAGAACCACTATATGATCCGGCACTCGCGATTCTGGGTATATACCCAAAGGAAATGCAATCACACTCTCGAAAAGGTAGCCGCACCCCCATCTTTACGGCGACATTATTCACGATCGCCAAGGCGGGGAAGTGAACCAAATGTCCGTTGATGGATGAATGGATAAAGGAAATGGGGTGCGTATATACAATGGCGATTTCTTCAGCCTCACAAAGGAAGGAAACCCTGCCATTTGCAGCAGCGTGGATGAGACTAGAGGACGCAATGCTAAGAGAAGCCAGACGCAGAAAGGTAAAAACGACCCGATCTCACTCCCATGTGGCATCTTAAAAAGGTGAATGGTGGTGGCCAGGGGCTGGGGGAAGGGGGAAATGGGAACAGGTTGGTCACTTACAGTTATGAGATGAACAAATTCTGGAGACCTGATGTACAACACGGGGACTAGAGTTTGATAATGATGTATTGTGCGCTTGAAATTTGCCAAGGGAACAGATTTCGCCTGTTGTCACCACACACATGAGGTGATGGATCTGTTAATTAGCTTGATGGGGGTAATCATTTCGCAGCGTATACATATATCAAATTATTGTGTTGTGCACATTAAAAATTGTGTTTTGTTTATGTATTTAAGTACCTCCATACTCAACGTGGGGCTCAAACTCATGACTTCGGAGATCAAAAGCCCCATGCTCTTCTGACTGAGCCAGCCCGGTGCCCCCATGTTGTATATCTTCAATATATATAATTTAAACTGTCGATCATACTTTAATAAAGGCGGGGGAGCAAGAAAGAGTTAATGCAAGATTCAGGATGGTGATCACTGTATGTTGGGGCTGTCAGGGAAGCTGGTTGGTGAGAGGCACATAGGTAGACACGAGTTACAATCAGTGTTTTCTTATTTTTTATTTATTTTTAATTTTTTTAATTTTTATTTTTTTAATTTTTTTTAACATTTATTCATTTTTGAGACAGAGAGAGACAGAGCATGAACGGGGGAGGGGCAGAGAGAGAGGGAGACACAGAATCGGAAGCAGGCTCCAGGCTCCGAGCCGTCAGCCCAGAGCCTGACACGAGGCTCGAACTCACGGACCGTGAGATCGTGACCTGAGCCGAAGTCGGACGCTCAACCGACTGAGCCACCCAGGCGCCCCTATTTTTAACTTTTTAAATGTGCATTTATTTATTTATTTATTTATTTAAAATGTTTTATTTATTTTTGAGACAGGGAGAGACAGAGCATGGACAGGGGAGGGTCAGAGGGAGGGAGACACAGAATCTGAAACAGGCTCCGAGCTGTCAGCACAGAGCCCGACGCGGGGCTCGAACCCACGGAGGGCGAGATCAAGACCTGAGCCAAAGTCGGCCACTTAACCGACTGAGCCACCCAGGTGCCCCTATTTATTTATTTATTATTTTTTTTTTTTGAGAGCGACAGAGTGTGAGTGGGGGAGGGGCAGAGAGCGAGGGAGAGAGAGAATCCCAAGCAGGTTCTGAGCTGTCAGCACAGAGCCAACACGGGGCTTGAACCCACAAACTGTTGAGATCATGACCCGAGCCGAAGTCAGGCGCTCAACCGACTGAGCCACTCAGGCTTCCCTTAAAAAGAAAAGCTTTAAAAAAAAAAAAAGAGACTGGAGAAACATTCTTTTTAAGATCTGGAATGAGACAAGTGTGGCCTCTGTTGCCTTCATTCTCCAAGAAAAAAGCCTGCTCAGACTCCTTCGTGACCTTTATGTGAATTGCGCGACAGAGACACCAGAATGCCAGACTCCCACAAACCCTAAATGCCTCCTCTGCTGGCAAGTTCTGAAAAAGATCCCATTTGTGACAGGCAGGAAAGGACATTGGGAACTTGAGAAGCAGAAGGGTGACTTCGGGAAGAAGCCACGCCCCCTGCCAAGCAGGCCTCTGCCGGGTTCCCACGGAAGGCACCAAAAATGTGATCTTGTCGACTCTGTGTCCAAATTTCCAAAATTGCAACATCAGACGCGAATCCTTTTTGGAAGCAGAGAAAGAGAGCCAGGGTTCCGAGTGGCGGCCGCAGTTTTACATTTTCCTCTCTGCCGTATCTGAGTCTATCTTCATACTGTGTTTTGACTTTTAGTACGGCTTGTAAATTTTTGTCCGCAAGCCAGACAGCAGGCTCGGGGTGAAAGAGAGGGCTATAAATAGACCTTTAGTGATGCGGCCGCCAGGGGTGGGGGAGGGGAGCCCTGTTAGTGAGCCTGGGTTCCCTGGGCTGTAAGCTTCACAGGTGCTTCTCAGTTACTGTTTTTAACTGGAGTTTCGTTTGTTCGTTGATTACTTTTTAAGTTTTATTTATTGAAATAATCTCTACGCTCAGCATGAGGCTCCAACTGACGACCTCAAATTCAAGAGTCAGATGCTCTACCCCCTGAGCCAACCGGGCGCCCCAAGTTTGTTTGTTCAAAAAATTGTTTCAATGTTTATTTTTGAGAGACAGAGCACGAGTGGGGGAGGGGCAGAGAGAGAGAGAGAGAGAGAGAGAGAGAGAGACACAGAATCCGAAGCAGGCTCCAGGCCCTGAAGCACGGGGCTTGAACTCACGACCTGGAGATTAAGAGTCGCATACTCTAGCCACCCTGGAGCCTAGTTGACCCACATGTATCACACACATTAGTTTCAGGTGCAGCAAGCTTCCAGTTCTTTCTCCCCCTTGGGAGGGCCAGAACCACCAGGGAGGGCTGGGAGTGGGTATTTCCCTTCTGCCAGGTGAGTTACGTTGTGATTACATTTCAGTAGTTTAGGCTCTGGTAAAATAGCTTCTCTGGGGGCCAGGCCTTGGCAAGAAGGACGGAATGTTCCGGATGAATTTCAAAACGGCTACTTTTCCCTCTCCTGCGAGGCGCAGAGGGGGATTTCCTCCCCATCTTCGCTGTAAGAACCTAGTGGGGCTCTAGGAGGGGGGCTCGAACTCGCAATCCCGAGATAGAGAGTTGAGTTCTCTTCCCACTGAGCTAGCCGGGCACCCCTCTCCCTGGGGTTTTTAACTCTCGGACTTGTCTACACTGAGCCCCCAGCAATTCCTCAAGAGCCACTCAGTTGTCCCCCCGACCTGATGGAGGTTTCTGCTCTGGTAAGTTGTAATTCTTAAAAAAAATTTTTTTTTTAATATTTATTAGAAAGAGAGAGAGCGAGGGAGGGAAACACAGAATCCGAAGCAGATTCCAGTCTCCGAGCTGTCAGCGCAGAGCCCGACTCCGGGCTCGAACTCACACACCGTGAGATCGAGACCTGAGAGTGGAAGTCAGACGCAAGTTGTAATTCTTGGTATCTGCCCGTCCGTCTCTCCATTTCGAGGTGACAGCAGCTTGCTGCCGTGACCTCAGTTCTCAGATGAGTCTAAGGGTTGTCGATGTTTGCTCTGTTCGGCTTTCTACCTGTTAGGCTGGAGTGACAACCCCCAAGCTCCTTAACACGCAGGACGGGCAACCGGAAGTCTCTCTCTCTCTCTTTTTGAATGGCAGCTTTACCGACACGTAACCCGTATGCCATCAACTCTGCCCTTTTGGGGTGTTAAGACTTGGTGATTTTCAGGATATTCACGACGTTGTGCGACCGTCACCACCAGCCAATTTCAGAACATTTTTATCACCCCAGGAAGAAACTCCAGGGGCAATCGATTCCCTATTCCCCCTTCTCCCAGCCCTAGGCAACCGCTCTTCCTTGTCTCTATGGATTTGCCTGTTCCAGAAGTGTGATATAAGTGGAATCGTGATATGCGGTCTTTTGGGTCTGGTTTCTTTCACGATGTTCTCAAGGCTCATCTATGTTGTAGCCCACATGAGGACTTCGTCCCTTTTTTTTTTTTTTTAATTTTTTTTTTCAATGTTTATTTATTTTTGGGACAGAGAGAGACAGAGCATGAACGGGGGAGGGGCAGAGAGAGAGGGAGACACAGAATCGGAAACAGGCTCCAGGCTCTGAGCCATCAGCCCAGAGCCCGACGCGGGGCTCGAACTCACGGACCGCGAGATCGTGACCTGGCTGAAGTCGGACGCTTAACCGACTGCGCCACCCAGGTGCCCCGTACTTCGTCCCTTTTTATGCTCAAATCATACTCCGTTGTGGGGCCCCACCGCGTGTTACGTATCCTTTCGTCAGTTGATGGACATTTGGGTTGCTTCTACTTTTTGGCGGTTGTGAATACTGCTTTGAACATTCCATGTGCAGACTTTTGTGTAAACATGTTTTTAATTTCCTCGGATAGACACCGGGGTGTGGAATTGCTGGGTCGTACGGAAGCCTGTAGTTAACATTTTGAGGAACTGTGTTCATTGGCCGTTCTCACATCTTCTTTAGAGAAATGTCTGTGAAAATCTTTTGCCCATTTTTTCTCCTTTCCATCTTTTTTAACGTTTGTTTATTTTGAGAAAGCGAGACAGCGTGCGAGCAGGGGAGGGGGAGAGAGAGAGGGAGATGGAGAATCTCAAGCAGGCTCCGCACGGAGCCCCATGTGGGGCTCGATCCCACAAGTCATGACATCATGACTTGAGCCAAATCAAGAGTTGGTCGCTTAACCGACTGAGCCGCCCAGGCACCCCAAATTTTTTTTGTGTTTTGATTTTTCCCTAAGTACCCTCTACGCCCAATGTGGGGCTTGAACTCACAACCCCAAGATCAAGAGTTGTGAGTTCAAGCCAGCCCCACACTGGACATACAGCTTACTTAAAAAAAAAAAAAAAAAAAATCACATGCTGTACCCACTGATCCTGCCACGTGTCCCTGATTTGAAAGAGGAGGACGCAAGGTGGGTGTCTAGGGAAAGCTTGCCCCAGGCCAGTGGTTCTCAGCCAGTGGGGATTCTGCCCTCTTACCCCAAAGGGGTGATTTTTGCCAATGTCTGAAGACATGTGTTTGCTTGTCACGACTGAGGCTGGAGGAGAGTCTAGTAGGGAGGGGCCCTCGACATCCTACAATGCACAGGACGGCCCCCACAACAAGGAATCATCTGGCCCAAAGAGTCAGTAGTGCCCAGGTTGAGAGACTCCGGCCTAGTGCAGGGAACAGCCAGTGCAAGGGGCCTGTGGCTCACGTACCTGGTGCTTGCAAAACTGCTGAGAGCCCACGGGGCTGGAGGGAGACAACAGCAGCCAAGTTGGGAGGGGATGGGCCACCCGACCTAGGGCAGGGAGGCCCTGTGAGGACTTTTACGGCGGCGCTCTTTGTGACAAGAGGAAGGATCTGAAGTCGGGGAGTGATGTCATCTCAGGGAATGTTTTAGAGGCTTAGCTGGCTGCTGGGTCGGGAACAGGCGGGGAGACAGGGCTGTGTCAGTAGCAGGACAGGAGCCACAGGAGGCCAATGCTGGGACCCCAGGAGCCAGCCGGCCACCTGTTTGGAGTCTTCTCTCCCCTGAGGACCTCACCTCGGGCTCCAGAGTTTGAAAAACGGCAGCTGTCAGCTTGGACTTAGCCTCCCCCCCCCCTCCAGACCTCCAATCCTGCGGGCCCTCGCCTTCAACACACAGCCCGGCTCTGATCCCTCCCACGTAAGCTCCCAACAGCCCAAATACACAGAACTGCGCTTCAACCCCGGAAACTCCGGATGGGGTCCCCTCTCGGTGCAAACCTTCCGCGCCCTTGAATTCCTCTATGATGAAGGGCCCTAGGGTTCCCGCCATGTCCCAGAAGCATGCGTTCCTTTTGCAAGTAAAACAGAAGGGGAGAATTTTAAATATTTGACCAAAAAACCCAAACAACAACAACAAACTGATCAGATCTAGATAACACCCTCCCACCGGCCCCGGGGCGGGGTGGGGGGGGGCCTTTGGCTACCCCCTGCCCCCAATATCTGCCACCTTCTCCCCTTGGGGTCCAACCGCTGCTTCCCCACCTGCGCCCAGGCTGTCCTAACCGGCCTGTGAGATCTGCACGGCGGACCCCTCCCCCTCCCTGCCTCCCTCTGCTGGTGGGGGTGGGGGCACTGCTCCCCTTCCAGGCTTTCAGAGCTCCCCGGGTGCAGGGAGCTCAGCCTGACTCTCCCCACCCCCCTTGATCCTCTCCCTGGGCTTTAAATGCCACGTATTTAAAATATCGCTTCTACCCTCAGCCTGGCTGCAGCCCGGAACACCCGGGGTGCCAGCCAGATCTCGCAGAGGACAGCGCCTTTGTCTGCAATGCCTTCCTCCCCCGGGGTCCGCGGCTCCCTGTCCGTGCGGCACCCACGTCCACCCAGAGGCCTGAGCCGCCAGAGCCCGCCTCCGCCTCCGCCTCCGGGACGGCGTCCAGGTCGTGCGCGGTGCCGGTTCAGGCCGAATGCGCCTCCAGGCAGCCCACACCCTCCGTTCCCACCGCCTCCCACTTTGCCTAAACCGCCAGCATTCCCCGCCCGGCCAGCTGCGGGGCCTCTAACCCGGCTGCTTCGCGTGATCTTTGTCGGATCAAGTCTCCTCCCTCCCGGGCTCCCGGCCGGTTTAATGGTTTCCCTCTGTCCTCAGGGTAAACTCCGAGCCGTTGAGGACGGTCTGAAGGCGGGCAGTTCCCTCATCTGGACCCCAGGGGGGGGCCTTCATCTGCCATCTGGGGATGCTCTTGCCCACCCCGCCCCATATATTATCTAGGTTAACATATTTCTTACTGGTTGTTAAATTTTTTTTTAATTGTAGGGGGCGCATGGGTGGCTGGGTCGGTTGAGTGCCGGACTGGCTTACAGCTCAGGTCACGATCTCTCAGTCGGGGAGTTGGTGAGTTCGAGCCCTGCGTGGGGCTCCGTGATGAGCATGGAACCTGCGTGGGATTCTCTCTCTCTCTCAAAATAAATTTATAAAATATTTTAAATTGTGGTAAGAGACGCATAACATAAAATTTATCATTGTACCCATTTTTTATCTCAACCATTTAAAAAATTTTTTAATTTTTTTTTTTTTTTTTTTTTTTTTTATTGAGAGAGAGAGAGAGAGAGAGAGACAGAGAGTACAAGCAGGGGAGGGAGACACAGAATCCGAAGCAGGCTCTAGGCTCCGAGCTGGCAGCACAGGGCCCGACGTGGGGCTCGAACCCGTGAACCCCGAGATCATGACCTGAGCCCGAGTTGGATGCTCAACCAACTGAGCCACCCAGGCGCCCCCGCCATGCTGTTTTCTATAGCAGCTGCGCCCTTTTATGTTCCCACCATCAGGGCACAAAGGTCCCACCTTCCCTGCCTCCCTGCCAACACTTTTATCTCGTGGGTCTTTTGTAGGTTTCCAATGGGTGTGAGGCGGTATCTCACTGTGGTTTTGATTTGCATTTTCCTAATGACTAGAAATCATTGCCAAGCTTTTTCCCTGGTGTGTTTTCTTCCAAGAGTTTTAGAGTCGTAGCTGGGAATGTTCACAAACTTCTCTCTCCCTGGCTAATTCCAATTCCAGTTTTGCTGCGTGACGAATTTCCTTCCCGGGAGGCCATGTTGCCACTTGCCCTGTGACATTTTCTCATGGCCCACACAGTACATCCTTCCCTTCGTGGCCCTTTGCACGAGTGTGCTGAGGTTTTTTTAATTGGCGGGCATTTATGGTCTTGAAGATAGGAGTCTCTTGTTCTCGACAACCAACACCCAGTACGGCACCTGCTACCTCCCGGGTACATTTTTGTTGAGTGAATGGATGGCTGAATGAATGCATGAGTCAAGTCAATGGGACAGACAACCACAGGGGGAGGGTAAAGTCTGTGGTCAGAAAGAGGAGAAATCTGAGCTGAGCCTTGAAGACCAGGAAAGGTTTGGAAAGAAAAGAAGTTTGGGAAGGGCTTCTGGCCGTAGGGAACAGCACAGCCACGGAGATGACAATGAGCAAGGCCATCTGACATCAATAGGCGGCCAGCCTGGCAGGAGCAGGGCGAAGGGGGCTGGGCGGTCCCGCCTGCCCTGGGCACATGAGTCTGACCAGAGGGATGAGGGGAGCCAGCGAGGGGTCAGATCCACCCTGTGACAGACTAAGATGCTGCTTCTTGGGGCGCCTGGGTAGCTCAGTCAGTTGAGCCTCGGACTTCCGCTCAGGTCCTGAGCTCACAGTTCGTGAGTTCGAGCCCCGCCTTGGGCTCTGGGCTGACGGCTCAGAGCCTGGAGCCTGCTTCGGATTCTGTGTCTCCCTCTCTCTCTGCCCCTCTCCTACTCATGCTCTGTCTCACTCTCTCTCAAAAGTAAATAAATAAGCCAACAAATTTTTGTAAAATGCTGCTTCTGGAAGATTCTCTGGCAGCAGGGTGCAGGATGGCTGTGAGTGGGGGAGGGGCTGGAGACACAGAGGCCAGCATGGAAGCCTCTGCTCCTTTGAAACCTTTTCCGCACTGAGAACCAAGCTCGTTTCTCTTTCTTTTTTCTTTTCTTTTCCTTGCCTTTCTTTTCTCTTTTCTTTCCTTTTCTTTTTTCTTTCCTTTTCCTTTCCTTTCCTTTTCTCTCTTAATGTTTATATTTGAGAGAGAGAGAAAGGCAGTGCATGAGTGGGGGGTGGGGGGAGAGAGAAACACAGAATCCGAAGCAGCTCCAGGCTCTGAGCCGTCAGCACAGAGCCTGACGTGGGGCTCGAACCCTCGAACCCACGAGCCCTGAGATGACCTGAGCCGAAGTCGCCCAACCGACTGAGCCCCCCAGGCACCCCCCAAACCTTTTCCTTCAGCGCTGTGGCCTTTCAAGCTTTTGCAGAGCTCTTTGCTGATTCAGCTCTTTGCTGGTTCTGTCCCTGTCGCCTGCCGCCCCCCGCACCCTCCAGTGGGATGCGTTGCGGGCCCGGAACGACAGGTCAGGTGGATGGATGCTTTAACACAGGGGTTTTTTCAGCTCCCTGCAAAACGGGGCCTGTCCTTCTGTGGCACTTTAAGAGAGAAGCCTGAAAGGTTTCCTCAGAATAAAGCCTGGCCGGGCAGGACACCGGATACGTTCCTTGTATCCAGCTACCATTTCCTGTGTGTGAAAACCGTACGAGCAAATTGCCTCTTACAGCTCCTTGCATGCGAGTGAGGGCTCAGCAAATGACTGCTAGCGGGAACAGCGCCTCACGAATTGGCTGACTAGCCCAAGCATGACTCAAGAACATAAGAATAGAAGCAAACCTCAGCGTCCAGCAAAAGCCCGGGGACAACGCTGCCATCGGTGTGGACATTTGGTGTTCAATGGCGGCCCAAGGTCTAATCACCACGTCTGGGGCATTAGGAGATGGAGCTTTGCACCCTCGCTGGAGGCCTCAAAGCCAGAGATTTGCTTTCCCAGCATCCCTTGCAGCTGACCAGGGGTTGGGGGGGGGGGGCACATGGCATCATCCGTCTTGGGGCCAGTGGCGCCCTCCAGAGTCTGGGGCCAGCGGTGCTGGCCTTCCTGGCTGTGTGTCTGTCCTGCCCGGCCTGTGGCAGGTGTGTCCTCATCAGGGCAGATCGGCAGTGAGCTTTGGCCCCTGTCCATGCTGCAGGTTTCTTACCCAGCCTTTCTGGTGGTTCCAGAAGCTACCTCTGGCCTTCCAGTAAACTCCTTTCCTGCTGAAGATTACCGGGGTGCTTTTGAATTGTAAAAACTCCCATGGTTCCAGCACAGACAAGAACTTGAACGTGAAAAAAAAAACAAACAAACTTGAACTCGAGCTGGAGGCTTTTAGTCCTGCTGGTCTGAGGGTCACGCATCGGTTTAGGGCCTAGACTCCATCCAGGGGCCCCCTCCAGTGGAGCGTGAGCAGGACCCCGAAGCTGCAGGGACAGGCAGAGAAAGCCTCACCAGCAGCATCTCCTGAAACGCGAATTCTCCTTCCAGCCACGCAGAATCAGAAACCCTGGGGAGAAGGCCCGGCAGCTGGTGTTTTCACAGGCCCTCTAGTGATGCACATGCCCCCCAAAATGTGCCCTAGCGCCTCAAGGAGGAGCCGCGTGCTCCAGAAAAAGCAACAGACACAAATCAGAGACCCTCAGGGCGCCTGGTGGCTCAGTGGTTAAGCATCAGATCCTGGCTCAGATCATGATCTCGTGGTTCATGGGTTCGAGCTCCTGATAGAGTTCGGCACTGACGGTGCAGAGCCTGCTTGGGATTCTCCCTCGGCCTCTCCCCCACTGGCAGGCCCTCTCTCTCTCTCAAAATAAATAAACTTAAAAAAAAAAACCAGGGACCCATTTCTAGCCCTTGACTCATTGGCCTTGTACACGTTTGCCTTACCTCTGAATCTACTCTTTCATCTGTACAATGGGCATCATTGTATCACCAGAGAAGTTTTTCTAAGGATTAAATTAAATAATACTGGGGCGCCTGGGTGGCTCAGTCGGTTGAGTGACCAGTTCAGGTCATGATCTCGCAGTTCGTGGGTTCGAGCCCTGCATCGGGATCTGTGCTGATGGCTCAGTGTCTCCCTCTCTCTCTGAGCCTCCCCTCCTCTGTCTCTTTCAAAAACAAATAAATATTAAAAAAAATTTTTTTTAATTAAATAATACTGTATCCATACAGTGCCCGGCACTCGGCAGAGGCCCAGTGAATGTCACCCGTCGCCGTTAAGACTGCTTGGAATCCATCCCCTTCGTACACAGCCGTGCAGATTTGGGCCAGGCCTCCAGCTTTTCAGCCTCATTTTATTTTTTATTCTGTAACATGCAGATAACAGCCCTCACCTCCCAGCCCTGTTTGGAAGGCTCAAGAAAGATAAAATAAGAAAGCAGTGTTTTATCTAAGCTAAAATGTACAACTGTGGAACAGGAAGTAAAACACGAAAGTTAAAAAATATCCAGCCTATGCGTGCCCGGCCGGCTCGGTCAGGACAGCGTGTGACTCTTGATCTCAAGGTTGTGTGTTTGAGCCCCACGCTGGTGTGGAGCCTACTTCAAAAAAAAAAAGGGAAAAGCAAAAAAGGAAAAGAAATATTCCGCCTACTAGACACGAGCACAAGATGAGGTGGGGATCACTGTGGGCGTGCTGTTTAGCAGACCCTGGGCTCCTCCCAAGCACGGGAACCGTGCATTAGACACTGGGGACCAGCAGTGACCTGGCAGATATGTTCTCTGCCCTTGAGGCTGCTTGTAATTTCACTTTCAACTCCTTCAGACCTGACTAGACCGCTTATATTTCTACAGTGGAACATTTATATATAGGTGTGTACACAAATATGCTTATATACATTTATAACTACAAAACTCTCTTTCTCCATTATATATATACATTTGTCTCTCTCTGTGTTAAATATGTATATGTGTAGGGGCGCCTGGGTGGCTCAGTCGGTTAAGCGTCCAACTCTTTTTTTTTTTTTTAATGTTTTATTTATTTTTGAGACAGAGACAGACAGAGCACGAGCAGGGGAGGGGCAGAGAGAGAGAGGGAGACACAGAACCCGAAGCAGCTCCAGGCTCTGAGCTGTCAGCACAGAGCCCGACGTGGGGCTCGAACTCACGGACCGCGAGATCATGACCTGAGCCGAAGTCGGACGCTTAACCGACTGAGCCACCCAGGCACTACTCTTTTTTTTTTTTTCTAAATGTTTATTTATTTATTTTGAGCGAGAGAGTAAACACGCATGTGTGCAAGTGGGAGAGGGACAGAAAGAGAGAGGGAGAGAGAGATAGAGAGAACCCTAAGCAGGCTCCACGCTCCATGCGTGAGCCTGACAGAGGGCTCGATCCCACAACCCTGGGACCACGACCGGAACCAAAATCAGGAGTCGGACACTCAACCGACCGAGCCACCCAGGCACCCCCCTCCCGCCCCATCCCCGCCCCACCCCCAATTCCTTTTCTACCGAAGAAGCTGTTGGTAGCAGTCTCTTGTGTCTCCTTCCAGACGCACAGGCTGTGCACGCACAAGAGTGCAAGACGTGTGTGCGTTCCGCGTTTTTGTTTTCCACTTTGCTGTGTACGTGAGAGCTTGTTTCTAAAATGGTGCACGTGTACGTTAGGTTTTGTCCGGTTTCTCTACCACAAACAGTCGTACAATGAAAAAACACACTGCTTTAGAGTGGGCCGCGAGGGGACCCCAACTCTCCGCTCCCGCAGAGTGCTGTCCCCACCCAGGTCGGATTTCTTTCCAGCTCGTTTTCCCTTCCGAGACCCAAAGGGCTGTTGCCAAAGTCCAGAAGCCAGTGGAGCCCGGAATCCAGGTTCCTCGTTTCCCAGCTCACCTCTGGCCACGAGGTGAATGGCTGTCAGCCATACAGGCTTTTGATTTTTTTTTTTAACTAATTTCTGCATTTACATTTGACTTCCCTAAATGGTCTGAGGCAGCTGCCATTGAGGTGTCGGGAGGTATGTTTCCTTTTACCACATTCCCTCCTGCATAGAGCCAAGCCCGGACGGAGCGAAGCTGTCAGCTCAGGGCCAAGGCTACGGCAGGTGCCAAGGGCCAGGGGCCGACACGGCCCAGTCTGAGCTTCAGGCCAGAAGGCCAGAGGGTAGACTCACCTCCTGGCCCCCTCCTGACACCCAGTTCTTGTCTGGGCTCAATCTTCCTTACTGTGCGACACGTGTGTGACGGATGGAGAGCTGGGACAAAAGTTAAACCACGTGACCCAGGAATCTCTGAAACAGAGAAGGCGCAAAGGCCGAAGAAGCCGGTGAAAGGCCGGCGACTGCCCACCGGGCCTTGAAATGCTGACCCCGCCTCCTCGCTCACGACATCCTCCCTCGTCTTCAAAGCTGGGTCCTCTTTCCCCTGTGGAAAGGAATGGAAGCTTCGAGGAGAGAGGAGGTCTGAATTCTGGTGCCTTCACTTCCAGCTTGTGGCGTCTGAGCAAAATCACTCGTCTGATGCAGCGAACGTCCACGGGATACACCTGCCGTGGGTAAGGCACTTGGCCGGGTTCGGGGACACAAAGGCAAATAGGTCACAGTTCCCGCACCCGGGAAGCTGACAGTAGGACGGCGGGGTGAGTGACATGATGGGGGTGGCGAGGGTCGGGCTGAGCGCGGGCAGCACAAGGCAGGGGGAGGCCCTAACCAGGGAGAGCACGGGCAGAGCCCCTGAAAAGGCCCCTTGGGGCACTCCTTGGGACCAGCCGAGGAAAAGCAGCCGTTCATCCAACAAATACACAGAGTGCCTACCGCGCACCAAGCAAGGCGCTCGAGACACAAGGGCGCTCAAGGCAGACACGTCCCCCGCGCTCAGGGAACTTGACATTCAAGTGAGGGAGACGGGCAGCAAATATAAACTGTGGTAAACAGTGGTAGAAACACAGTGTCGTGAATAGGCATACGGGGGAGGGGATGCGAACACGGCGCGGGTGATGAGGAGGAACCTGGAGGTGTCGGACCAGGATCACGGGTGACATTACACTTTTATTATATACTATTTACATATCCTACCTCTGTCTGACAAAGGAGCCTACAGTCAGTGACACTTCCAGGAGAACTGAGTTCTTCTGTGACCTTGGCTTCTCAATAACCTTGTCCGTGACGGGAAACAGAGTTCCTCGAAGAAATGGCTGCTGGTCCCAGAGCTGGTGCTGCAGAAGGACGAAGCGTGCCTAGAACATCGTACGGTGACAGAAGAGAGAAGGCAGAGACAGAGGAGGGGGGGGAGGAGGAGGACGAAGGCAGTAGGCGGGGAAGGAAGCGCTCAGAAACTGTAGAGGACCTAGGAACCAGATGGAAAAATTGGGAACAATATAAATATTAAAATGATAATAATTTAATGGATTACAATACATTAAAAAATACAGGGGCGCCTGGGCTGCTCAGTCGTTTGAACTTCCGACTCTTGGTTTCCCCCCAGGTGCAGAGCCTGCTTGGGTTTCTCTCTCTCCCTCTCCCCCGCCCCCCCCCCCCCACTTGTGCACACTCTCTCTCTCTCTCTCTCAAAATAAAGCAATACGATTTAAAAAATAATAAAATACAAATTAAAAAATACCCGAGTAAGGAGTGCATGGTTGTGCCAAAAATAAATAGATGGGGGAGAAGGGTGATTACCGTCGAAAGTATTTAATACGTGTAGAGGGAGAAGTAAGAAATCTGATCTCAAACCAACAGAGTCATCGTTGATTCAGGCAAGAATCACTTACAGATGCTAAAATCTTTAGGTAGAAGTTTGATGGAGAACAGGATGGAGAAGTCTCAAATGTCTTTCCGCAGACTATTTGTGCATTGCAAAGACGATGGTAACTTTAGGGTAGAGAAGCCTGGTACACGTGACCTTGAGCAAGGGCATCAAAGTTAGCATCACCAGTAATGGAGTGAATTGATGTCCTGGGCTAGGACATCATTTTTTTTTTTAATCTTTATTTATTTTTGAGAGAGAAAAAGCAGCAGCGGGGAGGGGCAGAGAGAGAGGGACCCAGAATCCGAAGCAGGTTCCAGGCTCCGAGCTGACAGCGCAGAGCCCGATGCGGGGTTCGAACCCACGAACCGTGAGATCACGACCTGAGCCAAAGTCGGACCCTGAACTGGGCCACCCAGGCGCCCCAAAGATGAATAAATATTTAAAAATAAAATAAAAATGCGCAACCTGA
The DNA here is from genome assembly GCF_007474595.2 of Lynx canadensis. Classification (NCBI taxonomy): domain Eukaryota; kingdom Metazoa; phylum Chordata; class Mammalia; order Carnivora; family Felidae; genus Lynx; species Lynx canadensis. The sequence goes on from NC_044316.2 coordinate 2,337,700, forward strand.
ATTTAACCGTAGGAGAAAAATGAGGGGACATTCTGTGCTCTTGTGATTTATAATAAATATAGAATTTCACTCTTGTCCTGATCTCTGGCACAGACCTCCTAAAACCCTTGGAACAATAAGGACAACGGGAGCATCTGTTGGGCTCTTTGGGTTTGTCATCCGGGTTCCGGGGAAATCGCTCCCGAACCAAAAGAGGTGAAAGGCGTGTCGGGTGTCCTAACAGCCCCTGTCAACCGCACCCGACTTTATGTTAATGAATTAGATTAATAGAAGCTCTTAAAGGTGGGCTGGTTGCCAGGAGAATCCTGGCGATGATAGGGTTGGGACTTTCTCCCCCGCCTCCCACCTCCGGGGAGGGAAGAGGGACTAAAAGATTGAGTCCGGTCACCAAGGACTGGGGATTTAACCCACGGGGCCTCGTGTAACGAGGCCTCCATAAAACCCCCGGAGCCCCTGGGCTGGTGAACACGGGGAGGTGTGGGGAGGGGGGCGCCCCCCCTACACGCGCCTCGCCCGGTGCACCTCTCCCTCTGCCTGTCCCGGAGTCGTGCCCTCTGGTAATAAAACCTTGGTAAGTGAACTGCGTTCTTGAGTTCTGTGAGCTGCTGGAACAGATTAATCAAACCCGAGGAGGAAGTCTTGGGAACCTCCGATAGCCCGCCAGCCAGAAGCACAGGGGCCAACTTGGACTTGTTGACTGTGTCTGGAGTGTGTGGGGGCGGGGAGAGCCCCTCCTTCACCTGCAGGCCCCACAGCTGTCTCTCAGAATGGAGTCGGTCGTCTGATGAGGGAGCCTCGGGCCAGCCCAGGGCCAAGTGCAAGCTAGCCCTGCCCAGCCCCCCAGATGGATGTGTGTGACATTCCTCAGGCACTCCCGGCCACCCGAGAAAGGAGAGGAAAGAAAAACGAATGGTTAACTGATAGAGATCACAGTAATCGTGCCGGCCCTCAGTCTCCTCCCACCAGTTTACAAATACCGTAGTAAATACAAGAAAAAGGCAATCTTATCGATAGCCTCATCTCCAGACACCTGTAGACTCAGTTTCCTGGAGCCCCAGTGTCACCCTCCCCTCCACAGTGATGTGGGGAACAGAGGCAGAAAAAAATGGCAGTGATGTTAAATGTCCTGATAACCGGCAGCCCATTGAGGCAAATCCAGAGAACATTTCTCCAGGAAGCCCCTACCGTCCTCCTGTCGATGCCTCACTGGAGGGGAAAACACCCTTAGCCTGACCATGGCTGGGCCTTGGGTATCTTAGGAGTCCTCTTTGGCGTATCAAAGTCCTTCTGGAAACCTCCCCAACTCCTTAGTATATAAGCAGCCTTCACAGCCCCAGGGCAGCTCTTTCTCCCCAGGGGTGCTTTAATAAAATCACCGTTTTTTGCACCAAAGACGTCTCAAGAATTCTTCCTTGGGTCAGCTCAGCTCCGAACCCCCATCTCTCCAAAAACCCATCACATGGGTCGCTCAGTCGGTGTCGCAGAATTGGTCGATGGGTGGGAAACCCACGTGCCTGCCGTCGGAAGTAAAGCCGTATAGCACGGAGAGTAGAGGAGACACACGCAGAAGTGAGTGAGTCCTTTGCACAGTCTAGAAAACAACAGACCTGTATTCAAAAATGTCAATGTCACAGGGGCCGGCTGACTCAGTCGGTTAAGCATCCAACTCTCGGTTTCAGTTCAGGACATGATCTCACGGTTCGTGAGATCGAGCCGCACGTCAGGCTCTGGGCTGAGAGCGTGAGCCTGCTTGGGATTCTCTCTCTCACTCTCTTTGCCCCTCCCCTGCTTGTGCTCCCTCTCTCTCTCTCCCTCCCTCAAAATAAGTAAATAAACCCCCCCCCAAAAAAAATCAATGTCACAGGGGCACCCGGCTGGCTCACGCTGGTAGAATATGGAGTGCTTGATCTTGGGGTTGTGTTGGGAGTTCGAGCCCCATGTTGGGTGTAGAGGTCACTAAAAATAAAAGATAAACTTAAAAAACATTTTAGGGGTGCCTGGGTGACTCAGTGGGTTAAGGGTCTGACTTTTGCTCACGTCGTGATCTCATTGTTCATGGGTTCAAGCCCTGCGTCGGGCTCCGTGCTGACACTTGAGAGCCTGGAGCCTGCTTCTGATTCTGTGTCTCCCTCTCTCTCTCTCTCTCTGCCCCTCCCCTACTTGTGTGCATGCGAGCACTCCCTCCCTCTCTCTCTTAAAATAAATAAATTAAAATTTTTTTCTTTTAAAGCATTCCCAGTGTAAAATACTCTAGGGTGAATTCAGCGATCAATTATGGAATGTGTATGTAAACTCTTGTTAAAAAAACAAATTGCAACCAAGTAAATTTGAAGAGCTCATTGGCATTACTTTTTATTTATTTAATGTTTTATTTATTTTTTTTTTTAATTTTTTTTTCAACGTTTATTTATTTTTGGGACAGAGAGAGACAGAGCATGAACGGGGGAGGGGCAGAGAGAGAGGGAGACACAGAATCGGAAACAGGCTCCAGGCTCTGAGCCATCAGCCCAGAGCCTGACGCGGGGCTCGAACTCACGGACCGCGAGATCGTGACCTGGCTGAAGTCGGACGCTTAACCGACTGCGCCACCCAGGCGCCCCAGTTTTATTTATTTTTGAGAGAGAGAGAGAGAGAGAGACAGAGTGCAAGCGGGGGAGGGGCAGAGAGCGAGGGACACAGAATCCGAAGCAGGCTCCAGGCTCGGAGCCATCAGCACAGAGCCTGATGCAGGGCTCGAACCTGCAAACTATGAGATCGTGACCTGAGCCGAAGTCAGACGCTTAACCGACTGAGCCAACCAGGCACCCCCACTTTTTTTTTTCTTTTTATGTAATCTCTTAGCTCCACGTGGGGCTCGAACCCAGGACTCAGAGATCAAGAGTCACAGCCAGGGGTCCCTCTCATTGGTTTCATTAAAGAGAAACCATTCACGAATGGGGCAGCAGGACGGGATCCAGCAAGGAGAGAGACACGGGGAAGGGTAGTACAAAATAGGAGGCTTTTATGGGAGGAGGGTGGGGCCAGAAAGTTATTGGCAAAAGAAAGGATTGTTCCAGGCAGGCCTGCTTTCTCGGGTGGCGGGGGAGTGGGGAGCAAGGTGTCTCACTGTGCACAGGGCCTCATCCTTCCCTGAACGACAGGGATGAGGAAGGGGGGTGGTGGCCCTCTCCCGCCAGACCCCAAATCCCTGGATGACGTTAGGACTACATACATTTCTGGGGGAGCTTAAAAGAAATGGTGTACAGAACACTGCTTTGGGGACTCTGAGTGATACCATTTGGGGCCTGCGATGTCTTTTTTAACACGTTCAACAAACTTTCGCTGGCACGGAAAATACGAGGCCAGCGGAACGTTCCCAGCCCCCACCCTTACAGACCGTGGGAAATTCCTTCTCTGCACATAAGCGATATCAATCAAACTGGGCCTCTAAAAACAAAACAAAACAAAACAAAAAACAACAACAAAAACCCCCAAACCCCTAAAGCCTTATTTTCTCTCGTGATAATGGTAGAAAATTTGAGAAGAAAAGCGTAAAAAGCCAGAGGAAAACAAATCACAGTGACGGATTTCCTTTCGGTATTTTTCCTACGATTCCCTCTTTTCCCCAGTCGCTTCCACTTGGTGTCCAAAAAAATGCAAGTTAATTCTCGCATTGGCCACAAACCAAGAGCAAAAAGGTTAAATGTACTGAATGAATTTTTCAAGCCAAAGTTAAAGGCTCAGAGGGTGATGTGCGGTCTCCAAGGGTCCAATCCCTGTTTTTTTCCATTAGCAGGTGTGACCCCAGGCCTGGTGGAGGCCACATGGCTCTCCCCCGCTCAGCAAGATTCCTGCTTTCTTTTGCAATTTTTTTTTCTTTCTACCAACTGAAATGCTGCGTTCACTTGATAGCAAATCCAGCAGAACAGAGATTTCCATGGAAAACAACACTGCCTCACGCCTTCCCATCCAGTCTCACCCCACCCCACCCCTTCGACCTAGACACAAGCACCGTTAAAGGTTTCTGTTCCTGCTTCTTCTGGAAGTTATGTCCAAAACCCTAGCTAAAACGAGCGTACTTGGATTTGTTTTCTGTATTGCCTTTAGCGAATATTGACTTTCCGACACACAACGCGAGGCCTTTAACTCACCCCTACTTCTTCGTCCCCTTTTTCCAGTGATCGCTACTTGTATAAATATTTTTGTTTTTGTATTACTCATTTCTCTTAAAGAGGTGAGCCTCTGTTCTAATTTTATCAGTGTCTTTGGCGAGAGAAGCCAGCTCGTAACTCCTCTTTCTCCACTTCCACAGGCAACCTCTTCTTGCCTCACGGTTACAAAGTTAAGATTTTGAGTATCAACAGTCTTTCCTGCAACCATAACCAAGTGTTCTGGAATTTTCTACAGGTTGACTCTAAAACACAAGCCGTACATGTCCTACTTCCCGCATGCAATCCTACAGTCCAGGAGAACGTTTCAAGCATTCAAGGTCATTCATTAAAAGTGTATCAGTTAGGGGCACCTGAGTGGCTCAGTCAGTTAAGCTCCTAACTCTTGATCCCAGCGTCCTGAGTTCAGGCCCTGCATTCGGCTCTGTGCTGGGCATAAAGCCTACTTAAAAAAAAAAAAAAAAAAAAGCATATCAATATTACGTAAGGATTTTCTTTTCTTTTCTTTTCTTTTCTTTTCTTTTCTTTTCTTTTCTTTTCTTTTCTTTTCAGGTAGGCTCCATACCCCACGTGGATCCCTATCTTATTTTTCATTTAAATGAAGAGTTTCTTGGGGCACCCAGCTGGCTCAGTCAATGGAGCATGTGACTCTTGATCTCTGGATGGTGAGTTCAAACCTCACATTGGGAGTAGAGATTACTTAAAAATAAAATCTTAGCAGCACTCAGCTGGCTCAGTCAGAAGAACAATTCTTAATCTTGGAGTCGTGAGTTCGAGTCCCATGCTGGGTGTGGAGATTACTAAAAAAATAAATTAAGAAAGAGTTTCTTCTTCAGTTTTGGAATTTTTCTACTAGAGATTCTAATTGTTTTTCTTCCTTCTTGTACTCTTTACCTATATAATATCTTTTTTTGTTTGTTTTTTTAAAGTTTATGGGGTGCCTGGGTGGCTCAGTTGGTTAAGTGTCTGACTTTGGCTTGGGTCGTGATCTCACAGTTTGTGGGTTCGAGCCCCGCATCGGGCTCTGTGCTGACAGCTCGGAACCCGGAGCCTGCTTCGGATTCTGTGTCTCCCTCTCTCTCTGCCCCTCCACCACTCATGCTCTGTCTCTCAAAAATGAATAAATATTTTTAAAAAATTAAAACAAAATAAAAATAAAGTTTATTTAAAACCTCAGGGCACCTGCGTGACCAGTTGGTTGGGCACGGGACTCTTGATCTCGGCTCAGGTCATGATCTCACAGTTCACGAGTTCGAGCCCCACACTGGGCTTTGCGCTGACAGTGCTGAGCCTGTCTGAGATTCTCTCTCTCCCTCTTTCTCCGTCCCTCCCCTGCACATGTGCGCGCGCTCTCTCTCTAAATAAAAATAAACATTTTTTAAAAATAAATAAAGCTATGTAAAACCAGACCAGTTTCAGCCATTCGCTGCTGACAAATCCAAAGGCAGAGAGATCCGTGGTGGTGAAGCAAGAAAGGACTTTATTTCAGGGAGGCCGGCACCAAGAGCATACACAGTGTCTCCAAGACTGTGCTGAAAAGACTTGTAGGTTTACGGAAGGAAAATTGGAATAAAGATGGTGTGTGCGGGCAGGTGGCTGGACCACTGTCTTCGGGTCGGTCAGGCAGGGTCATGCGGGCTCAGGGCAGTACTTATGGTTCAAGGGGATGGTTGGGTTCCCATCTGGGGATGCTTTGCCTCCAGGGTCTTTAGGCCGAGTTAAGAGATGAGCTGGAAAGAGGAACTTCATCAATTAGAACATTCGAGGTCAACCTGGAGGTACTCAAGGCCCTCATTCCAAAACTGCAGGAATTTCTCAGGGCACCCAGGTGGTTCAGTCATTAAGCATCTGTCTTGATTTCGGTCATGATCTCATAGTTCGTGGGATCGAGCCCCCGTCGGGCTCTGTGCTGATGGTGTGGAGCCTGCTAGGGATTCTCTCTCTCTCTGCCCCTTCTCATGCTCTCAAGCACTCTCTCCCTCTCTCTTGGCTCCTGTTCCTTTGGAGACGATTTGTTTCTTCTCTTTAGAAACTTTTAACATCTGGGGAGGCTGGGTGGCTCAGTCGGTTGAGCGTCCGACTTCGGCTCAGGTCACGATCTCGCGGTCCGTGAGTTCGAGCCCTGCGTCAGGCTGTGGGCTGACAGCTCAGAGCCTGGAGCCTGTTTCCGATTCTGTGTCTCCCTCTCTCTCTGACCCTCCCCCGTTCATGCTCTGTCTCTCTCTGTCTCAAAAATAAACATTAAAAAAAAAAGAAACTTTTAACATCTTCCCTTTATTCCCGATGTTGTGAAATTTCACGAGGAAGTATCTACACATGGATAATTTTTCATTCATTAGCTTGAGCACACAACAGACCCGTCCAGAATGAAGACAAGCCTTTCAGTTCTGGAAATTATCTCTGATCGTTTCCTAAGATATTTTTCTTCCCTCCTTTTTATTCAAATTCATTTTCTAGGATTCCTAATAACCGTATAGTCCTCCTGGATTGGTCCTCTGTGTTTTCTTCTCTCCCTGATTTCCCACTTTTCATCTTTTTTGCTCTATACAGTTGTTTTCCTCAACTCTGGTTTTGTTTTTTTTTTTAAGATTTTAATTTTAAGTTATCTCTACACCCAATGTGGGGCTCAAACTTACAACAGCAAAAACAAAACAAAAAACAAAACAAAAAAAACCCTTACAACCACGAGATCAAGAGTCACGTGCTCCACTAACTGAGCCAGCCAGGTCTCTGTTTTCAATCTTTCTGTGAAACATTTCATTTTTATGGTGCCGCCTGGCTCGCTTAGTTGGAAGAGTGTGCAACTCTTGATCTTGGGGTGTGGGATTGAGCCCCAGGTTGAGTGTAGAGATTACTAAAAAAAAATAAAAATTGTAAACAATTAAAAAGAGGCACCTGGTGGCTCAGTCGGTTGAGTCCAACTCTTGGTCTCAGCTCAGGTCTTGATTTCAGGGTTGTGAGTTCAAGCCCTGCATTGGGCTCTGCACTGGCATGAAACCTACTTAAAATTATTTTATTTTATTTTGCAACCATATTTTTAGCCACTGGGAAATATTGCTTTCTGATTGTTCCTTTTTCATGTAGTATCTACTTCTTATGTTATGAATGTTTTGTCTTCTTCAATCTCTTTAAGGGACGCCTGGGGGGCTCAGTCGGTTAAGCATCTAACTTCCGCTCTGGCTCTCTCTCTCTGCCCCTCCCCTGCTCGTGCTCTGTCTCTCTCTCTCTCTCTCAAAAATAAATTTAAAAAAAATAATAAAAAACATTAAAAACAACAACAAAAAACAATCAGGGGCACCTGGCTGGCTCGTCGGGTAGAGCATGTAACTCCTGACCTCAAGGACATGAGTTTGAGCCCCGTTTTGGGTGTAGAGATTACCTTAAAAAAAAAAAAGGCTAAAACAAATCAGCTGATTATCAATAGAAATATCAACTGACCCTTTACACTTTAAGACTATTTGAGCCTCTCACCTTGTTGTGTAAATTCTCCATGATTCCACCCTAACCCTTACCTACCTTAATCAACAACCCCTGTTCCTGCCCCTGCATGGGAACACCTGCTTGAAACCAGACTTCAAGGTCTCAGTAAATGTCATGGGCTTGCCCATTTCCCTATGAGGCGTCAGACCTTTGAGGGGCAAGCAATAAAGTCTAACTTGTCTTCTCAACAGTTTGTTCTAGTGACGTTTGGGGAACCAGCATTTGACAAGGTGCTGGGAACATAGTGAATAAAGTCCTCATAGAATTTACCTTCTAGAAATAGACGCATCTTCTAGAAGCAGGAACCAGAAAATACATAGTTTTATACTTTACAATGTAGATGGGGAGATAGTAGCCAAATCTATCATTATAAATTGTGAGAGCTGAGAAACCGATAAGGGGTACCAGAGCAGAGAATGAGGGAAGTTTGGATCCTGTTTAGAAAAGATGATCTGGAAAACCCTCCAAAATGACTTTGAGCTGGGGTGGTCTGAGTGTCCCAAGTATGGGGAATAAAAGTGATGAGACCCTGAAGGAGGAAGGCAGGTCAGCAGGTTCCAGAACAAAAGGGCAGGATGACACAGAGCCTCAAGGCAGAAGGTTCTCCATACACTTCCCTTAGAATCACTGCTTTACCCTATTTAATTATTCCTCTTGCAACAGAATTGTTTGCTAATCCTTTTTCACTGCAAATGTGCTGAAGTGAATGTTAACAGGTGAAATGCATTCTTTTTAGTTTGTTTTTTTTTTTATTTATTTTGAGAGCGAGGGAGAGAGACAGTCCTAGTGAGGGCAGGAAAGAGAGAGGAAGAGAGAGAATCCCAAGCAGGCTTTGCACGCTCACCGAGGAGCCCGGCTAGGGGCTCGAACGCAGGAAACCGTGAGATCATGACAGGAGCTGAAACCAAGAATCCGAGGAGCCACCCAGGCGCCCCATGTGTTAAATGCATTCTTGAGGGTCCGGCTTTTACCAAATTCATTTATAGGGCTCTTGTAACTCTCCTTGAGCTCATTTAGGCCCTGTGATTACCAGAAGCAGCCCGTGTGTTTCCAGACACATGCATTTGGGGAACACTAACGGGGCGGAGGATGACGCAACCCACCGCCAGATGCTCACGTTTTTTAACTGACCACCACTGATCTGCCCAGAGTAGTGAAAACAGGACCCGCGTTAACCATGTCCTCAGGTTCTTTTCCAGTTCCTCGTGATGGGGTTTTGAAGAGGGAAGGGGGTTCAGAGCTGAGCTGACAGCCAAGAAAGAATTCTTGAGACATCATTGGTGCAAAACAAAATGATTTTATTAAAGCACGGGGACAGGACCCCTGGGTAGAAAGAGCTGCCCCGGGGGTTGTGAAGGCTGCTTATATACTAAGGCGTTGGGGAGGTGAAGACCAAAGGGAGGTTTCCAGAAGGACTTTGATACGCCAAAGAGGACTCCTAAGATACCCAAGGCCCAGCCATGGTCAGGCTAAGGGTGTTTTCCCCTCCAGTGAGGCATCGACAGGAGGACGGTAGGGGCTTCCTGGAGAAATGTTCTCTGGATTTGCCTCAATGGGCTGCCGATTATCAGGACATTTAATGTCACCTGCCATTTCCGTTTTTTTTTTTTTTTAATTTTTAATGTTTTATTTTACACTTGAGACAGAGAGAGAGAGAGAGAGCAGGGGAGGGGAGGGACAGAGAGACGCAGACAGAATCTGAAGCAGGCTCCAAGGCTCGGAGCTGTCAGCACAGAGTTCCAAGCAAGGCTTGAACTCACAGTGAGTTCATGACCTGACCCCAAGTCGGAGGCTTAATCCACGGAGCCACCCAGGCGCCCCGTACCTATTTCCTTCTCGCCTGTGTTCCCCACATCACTAGGGAGGGGAGGGTGACGCTGGGGCTCCAGGAAACTGAGTCTACAGGTGTCTGGAGATGAGGCTATCGATAAGATTGCCTTTTTCTTGTATTTTACTAAAATATTTACAGGCTGATGGGAGACTCAGGTCCTGCACGACTGTGATCTCTATCAGTTAACCATTCGTTTTTCTTTCCTTTGTTCTCGGGCGGCCGGGAGTGCCTGAGGAATAGCACACACATCCCATCTCGGGGGTGGGGGCAGGGGAGGGCGGGGAGGGGGGGGATCGTGCTGGCTTGCGCTTGGCCCTCAATGGGCCTTAGGCTCTCTCATCACTTGCACGGAAGTACCGGCCTGCGTGCCGCCGATAAAGTCCAACTGCTCTGGCCCCAACCACACTACGCGGTGACCTCGGGCAGGAGCCTGAAATCAACCAGACCCGTCGGAGGCGCGGGGGTCCCGCCGCCGCCAACGCCGCCGCCGCCGCCGCCGCCCCCGGGCCGGGTGGAGGCCCCCGCGCGCCGCGCCCCCGCCGTGCCCCCGCTCCCACCCCCGGGCCGGGGCCCCTCCCGCCAACCCCGGCCCCGCGGGCGCACGGGGCCGACGGCGCGGGCCTCCTCCCGGGTCTGCGCGGTGCACGCGCCCGGCCGCCCAGCGCCCCGGCGCACGAGCAGCGTCCGGCTTCCTGAGCGCTCCCCTCCCCGGGCGCGTCCGGTCGCCCCTCCCTCTCCGCGCCCGCTCCGGCCCCGCTCCCCCTCCCTCGCCCCCGCGGTCCCCGGGAGGGGGGGCGGCGCGGCAGGCACAGCCCCCCGCCCCCATGGCCGGCCGTCGGAGCCAGAGGCGGAGGGGGCTCCTGGGGGAGCCGGGCACCGCCCTGCTGGCCCCGCTCGCGCTGGGCCTGGGCCTGGCGCTCGCCTGCCTCGGCCTCCTGCTGGCCGCGGTCAGCCTGGGGCGCCGGCCCCCGCCGCCCGCCCAGGTGAGGCCCCTGCGGCGCAGCCCTCCCGGGGCCGGCCCGGAGCCGCGTCTGCGGAGCGGCGGGCGCGGCCGGGTGGGCCGAGGGCTCGGGGCCAGGAAGATGGGTGGAGGGTGAGATGTCAGGTGGAGGAGGGCTGGGTGACGCTGCCTCCTTCCCAGCAGGAGCCTTCCCAGGGGGAGCTGGTGGCAGAGGAGGACCCGGACCCGCCGGTGAGTGGCCGTGGGCGGCGGGCGCGCGCGTCTGGGCGTGGGGAGCGTGTGCGAGCGGAGGGTGCGGGGTGTGCCCTGGCGGCGCCGGCCGCGCGTGTGCGCGGGGGTGTGCACCGCCGTGCACGGGTAAGCGAGGGGGAGAGAGGGTGACGGCTGCGTGCAAGGGGTCTGGGTCACCCGAGTACGGAGTGTTTATTGGCCGCGGGTGAAGGGGGGGTATGAGACGGGGGGGGGACCTTGCCTCCCCTTGGACCCCCCCCCCAAGGCTTCTGTGCCTGCTGCTGGCTGGTGCCTCTCCTGACGGGGCCCCCTGTCGGTCTCAGTTTACGTCTCTGCTGGTCCCCAGGCAAGACCCTGGTTTAGCCCTGCCCTTAATTCCCTTAGGAACTGAATCTCCAGATAGAGGAAAGCCGAGATGCCGGGCCTTTCCTGAAGCGGCTGGCGCGGCCTCGCAGAAGCGGTGAGCACCCCTTATCCCACCTTCCGGAATAGGAACAGTGACGGGTCTGCCGTGGCTTCTGCACTCATGATTGCGTTTGTTTGCCCTAATAGCCCCACAAAGCGGGCAGAGCCGAAACCACGAACCTCACTGACAGGCGGGATGGAGAAACTGAGGCACAGACAGTGTTGGGGCGGGGTGGGGGGGCGGTTCACAGTTCACAGGTTCATGCAGCTAACCAGTTGAGGCACGCTCAAACCTAGAATTCTGGCCCTCTCTCTGAAGCCTGTTCCATCACTTGGACCTGCTTCTCATTTCAAACCCTACGCCAAATAGGAAGGAGGGATGGTCTGGGGTTAGGAGAGCCCCTGGGGTCCTGATGGAGACACAGAGGGGCGTTGGGGAGTCAGGGGCCCGGGCCCAAATAAGCTAAGAAACTTCTGAATGGGATGATCGTAGGACTACAGGCCCAGGTTTGCACAGGACTGTCCCAGCTGACAAGTGTTTTGTCAGTGCGATTATTAATAGCAAGACTTTTGCTCTCAGAAACAACCCAGTTTGGATGAGAAATGATATAGTCATTCTACTTGTGGAGGGAGATAAGGCCTGAGGTTCTGAGGACAGGAGCCTGGACCAGAAGGGATGCTGGGCTTCTGAGAGGGAGAAGGGGCTGGAGAGTGGCTTCTGGGCACTATTTTGCCCATCTGTCTTTCCTTCATTCTCAGCACCCAAAGGCCGGAAAGCAAGGGCTCGCAGAGCGATCGCAGCTCACTATGAAGGTGGGTGATGGGGGAGCTATGCCCAGGGAGGGCGGGCGGTGGAGGGGCAGGCCAGGTCTCACCCACCCTTTCCTGTGTCTTACAGTTCACCCACGACCGGGACAGGACGGAGCGCAGGCCGGTGAGACCCCATTCCCACCTGCCCCTGCTCTCCCCCCGCCACCCCCGTCCCGTATTCTATGAATCTTCACCACTCTGATCATTTTTCTCAAAATGTTTCTACTAGGCTCTTCTTTTCCACCTTTACCCGACCTCCCAACTCAGCACTATGACCTCAGAACCTCAAACCCAGTCTCTGGCCCCTTCCCCTCCCAGACTCTCCCCCCCCCCCAACTACTCCATCCCACCTGCGTTGCCAAGGCCTCTAAGTGAAGTAGATAGATTCGGTATGTGGCTTGAAGCTAGCGGCTTGCTTATGAGTCGGCTGTGCGGGGGAAGGGGAAGGAAGGAATCACAAATGACTTCTCGGTTTTGAACTTGGGCATCTTTGGGAATCGTGATGCCATTTATTTTTTTTTTAACGTTTATTTATTATTGAGAGAGAGAGAGAGACAGAGCATGAGCAGGGGAGAGGCAGAAAGAGAGGGAGACACAGAATCCGAAGCAGGCTCCAGGCTCCGAGCTGTCAGCGCAGGGCCCGACGCGGGGCTCGAACCCAGGAACCGCGAGATCACGACCTGAGCTGAAGTCGGACGCTTAACCGACTGAGCCACCCAGGCGCCCCTAATGATGCCATTTATTGAGGCGGCGTTAACCAGGGGAGAAATGGGTTGGGAGATACGTAAATTAATCGTTAAGTGTTTAATAATCAGCCAGCGGCTTCCACAAATAGCTGGCCGGACATCGTGGGCCGGCTCAGGCTAGGTCAGGACGCGAATAGTCAGGCGTCACAGCCACAGACGTGGTATTGAGAGCTGTAGGATTGGATGAAACACCGCGAGGAAGAAGCACCCCCAGAGTGAGTTCCTGAGGCTCTCGGGACATCCAGAGGGGAGGCCAAAGACAGCCCAGTGGACGCTGAGAAAAGCAGCCGGACAGAAGGGAAGAAACCGGGGAGGGGAGTGTCCTGTGATCTGGGAGAAGACTCGGTCTCACCCAGGAGGGTGTGGCCATCTGTGCCCCATGCAGCTGAGTGGTCACATGAGATGACCGCTGGGTTTGGAAACCTTAAAAGTCAGCTGGTGACCTGGACGTGGGCGGTTTCAGTGGCCCCGTTAGGGTGGACGCCAGTGTGGATTGGGTTAAGAGAAAATGGGAACTAGGAATTGGAGACGGTGACAACCCTTTCTAGAAGTTTCTCTGTGACGAGCGGAGCAACAGGCCAGTAGCTGGAGGGAGCTGTGTATGGAGGAAGGGTGCAGTCCTTCTGGTGATGAGCGACCCTACAGGGGTCTTAGCCAACGGCTACTGAATGGAACACTCATCCAGTCTCTGCAGTAGCCCTAAAAGGAAGCCGTCAGCACGGAGCCCGATGCGGGGCTCGAGCTCACGAACTGCGAGATCATGACCTAAGCCAAAACCGAGAGGTGGGCGCTTAACCGACTGAGCCACCCAGGCGGCCCGGTAGATAGAGGCCACTTAACCTGTGTGAGGCCTCGAGGATACCCAGGGGTGGAGCCCGGGTTTGAACCCAGCCAGCGCAGGCTTGTGTCCCAGACGTGCCTGGTGCGGGGGTGGGGGGAGCCTGCAGGGCAGCGTCCAGGAAGGGGGCCGGGGGTGGGTTCCAGAACCGAGAGAGGAACACGTCATCCCCTGGAGAATGTGACGACAGGTCAGTTTTTAGTGCTGGTGGGGGGACGTGAGGGAGCCCTTGCGTGATGACTTCTAGGTCCTCGGGAGAGTGAGGAGGGTGGGCGGGGGGTGAGCAGAGGTGGTACAAAACACTTATCTTGAGGACTACAAGAGCGAGCTTCGTGGGGAGGAGCAGGAAGGCTGCCAGGCTATAAAGAATGTCCATTTGAGGTTTGTGGTGGGGACATTGGCGGACATCGTGGTCCCAGGGACCCCGTGCCCCCTGGCCACAACCAGCCTTCGCCCAGGCTGGTCCCATAGTGGGGCGCGCCCTCCCTCCTTCTCTCCCCCTCCTCTTCCTCCCCTCCAGATGGGCCATTTATTTTAGCAGCTACCCAGACATTCATTCGTCCCCTGACGGAACACACACGCACTGAGCACCTGCTGTTGGTAAGGACCGGGCCGGGCGCCCACGGGCGATGATACCCAGACCTGTTCGCGAGAAAAAGTCACTGTCTAGGAGAGGAGACAGGCATAGGGATTTGCAAGTTACGGTAGGCTGGGACAGGAACAAGAATGAAAGTAGCCAGAGGTAGGCGGTGGCAAAGAGGAAGACACCCAACTTTACAGTGGAGTCGGGATTCCTGTCTCAAAAAGGCGTGGACCCTGAAGCGCGAATGTAAGATGGACCAGGGGTCAAGGGCGTGCCAGGTGGAAGGAGCCGCTTGTGCCAAAGCCCCGAGTCTGGCAAGAGGATGATGAGGCTGGGCGACCAGGAGAAGCCTAGCGTGGTCGGAGGGAATCGCTGCTGGAACAGCATGAGACTCGAGGTTGGAAGAGAATATGGAGCCGGGCCACACAGGCGTTCTGGAAGTCATTCCAAGGTCAAAGCAAGTAGAGGCAGGCTCACATCTGCGTTTTTGAAACCTCACTCCCCGTGGCTGTGTGTAGGGAATATACTGGAGCCGGGGACCGGGGAGACCGGCGGGAGGGGGGGGCCCAAGGAGGAAGGAGGCTGGGAAGAATCCCGGTGAGAGTGGAGGAGACCACACTGGGGGGGGCAGAGAGGGGCCTGGGTACCCCGTGGGGGCAAGAACCCGGAGCCAGATGCGGGAACAGAGACAGAAAGTGAGGCCGGAGTGGAGGCGCCGCGCTCAGTTTGGGTCCGGATGATATTACGGTCCGATGGTGACGGCACAGTGAGCGGAGTGGGGAGGACGCAGGAAAGAGCGGGGCTGGAGGCCCACGTGGGAGTCTGCAGGGTGACGGGTATCTCATAGGTGGGCAGGAGAACGCCCGCCAAGCGTTACCGCGTCCTTGCGAAAGTAGCAAGGACAGCGCCCCGGGGCCGGCAGAGGGGGAAGGCCGCCAGCGAGGCCCGGGACAGCAGCCGCCAGAGCCACACGAAGCCACAGCCGGGGGGCCACGTTGGCCACCCCCCTCCTTCCTCCCACCAGTGTCCCCTGGGCGCCCACTCCGAGCAGGCCCAGCCCCGGGGGCCACGGCACAGTAGACAGTAAGGCCGGGTGGGACCCCACACTTCCTCCTGTGTAACTAAACCGGATGACTTCCTGCGACGGCGGCTGCTCCGAAGGCGGGGGGGCCGTGGCCAGCAGGTGAAAGACAGGCCGGACTGGCCACGCCAGGGTGGCCGGGGAAGGGTTCCCAGCGGAGTCGGGATCTGGCCGAGGGAAGGTGCCAGGTGTGCGTCGGGAACAGGAAGGAGGCGGGAGTCCTGTGAGCTGGTGCAGCGAGAGAGGGGTGACATTGGAGAGGTGGACTGGGAGGACCTGGGAGGCCACTTGAGTTGTGCTCTGTCATTTTAGTATTTACCTTCTTTGCAATTTGTAACTGGTCCGGCTCTAGAGTGGTGTTTGTTCGTCTGTTTGTTTGTTTTGTTTTTCCGGTACATCTTTATGGAGCTGTGCTTCAGGGTCCATACAATTCGCCCATTTAAACTCTATTTTTAAAAGTTTACTTATTTTGGGGTGGAGGGGCAGAGAGAGAGGGCAAGAGAGAGAATCCCAAGCAGGCTCCACGATCCCAGAGGAGCCCGACAAAGGGCTCAATCCCATGACCTGAGGCAAAATCAAAAGCTGGACGTTCAATTGGCTGAGCCAGCCAGGCGCCCCCACAGCATTTCTTTTTGTGGTTGAATAATTTCTCATTGTATGGATATACCACAATTTTCCTTACCCATTCATCACTTGGGTACCACTTTTTTTTTAATGTTTATTTTTGAGAGAGAGAGAGAACACAAGCAGGGGAGGGGCAGAGAGAGAGGGAGACACAGAATCTGAAACGGGCTCCAGGCTCTGTGCTGACAGCACAGAGCCCGACGCGGGGCTTGAACTCACGGACCGCGAGATCGTGACCTGAGCTGAAGCCACCGTCTGAGCCACCCAGGCGCCCCTTGTTATTTTCAATTTTAATAATCCCAGTAGTATACGATTCAAGTACCGTATATGGTCTCAAAGTAAAACAGACAAACAGTAGAGACACAGGGGCTTCCGGGTGGCTCAGTTGGTCAAGCATCTGACTCTTGCATTCAGCTCAGGTCATGATCTCAGGGTTCATGGGATCAAGTCCCTCGACAGACTGTGCTGAACATGGAGCCTGCTTGGGATTCTCTCTCTCTCTCTCTCTCTCTCTCTCTCTCTCTCTCTCTCTCCCTCTCTCCCTCTCTCCCCTGCTTTCCCCCCACTCATGCTCACTCCCCCCCCCCAAAATAAATATTTAAAAAATATTTAAAAAACTAGAGACACAAAATATCAACCCCCCCCCACCTCTCCTTCCATCTGGCTCTTCTCACCAGAAGTGGCTGCTGACGGGTTGCTCCCGACCCTCTGGTCACACGTACGTTGCATTTCTGCACGGAAATTCCTATTACACTACAGGCTCCGTGGGCCGTGACTCCACCCGGGGCCCGGGGCCACGTGTCTGTCTTCTGGGCCCAGCGGGCCCCCGAGTCTTCTGGACCCGATGGGTCTTTGGGGAGTGTGAGGAAGTCCTGGAAAGGGACTCTCCCCGATCTCTGAACACCCACATTCAGGTGTGGACGGGGACGGTGAGTGGCTGGGAGGAGGCCAAAATCAACAGCTCCAACCCACTGCGCTATGACCGCCAGAGCGGGGAATTTACAGTCACTCGGGCTGGGCTCTACTACCTGTACAGTCAGGTAAGCCCCACCTGGCTCTGGGGGGGAAGCGGGAACCGGGGGACAAGGGTCCGGGGCACGGGGCGGGGGCAGCTCCACGTGGGCGGGGAGCTCGGGCTTTGGGCTGGGGTTGGGGGGGTGGATCCCTGGGTCACCGAGGACAGGGGACACGGAGACCCGCGTCGCCTCCCCGCCTCCCCGTAGGTGCACTTTGACGAGGGGAAGGCCGTCTACCTGAAGCTCGATTTGCTGGTGGACGACGCGCTGGCCCTGCGCTGCCTGGAAGAATTCTCCGCCACGGCCGCCAGCTCCCCGGGGTCCCAGGTTCCGCCTCTGCACGTGTCTGGGCTGTTGCCCCTCCGGCCAGGGTCCTCCCTGCGGATCCGCACCCTCCCCTGGGCCCATCTCAAGGCCGCCCCCTTCCTCACCTACTTCGGACTCTTCCAGGTTCACTGAGGGGCCCCGGTGGCGCCCCGGGCCCCACCCTCCGCTGCTCCTCGCCCCAGACCTGCCCCCCCTCTGCTAGGCTGCTTGGGCTGTTCACGTGTTGCCACGCCACATAGATAACCCCCTTCTCCTCTGACACCCACTCCCCCCTGCACCTCACTAGCTCCTGAACCCCTGGTCTTTCGACGCCCCCCCCCCCCATTTATCTCCTGACTCCCCGCCCTGGCCACAACCTCCCCCACCCTGCCCCCGGACACTGTGTCTACTCTACTCTGGGTGAGGGTGGGTCCCCACCGCCTGTTCAGGCACTAAGAGGGGCTGGACGCCAGGGAGACTGAGACGGGGCCAGGAGTTCCCAAACGTGAGGGCTAAGAGCAAGACGAGATCCTTCCCGATAATTCCCTGTGGATTTTTAAAACAGATATTATTTTTATTATTATTGTGACAAAATGTTGATAAGTGAATATTAAAGAGAATAAGCCACGGTCTCTCTCTCTTTTTTTTTTTTTTTTTTTTAACGTTTTTGAGAGAGAGGGAGAGAGAGAGACAATGCACGAGTAGGGGAGGGGCAGAGAGAGAGACACAGAATGTGAAGCAGGCTCCAGGCTCCGAGCTGTCAGCACGGAGCCGCACGCGGGGCCCGAACCCATGAACCGTGAGATCGTGACCTGAGCCGAAGTCGGAAGCTTAACTGGCTGAGCCCCCCAGGCGCCCCCACGGTCTCTCTATTGGGACTTAGGGAACAGTTCTCGGGGTAGCCGAGGGCCATGGCAAGGGGGGCCGGGCATCGAAGGGTGGGGTGCGGGACGGCTGGGACTCCAGGGCAATGTAACAGGCTCGGGAATGGGGATCCCACATGCTTCTGACCCCTGAGGCATGAACAGAGAGTCAAAAGGCAAACCGCCAGGAAAAAAAATCAATCCTCTGCCCAAGGTCCAGCAGAAGCCGCCTCATTTACCTAGGAGGCGGGCTTCCTCCGAGGGTGATCCCTGGCCGGGAGGAGCGGAAGCCTCTGGACATTCAGCAGGTGCGGGCCCAAGCCCTGGCCTGGACGTGGGGTGGGAGCAGGCTCGCAGGGGAGCTCGGGGTCAGGAAGCAGGACGCGGCCGGGGGAGTGGGGGCGCCTGGGTCCAGGGGAGGAACCTTCCAGCGGTAGGGTGCTTGGGGCTGGTCTCTTTCTCCTCTTTGACCAGAGCCTTATGTAAGAGCTTTTCTCGGGAAACAGGAAGTCCTGCTTGCCAAGTTCAGCCACAGGGAGTAGCGCAGGCCTTATTCCAACACACCCGGCCTGGCCATACCCCCAGAAACTTGGCCAGTTTCTGGCTTCCCGCGACCCTGGTTCTCCTCCCCATCCGCCCCCTCCCCCTCCTTTCGCACGTTCAGTCATTCCCAGCCAACTTGCCCAGAGACCTCTCCCGTGGCTCAGCCAGAGGGTCTCCCACCCTCACCCTTGACCCCAAGCTGCCCAGCTTGTCCCTCCATCCCTGCTCTTGGCACTGTGCCCCGGGGCAAGCCGACCTTCCCTCCCCCATCTCCTGGGGCCCTCCCAGGGTTCCCGTGCTCGGGCTGCTTCCTGGGGTGTCACTGCAGTCCCGTCCTTCCTAGACAGATTGTCACCAAATTCTCCTGAGGCTGGAGAAGGGTTTGTGGGGGGGCGGGGGGCGGGGGGCGGGGGAGCGTGTCTCAAGACGCCACCGGCCCCGCAGTGGGGTGCCAGGAGCTCCAGCAGTGCCCCATAGCCGGTTTTCCTCCTCCTTCCTTTTTATTCTCAATTTCCTTTTATTTCTCCCTTGCGTAACACTCTCTTCTTCCCTTCTGCACCCCCACCCTCCCCACCACCTCCTCACCACCCCCACTCCTGAGGCCACTGCTCTCTGCAGGGTCCCCAGCTCATGCCAGCCTCGTCTCCTCCTTGCCAGCCCCCAGAGGGCCACCGGGAGACATGGGGGGGGGCCCGGCCCGAGAGCCGGCGCTCTCAGTCGCCCTCTGGTTGAGTTGGGGGGCGGCTCTAGGGGCTGTGGCGTGTGCCATGGCCCTGCTGACCCAGCAGACAGAGCTGCAAAATCTAAGGAGAGAGGTGACTCGGCTGCAGAGGACTGGAGGGCCCTGCAAGGAGGAAGAAGGGCATCCGTGGCCGAGCCTCCGGGAGCAGGTGAGTGAGGGGAGAAGGGCGTGGGGGAGAAAGGGATGGATGGCGGGGCCATCTCCGGACCTGTTGGCTCTAGCCTCTCGGTCTGTAAAGTTTTGAGTAGGTGCAAGAGAGGGTCCCAGGTTTGGAGGTCAAGGGAGCAGCCCATTCCGGGAAAGGAAATTGTAAGATTAATGCTTCTCGTACCTAACAGATCCTGGAGGAGAGCCAGCACCGAGACTCAGGTTGCTGGGGAAAAGTTGCATGAGAGATGTGAGGCACTCCTGGGGCGGAGGGAGGGGGCGGGCTGGGAAGAGAGGCTGCCCGGGACCCTTGCATCTCAGCCTAACCCCGACCCTCTTTCCGTGAGCAGAGCCCTGACGCCCTGGAAGCCTGGGAGAATGGGGAGAGGTCCCGGAGAAAGAGAGCAGTGCTCACCCATAAACAGAAGAGTGAGGCCTCCGGGGTGCAGCCGGGGTGGGAGGTGATCCAGCCGCATGGGGATCTGGGGACGGTTATCTGCAGCCAGGGTTGAGGGTGAGGGGCTGAGCACAGGGCGGCTGGGCAGGTGGGCACTGCTCAGATTCCCCCTCTCTCCTCAGAGAAGGCACTCCGTTCTGCACCTTGTCCCCTCAACATCACCTCGAAGGGTGAGCAGTTTTCCTTCGATAACGGCTTTCGGGGAGGGGCCGGATTGGGGAACTGGGGGGCTGGCACCTGGGCCCAAGAGACTCCTGGGGGCGAAGAGTGTCTGCGAATGCAGGGAGATCCTGACTGCCCCACCCCTCACCCCCAGAAGGACTCTGATGTGACAGAGGTGATCTGGCAACCAGCTCTTAAGCGTGGGAGAAGCCTGGAGGCTCAAGGATACGTTGTTCGAGTCTGGGACACTGGAGTTATCTGCTGTATAGCCAGGTAATCCCAAACATACCCTACGCCTCATGTGGGGGGCCGGAGGTCTGTTTCTCCCAGGGCCCGTAAGTCCTGCTACTGAGAATTCCTGACCCTTCTGTTCATACCAAACTTAGAAGACCCTCCTTCCTTCCTTGGCTCTCTTGTCCAGGCTCCCGAGGCCTCCCAGCACTGAGCCATCTCGTTTCTCCTCCGTTCCCTGCCAGGTCCTGTTCCACGATGTGACTTTCACCATGGGTCAGGTGGTGTCCCGGGAGGGCCGGGGAAGGCAGGAGACGCTATTCCGTTGTATACGAAGTATGCCTTCCAATCCGGACTGGGCCTACATAGTTGCTACAGTGCAGGTGGGAGCCCTGTGGGCGGTGGAGGGGGTGGGGGTCGTGAGAAGAGCAGGGTCTCTCTGACCCCGGGGGGGGGGGGTGGGTGGTGACGAGGAAGCTCCGGCAGGGGTTGGAAGCCTGGGTGGAGAGGTGGCTCTGGAATGAAGGACAGAAAGCGCAAAGAGGTTGAGCTTGGAGAAGGGAGGGGAGATGTCAGTCTGCGTGACCGTGACCTCCTGAGCATCTCTTCTCTCCTCTCAGGTGTCTTCCACCTACCCAAGGGATATTCTGATGTCACAATCCCCCGGGGAAGGGCGAAGCTTAGCCTCTCGCCATCTGGAACCTTCCTGGGCTTTGTGAAACTGTGATTTTGAGGTGGTCTCAAGCTCGAAGACTGGGGTGGGGACATACTGGAGGCAGCCAAGAGCTAACAGGAACAGAGGCCTCTTCTAGGGTTGACTGGAACCCTGGTTTGACGACTCACGAATCTCCGTGCCTCCCTTTTCCCTTTCCACCCCTATCACCTTGGACTTCGACTTCACGGATATTAAAGAAGTGTAAATCTCTTGCTCTCGTCCCCCATCCAGCCCACATTCTTGGGGGGTGGGGGGAGAAAAGGGGGGCAGTGCCAGGCCTTGGTGGGAAACTACTTGAAGTCCCACTGGAATGCTTCCAGAACAGCACCACCATCTAGCGGCAGCTTGAGAGAAGCAGCCTGCCTGTTGGCAGAAGTCCACGAAGCCTCCCTCCACTCGGGAAACTCCTGGTTCCCCACGCCACACCTCTCTCCAGGTACCCGCTGCCTCCTCCCTCCACAAGAAGCCCCGCCCTCACCTCCCTCTCCACCAACGGGGCCCCGGCTCGGCTCCCATCACTATCTCCAGGGGTGTGTTTATTGTGCGCCCATCTGTGGGGGGGGGGGGGGGGGGGGGCCCGACGACGACGACGACGACGACAGTCCCTTTGCAGACACACCACCCTACGGGTGCCAAGTTCCGCCTTTCCTGCCCTCCGCTCCCCTAGCGTGACGGGCCCTCCAAGCCTCTCGGGGCTGGGACGGGTCGCCGGGCAGCCTCGGGTAAATCTTGGCCCGAATGCTGGTCCTCCTTCACTGCTCGAGCTTTCTTTCTGCTCAAGACCCGCTTAAACTTAAATAGGAGAGTAAACGACTTCCACTTCCCCCGCTGCCTTGCCTCAGCCCCGTCCCTGTACCGGGATCTCCCGGCCCTCCCGGCTGTCCTCCGGCGCGCCGCCGGGGACCGAGGTACCAAGGCCCCGGGGTTCGGGCCCCGCCAGCGCCGAGAAGCGCTACGCAGCGGGACACGCAGCGGTGGGGGACGCGCAGGCGCAAAAGGGAGCGCGACGGGCTAGTCGCGTGCGGCCGGGAGCAGCGAGCGTGCGCAGGCGCAGCCCTGCACGGGGCTCGGGGGCGGGACGGTCCCGTGGCGTCTACGTTCGGGGGTAGGCGGGACTAGGCGCGCGCTGGCCGCGCCGGCGCTGTTCGCCGGCTGTGACGTACTAATCGTGCGCCGCCAGCGCCGGTGGGCCTGGGGCTCGCGGGAGGGGAAGGAGGAGAAGGAGGAGGAGGAGGGGGAGGTGGTGGAGGTGGAGGCTGGAGCAGAGCAAGCGGCGGCCGCGGCGGGGCGGCTCGGCGGCGCGGCGCGCGGCCCAGAAGCGTTGGAATCCTGAATTGAGAGGGCTGCGCCTGAAGACAGCAGGAGTGGCGGGGCCGCCGCCGTCGCCGGAGAGATGAGCCGGGAAGCTTGAGGCCGGAGACGCCCGCCCTCGGGCCCGTCCGCCCGGCTTCCCCGCTCCCGGTGAGGACGCCCCCTACCCTTCCCCCAGCCCTGCCGCGGCCTCTCCCATTCCTGGATCTCATTCCCACCAAACCGGGGCCCAGGAGGCCCTCGAAGGGGCTTCTTCAGGCCCTCGGGCGCCGAACTGTCCAGGACCAAACCGGTGTGGGACGCATTCTGGCCCCCGGGAGCGGAGCAGGAGAGGGGGCTGGGCCAACCTGGCTCACGCGGCTCAGTTCTGTCCCAGCGGCTTGATCCGGCTGCCTGAGCACCGGTTGGGTTCTCTTTCAGTTTCCCTTAACATTCTTCCGTTTTCGTTAGATTTTACTACCTGAACCGTAGCCCTGGGATCCCCATTCCCTCCTGAGACGACCTGAGCATGCCCGTGCCCTCCCCACCCCACCCCATTCATTCCGAGGTGGTAGAGCACTCTCTCCCCGCTCTAGACCCCGGTTTCCCCGTGGAAGCTGTGTCCTCAGGTATCTGTGTATCCTGTCAGGAGTCTCCTGCTGAGCCATTGCCCTTACTGGGCTCTCAATTAGGATACTCCTGGTGGCATTAAGTACTGACAACAGTGGCTTTAACCTGGGGGTCCGAGAAATAAGATCCTGCTGCTTAGCCATTCCCCCTTGCTCCTCTGTGGTCGGGGGAGAGATGGGGGCATGGACTCCGAAGGGCCCCTGTGGATCTTGTTAACCGAAAAGATCGGACATTCGTAGCGGTTTTGCGCTTTTTCATCTTTTCTTAGGTTATTTGTATCTGATTCCGGAGGAGGCATGCTGAGGAAGAGAGGCAGGATCTGGGGTGCGGGGTGTTTGCATTCTGACACTCTAACCATTGTTTTACAGGCTACCGGAAGATGAAAGAGACTATACAAGGGACCGGGTCTTGGGGGCCTGAGCCTCCTGGACCTGGCGTGGCCCCGGCTTACTCAAGTCCCAGGCGGGAGCGTCTTCGCTGGCCCCCACCCCCTAAACCCCGACTTAATCAGGTGGAGGGTTTGGGCCAGATCCTGGGTCAGGGACCACAGTGCCAGCCAGACGCCTCCCTGTCCCTCGGCCCTCTTTTGATGCGTCAGCTAGTGAAGAGGAGGAGGAAGAAGAGGACGATGAGGATGAAGATGAGGAAGGAGGAAGGGGCAGCTTGGAGGCTGCCCCCCAGATGGGGTCAGCTGGGAACCTCCCAGCGGCCTCGCCCTCCTCGCCCTACTCATCGGAAAACCTGCTCCCAGCGCCGCCGCAGAGCCATGCGAGCCTTCCGGATGCTGCTGTACTCAAAAAGCACCTCGTTGACATTCCACTGGAAGCTTTGGGGGCGCCACCCGGGGCCGGCGGCGGAGCCTCGCACACCCCAAGAACCATCTTTCACCCCAGGAAGGGGGTTGCGACACCACAGCTGCCATCCCACCTGCTGTCGTTTTGACTCCCCTCGGGGGCCACCTCCGCCCCGGCTCGGTCTGCTAGGTGCTCTCATGGCTGAGGACGGAGTGAGAGGGTCTCCACCAATGTCCTCTGGGCCCCCAGTGGAGGAAGATGGATTAAGGTGGACTCCAAAGTCTCCTCTGGACCCTGACTCCGGTAAGGTGGGAATGGGGTGTGGGAAGGGTGGGGGCAGGGTTCAGATCCAGGAGGATTGGGAGCCTCTTGCTGTGGTGAGAGCCGGGCCTAAGGAAGGTGGGACGGCAGAGCGAGGGGGTCCAGAATAGCTGTGAAATGTCTTAAGCCCCACTTGAGCAAGATCTAAGTCTGGGGAGACGGTCAAGGCCGGGTGACAGAGTCCCCGAGCTGAGTAGGCGTCCTGTGTACAGACGAGAACGGGAGATGAGGTTTAGAAAAGTTAGTCTTATTATCCACGCAAGCTCCCTTTTCATTTGGCCTTTCCGAATAAAGGGGCCCTTGCCTGTGCATCTGCGAAGGGTGCCACTCTAGTGCCGGGATGGATTTCTCTGCAGTTACCACCTGTATAGCCGTGTGTGACATTCGCACTCGGAATGTTTCTTTCGGGGACGCAGGCAGACCATGTCGGGCTGTGTCTTTATCAGTCCCTGGAGTATTTATCGAGCCTTCGGTGGCACCGGGTGCCGTACTCGGTGCCAGGTATATATGGTGGTGGTAAATGTCTCGGACGTGTGCCTCTCTCCGGGTCTTAGTCGTTTCTTCTTGCTTCTGTCCTATGACGAGCACCTCTTCTCTTCAGTTCCTCTGTAACCTGTAGACATGCTTCTCTCACGCCTTACGGTGTTCCATCCCCTAGAGTTCCTATCGGGAGATTCCGTTTCGGTTCCTCCCCGTGGTCTTAGAATTTGTATCGTTTGATCTCACCATTGTTCCTTGATCTTAGCCAATTTCTCATCCCCATCCTGTTTCCCCTGCGCTGTAGGCCTCCTCTCCTGTACTCTTCCCAATGGCTTTGGGGGACCGCCTGGGCCAGAAGGGGAGCGAGGCCTGGCACCCCCTGACGCCAGCATCCTCAGCAGCAATGTGTGCAGCATCGGGGACCACGTGGCCCAGGAACTCTTCCAGGGCTCAGACCTGGGCACCGCAGAAGAGGCGGAGCGGCCCGGGGAGAAGGCCGGCCAGCACAGCCCCCTGCGAGAGGAGCATGTGACCTGCGTGCAGAGTAAGGGAGCCCAGACGGCCAGGCCTTCTCTTCTCTCAGCCAGCTCCTAAGTTGGAGTGTGGAGGCCTCACAAGCTCCTCTTCCTCTCCGCTCAGGCATCTTGGATGAATTCCTTCAGACTTACGGCAGCCTCATTCTCTCAGCACTGATGAGGTGGTGGAGAAACTGGGAGGACATCTTTCAGCAGGAGTTCTCTACACCTTCCAGGTGAGGCAGGACAGGGGGGTCCTCAGAAGAGGGCCGGGGCCTGAGGGGCCCTAGGGGTCAGGGGTCGGAGAGAATGCTGCCCAGAGGGACCGACTCAGGGAGGAGGAGGGGAGCAGGGACCGAGGGGGAGGAGTCTGCAGGTGAAGCGCGAAGCCCCTGTAAGCAGATGGGGGCGGTCCTTCCCCGGGCCCCTGAAACATGCCCCGCCCGTGCTCACGTGCCTCCTTCCAAGGAGCGGCCCTTCAGCAGGCCCTCGGAAGGCTACGCGAGCCCCGATGGGGACTAGTTGAGACAGATCCTGATTCTGGGCAGTAGAAGGTCCTTCTGTATGCCCTAGCCCCCTCGTCTCTTGTGGGACTCCACCCTTGGCCTACTCAGGAAGGGCTGGTGCTGCAGCTCATCCAGTCGTAACCAGCGCATGCCAGCAACGCCATGGTGAGGGGCTTCCGAGTGGCTTATAAGCGGCACGTGCTGACGATGGACGACCTGGGGACTCTGTACGGACAGAACTGGCTCAATGACCAGGTGAGGGGAGGAGGGAGAAACGGGCCCCGAAGGGGATTTGGGGAGCAGGGTGTCTGGGGCCCTCTGCTCGGGGGAGCCCTGTGCCCATGCTGCACCCTCCATGGCAAGTTGCCGCCCATCTTCTCCCCAGGTGATGAACATGTATGGAGACCTGGTCATGGACACGGTCCCTGAAAAGGTAGGCCTGACAGGGTACTTCAGTCCCCAGGAGAACTTCTGCAGATCCCAGCAGCTTTTTCGCTCCCTTTGATCTCTTCCCTTTTCACGGAGGGAGGATCTTTGTTTGGGGGAGAGGTGGTAAAAGGCGGTCTGTTAAATTCAAACCTGTAACCTAGGTCCTGAACTTCTCTGTTCCTTTCCCCCCAGTCGGCAGTGGTTCTCCCTGTGGCTCACCCCACCAGTTGGGAGGGGCAGCAGGAAGAGAATTGGGTTTCTGCCCCCAGTGGATTGCAGTGGAGGTTGTTGAAACTGGCCCTCGGAGCCCCAGTGACATGGAGCGGACTGGGCGGAGGAGACTTGGCAGGGAGGCCTGAAGCTCTTTTAACTCCATCCAGCTCTTTTGTGTCATTGGCACAGGTGCATTTCTTCAACAGTTTCTTCTACGATAAACTCCGTACCAAGGGTTATGATGGGGTGAAAAGGTGGACCAAAAACGTGAGTTGCCAGTTCACGTGTATGTGGGTAACGCCTTGCCTGTAAAGGATTAGAGTTCCGCTTTCTAGGAGTCCCTTCCCCGAGGCTGCTCACTCAGTCTTTCAAGTAACATGGGTCTTCTGTGTGTTCGGTACTGTCGTGGGCAGCAAGGACTCGGTGTTAAGTAAGGAAGACTTCTCTCTCGCCTTCGTGGAGTGTGAATAAGTAAGTTAAATTTCAGCTAGTGTTAGGCGCCGTGAACAAATTAAAAGGGAGATGTAGTAGCGTGGAATGTGGGTGGCTCCGGGAAGGCCACTCTTCTCTGAGCCTGGAATGACGAGGGCCCGGTCACGTGTGGCTCGGGGGCAAGAGTGGTTTAGGCGAAGGGGACGGCGAGTACATGGGACACGAGGTGAGACTGGGGGGGCCCAGAAGGCCCACAGGAGTGTCTGGTGTGGTTGGGGCAGGGTGAGCGGGGGGAATATGATCAGAAGCTCGGCCAGGGCTGATCGCGTGGGGCGTGGAGGCCGCTGTCACCGTGTGCGCTGAGGCGCCGTTGACGAGCCTTAAGCAGGCTGGGAAGGGCCTCCTGTTTTGACGGAGATTGGAAGTGGGGCAAGAATGGGAGCAGCGGACTAACTAGGAGGCGAGCAAAGAAGGCGAGACAGACGCTCGACCAGGATGCTGAGGGAGAAGCAGGAGTGCTCTCTAGGATGGGTTTTGCAGGTAGAACCGAAGTTCTTTCTGGCGGGTTGGACGAGGGAACGAAGAAAAGCTCGGAATCAGGGTGATGCCTGGGTTCGTAGCAGACGTTACTGGGGAAGACGGGAGAGAGCACGTTTGGCGAGGAGGAAAAGATCGTTCTCGTTAGTTTCCCTGCCCTGCAATTCCAAGGCCGGGAAATTTCTACAGTGAGGTAGGACCGTGGGCTGCAGCATTAGTTTCCGTCCCCAGGCTCAGGAGCTCACACCTCCCTGACCTGGCAGGCCTGCTACTCCCGATGGAGGTGGGGGGACCTACAGTGAAAGAACTTGGCCTCTGCATACCGCATCTGAGTCCCACCTCTGCCCCTTCCGTGACCTTCAGCAAGTTGCCTAGTCTTCTAAGCTGCCGTTTCCTCCGGCAGATCGAGGGAGAGAACTTCCTCGGAGGATTGTTGTGGTAACTGACCAACCACTTGCCGGGGACCCAGCGTTGTCCTCGGTGTGACTTAATTCTCAGAACAAACAGAGGAGGTAGCGGCTGTCGCTTCCAGCCTTTTACAGTGAAGAGAACTGAGGCGTATAGAGTGGCTTGCCCATGGCCGCGAGCTAGGAAAGGCAGGAGCTAGCTCTAAACCCCCGCAGTCTGGCTCCAGAGTGCTGAGCCTCGGTTCTTTGCTCCTGAGCGCTGGTACCTTTAATGTGTGGAAAGTACCCGGGCCATCCTGGGCTCTCAGGTGTGTGCTCTGACACCACCCCTTCCGGTGGAGGGCTGGGCCTTGTGCCCTCCCATGCGGTTCCTGCCAGCGCCTCCACTCGTCTCTAGACCCCTCATGACGGTAGGCAGGACTCTCGTGCCCTCTGACCAGACCCCTGGCTCTGCCCCCCTTAGGTGGACATCTTCAATAAGGAGCTACTGTTGATCCCCATCCACCTGGAGGTGCATTGGTCCCTCATCTCGGTTGACGTGAGGCGACGCACCATCACCTACTTTGACTCGCAGCGCACCCTGAACCGCCGCTGCCCTAAGGTCTGAGCGGGAAGGAGGGAGGCGGGACGAGTGGGGAGGAAATCCAGTGGCGGCACTCGCGGCGGAAGGGTGGGCCTGGGGCCTCTGAGGAGCAAACCTGGGCTTGGTGCCTGTGACCCCCATACCCGGGCTCCTGTGGGAGACACCGGGCATCGCTCCCTCCTTTTCTCCGTCTGCACAGCATATTGCCAAGTACCTACAGGCAGAGGCCGTGAAGAAAGACCGGCTGGATTTCCACCAGGGCTGGAAAGGTTACTTCAAAATGGTAAGTTTCTAGAGGGAGGAGTACGGGGTGGTGATAGAGGTAAGGCAGGAGGCAGAAGTTGAGGCCACACCCCTAGGAGCCTCCAAACGAAGGGCCTGCCTTCTCCTTTTCTAGAATGTGGCCAGGCAGAATAATGACAGTGACTGCGGTGCCTTTGTGTTACAGGTAAGCAGATGGCAGTTGGGTTAAAGGGCTGGGCAAGAGGAGGGAGGCTGTTCTGCAACCCGCCCCCGCCCCGTTGCTCACAGCCCCTTGTGGAGCAGAGAGTAACCTTAGGTGTCAGAAAGCGCAAACATGGATTTCGTCGGCTCTCCTGGCTTCCCCGTCCCACATCGGGACTGGGTCTCTTGCTCCTTGGTTTCTGGCCCTAAGAAGAGTGGCCTCCTAACCGCCAATGCGGAGTATTTTAACACCGGGTATTTCAGGTACCAAGAGCAGTGATTTTAGACTTTGAGCCCCAGGCTGGGGCACCTTGGCTCCCTTTGTGAAATGTGGATGTTCTCTGAAAGTTCCAGGGAGGGAGGTGGATCTCACTCACGCGAAGGGGGTAGCACAGGTCCTGACTTGGGGGGGGGGGGATGCTCACGGACTGCTTTGTTAACACCCAGTACTGCAAGCACCTGGCGCTGGCCCAGCCGTTCAGCTTCACCCAGCAGGACATGCCCAAACTTCGTCGGCAGATCTACAAGGAGCTGTGTCACTGCAAACTCACTGTGTGAGCCTCGGATCCCAGGCCTCAAGCCCGTTTATGAATGGGCGTGGGACATGGGGGACCCTTCCTTCCCAAGAAACTCCCATTCCTTTCCTCTCTTGCCTCTCCCCACCCAGTTCCCTTTTGGTTTTTATTTAAATGTTTTAATTGATTTCTGTATTTTTTTTTTTCCTTTTGAGAGAATACTTGTTGATTTCTGATGTTCAGGGGGTGGCCATGAAAAAGCCTCTTTTTCTCTGTGCCCTGGGGGAGCGTGGCCTTGCGGCCTGGGTGGGGCAGCCATCCATCCCCCTTCTGTGTGCAGGGGCGGGGGCAGGAAAATCTGTGCTGGGGTGGAGGGCGGGCAAAGGGATTCCGGCCTGCCAGATCTTCAAACTTTTTTTTATATAATATATAAATGCCACGGTCCTGCTCTGGTCAATAAAGGATCCTTTGGAGATACACAGTGGTGGTCGTCCTTAAGGGGCATCAAACTTGTGGATATGCTCGCTCTCAGGCTTTGATTCAGCAGCCCCTGTTAGCTCCCCTTTTCGTGGGCATGGAGACCTCAGCCTTCCACCCCTGGCTCGCTGGCCAGCACCCTGTCTTCATCATCCCTAAAGAGTCCCGTAAGGGAGCTTGAGAGGTGCTGGAGCTGGGCAACAGGACACTTAAGAGAGCCAGCCAAAGTTCATGACAGCGACCCCAAATGCTGGGGAAGCCAGGAAGTCGGCTGTTCCATCCCTGTCCCCTGTGGCCGGGGGGGGGGGGGGGGGGGCCCTGTCGCGGGGGCGTATCGCCTGATCCCATCATCCCCGGCACCCCCGGAACGGGGCGGGACGGTGTCCGATCTACCTTTGCTCCAGGAGAGAACGGAACAGAATGTAGGTCTTGGGCAGACTCAGAGCAGAGGCGAAGGGAAGCGGCGGTCTCTGGAGCCCGGAAGTCCCTGGAGGCTGAAACCTCGCCCCTCTCGCGTGATAGGGCGCGCTGGGCCACATGACCAAGGCGCTCTCGCCTCCGCACGTGTAGGGGCGCTGGGCCCCAAGATGGCTGCCAGGCCTCGAGGCCCGACTCCCATATGTCACTTCCGTACCGGCGAGAAAGGCGGGCCCCAGAGCCAATGGGGCCGCGGGGCGGGTCTTCCCCTTGACAGATGTCCAGGCGATCCAATGGTGGCCGCGTGCCGGAGCTCCTGCGAGCTGACGTCACGCCGAGTCGCTGAACGCCGGCAGGCGGGGCCGAGGTGGCCAAGCCAATGCGATGGCTGGGGCGGGGTCGGGCGCTCTATAAGTTGTCGATAGGCGGGCACTCCGCCCTAGTTTCTAAGGATCATGTCTGCGAGTCAGGATTCCGGTAAGAAACCCTTTTGCAAGAGGTCGAGGCTACTTACCCAGCCGCTCCCTCCCGAGGCAGGGGGGGAGCTGAGGCCCACCGCCCTGGGCACCCCTCCCCCACCCGGGGTTGCGGGGCAGCCACGCGGGAGGCCCGGTCCTGGGGAAGCGAGTAGGCGCGGCCCGCCGGGAGGCCGGCGCCGAGCGCCAGGCGAGGCCGCGGGGGCGTGGGAGGCGGAGGCGGCCGCCGCCGCGTGTGGCCCGAGCCGGCGGGTCCGGGCGCCTCTCTGCCTGAGGGAGGGCTCGCGCGCGCTCGGGATTCCGGAGGGTTCCGACGGGACCACTCGCCGGAGCGGGGACGCCCGGGTCCTGCGAGCCGGGCGCGTCGTCGCGCGGAGCGATGGGTCGGGGCGGAAGAAGCCGGCCGTTCAGTGTGCTGGTTTTCTTGACGGCCAGGACGAGCCTGACCCCGAGGAGCGGCCGCGTGAGGCCCGGGAGCCCACCCGGCGCCGGGCGGGCGGGTCCATTTTGCCGCACGAGCGGGCAATTGGCAAAACTGCGGATGGGCAGGTCCACTTTCTTCGGGGGTGAGCGGCCTGAGGTATGGGAGGGCGACGCCATTTCGCGACGGGGGCGGCGGGATGTGGATTGTGCCGTGGCGGGGGGCGGGGGGAGACGCCGCTGGGTGGTCGAGGGAGCGAGCACATGGCGGCCCGAGGGGCTCCCCTCCCCCAGCCCGCTTCGCTTCTCAGTGTTGTGCAATCTCCCCCTTCGCTAGCTCGGCTGGGGCTCATTGTGCGCGAGGCCGCCACCGCCCGCGGCCTCCCACATCCGGGCACCGCGAGGGGGGGAGACGGGCTGGAGGGGGTGGGGGAGGGCGCGGGCGGAGTGACGTGGGGGGAAGGGGATGTCTTACCCTCGCATCGGGGAGGTGCGGGGCGGGACTTCCGGCGCGCCGGGGCCGCGGTGGGAGGTGCACGCGCTCGGACTCGGAGCGGCCCGGCCCCGGACACGT
Source organism: Lynx canadensis (assembly GCF_007474595.2). Taxonomy (NCBI): domain Eukaryota; kingdom Metazoa; phylum Chordata; class Mammalia; order Carnivora; family Felidae; genus Lynx; species Lynx canadensis. The sequence continues at coordinate 2,369,080 of NC_044316.2, forward strand.
GGGCCCGGCCGCGGGGACCACCTCCGGTCCCCCGGAAGCGCCGACGCCGTTCCTTCCAGCCTCCGGGCCTTCGGGGGTTGGGTCGTCCCCTCGGTGGCGGGACCAGAGGCCTGACTCGGTTGTAAATTGAGCACTGTGTCTCCTGGGGACCAGGATGGGGTCGGGTCGGGGAGCGTGGGCTGATGGCATCGTGCGAGGCCGGTTGCTGGTAGGAAGAGCCTGGCCGTCGGGATTTCTGGCGTCTCAGTCGGCCTACTTCTACTTTAAACCAACAGATCCAGAGACAATGGCCCCGATGGGATGGAGCCCGAAGGCGTCATCGAGGTGAGATTGCACTCCTGAGCCACTGTCTTTAGTCCCTGGGAAAGGCAGTGTCTCCTGGTTTCTGGAGAGCTGCTTGCCTAACTCTCAAGTAGATGACTTCTCCTACCCATCCTAAGTCCTTTCCAGTGATCTGTTCCAAATTGGTAGGTCCCTGAGTGTGTGTGAAACAGTCCTGTGTGTTGAGTCTCCTCTCTCCTATACTGTCCAGCCTCTCCTCTTACAAGCGGACCGGCCCCTTAGAGTGACTTCCCAGACCGCGTAGAGCCAACCAGCTTCCCAGGTGGGAGGAGAGGCTGTGGGCTCTGGAGCTTTGGTCCTGTTTGCTCCGCTTCTGGGACACCGCGTCGCCTCTTCTACCATTTGAATTGTTTTGTGCCCCACAGAGTAACTGGAACGAGATCGTCGACAGCTTTGACGACATGAACCTCTCCGAGTCTCTTCTCCGGGGCATCTATGCCTATGGTTTCGAGAAGCCTTCTGCCATCCAGCAGCGAGCCATTCTTCCTTGTATCAAGGGTAAGATAAGATCCCTCTGCCCCAGAATGAGTTCTGCATGGTCCCTGATCTGGGTGGAGTGGCACCTGGTCAGTGGTGCCAGCCTCATATCAGTCTGGGGCAAAGCAATTCCTTGTTTATCCCAGCTTGGCTTTGGTTTGTGCCGGTGCCTGGTTCATGCCCTGGACACATGGATGGCTGGTTGGATTTCAGTAAGGTGGTATTTTAGCCAGTTCTTCACTGCTATTGGTATTTTAGGTCAAAGGTCAATTCTGGGCAGTTCTAAATGAATGAGTAATGTAACTTGGTTTCCAGATGTTCCCATTTGGGCACTAGGCTGTGGCGCGGTAAAGTCTGGGAGGCACTAAGTGCTTGGCACTTAGCTCTTATCAATTCCTTGTTGATTGAGCAGAGCCTTGAAACGTCTGTCGCTCGAGTAGCAACGTGTACGTACTCTCACGTCAACTTTCTTCTACTCTTTTAGGTTATGATGTGATCGCTCAAGCCCAGTCTGGGACTGGGAAAACAGCCACTTTTGCCATATCGATTCTGCACAGATTGAAATTGGATCTCAAGGCCACACAGGCCCTGTCCTGGCGCCCACTAGAGAGCTGGCTCAGCAGGTGAGCGTGTGGTTCCCTCCCCTGGAGGGGGCTCTGGGAAGGAGCATAATCAAAAAGTCCCGAGGTGTGCTCCCTAAGGGCCACCACCTCAAGATCTGAAGCGTTGGGAAGAGAGATTCTAAAGAAAATGAGCCAAGGCCTGCTGGATCTCTGAAGGCTGGCTGGTGGTTAATTACATGCCCGTTCCTAGCCGAACAATAAGCATCGTTTCCTCCTCCGCCCATTTCCTGAGTCCAGGAAAAAGGCAGCTAGGTGGAGCCCGGCTGGCTGAGCAAGTTTGGTGGCTGTTGTGTGAACAAACCCCCTGGTTATGGGCAAAGAGAACCCCTCGGTGATGGTGCTGCTCTTATATCAGCCTGGGGCAGAGCAGACGCAGTCCCTTGTTCATCCTAGCTTGATGCCTGGGTTGGTGCCAGAAGCTGTTTCATGCCTGGGGCACATGAAATCCTAATGATAGACTTTTCTTGGGTCTCGGAGGAGAGAGAACGAGAAACGTTCATTCCTAGTATTTTTAAACCCTCGGTGGGGAAGTTATGATTCTCTGCTAACTTGTAGATAACAGGTGAAGTAAGTAAAGAAGTTCGAGAAGGATTCCTTAGGGCATTAATGGGCAGAACACACTTTTTCAACACCGAACATGGCATCTAGCATCGATCGGTTCAGTGGCAGAAGGACGCAGGTAGAGGTCATTCTGTTCACATAAACTGGTCGCTTTGAGATCTAATGAATGGGTCGCTCTTGGCTTTTAGAAAGGGCTGTTACTGTGAATCCTTGTATTCTTCGGGACCAGACCAAGTTTCAGATCCTGGGCCTGCCCCTTCTTGGCAGCGTGGTCTTAAATGAAGTCGTCTGCTTGTTTCTTGTCCGGGAAGTGAGTTTAACGGCGCATGTGTGATCTGGAGAATGACACGAGAAGCCTTTCCGGTGGGGTCTGGCACGGTGTGTAGCTAATCTACGGGTCCTTCTGTTTCTTCTGGGTTCAGATACAGAAGGTGGTCATGGCGTTGGGCAGATTACATGGGTGCCTCCTGCCATGCCTGCATCGGAGGGACCAATGTACGTGCCGAGGTGGCAGAAGCTTCAGATGGAAGCACCCCATATCATTGTGGGGACCCCGGGACGTGTGTTCGACATGCTTAACCGGAGATACCTATGTGAGTGTCAGCTTTCTGCTTCCCCGTCTTCCCTGTCCTCACCTGACTACAACCTCGTCCCCTAGGCCGTCTGTTTTCGCCAGTGGAAGAGTTGCTCTGTGATGAACCCATGCGTGTCAGTCGGAGCCTGGCTTGGCTCCCCTGTCTTCTCAGCCCGGGGAGTGTTCTACTTCCCAGGCCTGGTCGCCTGGCCTGGCACGGGGGTCCTCAGGCAAAGGATCAGCCTCTGTATTCTGAGAGCAGACCTCTCGTCCGTTCTGTTCTCTGGAGGTTGAAGCCTGACTCATAGTTCTCTAGTTTTGTTACCATGTGGTTTTTCCTGTCGTAGCTCCCAAATACATCAAGATGTTTGTGCTGGATGAAGCTGAACGAAATGTTAAGCCGCGGGTTCAAGGACCAGATCTATGACATATTTCCAGAAGCTCAACAGTAACACCCAGGTGAGCAAGCCGTTAGAGGAGCCTGGTGTGGTTGGGGGGGGGGGATAGGACAGCGATGGCAAGTGCCAGAGAAACCACAGGATTCCGGGTGTCTCGCTTTCGGGGCCTCTTACACCGGGCTTCTGTTTGAGGGGGGCAGGCATCGTGGAGGGAGCCCCTACCCCGAGGCTTCTGTCTTCCCTTAGGTGGTCTGGCTGTCTGCTACGATGCCTTCCGATGTGCTCGAGGTGACCAAGAAGTTCATGAGGGACCCCATTCGAATTCTGGTCAAGAAGGAGGAGTTGACCCTGGGGGTATCCGCCAGTTCTACATCAATGTGGAACGAGAGGTGGGCCCCGGGGCAGGGGGCGGGCCCTGGTAGGTGCGTCGTTGGTACAGCCCCTGACTGATCTCCCGCCCCTGCCACGCCCCGCCCCCCTCCAGGAGTGGAAGCTGGACACACTGTGCGACTTGTACGAGACCCTGACCATCACGCAGGCAGTCATCTTCATCAACACCCCGAAGGAAGGTCGATTGGCTCACCGAGAAGATGCACGCCCGAGACTTCACCGTGTCCGCGATGGTGATTCGCTCCACCTGGCTACCGGCAGCGCGTGCGTCTGCGCCCTGCTCACCACCGGTCCTCAGGACGCACCCTTCCTTTTCCTGTTCCAGCACGGAGACATGGACCAAAAGGAGCGAGACGTTATCATGAGGGAGTTCCGCTCTGGCTCTAGCAGAGTATTGATCACCACTGACCTGCTGGTGAGTAGAGCGGACTCGGGAGAAGACTGGGAAGGAAGAAGGGAAATCCAAGGTGATTCCCTCTCCAAGGGGCCTGCTCGTGCCCCTCTTCAAGGAAAGTAAGCAGCTTGGAACAGAACCTGGCAAGCCTCAGGCCGTTGGGGGAGGGGAGGTTTGTTTCCTTTGCCTGCCTTCGGCTGCCTACACCGCGCTCCAGTCCCTCCTGCACCGATACTGCGCTCCTCTCTTTTCCCTTGCTCACCCCTCATTCACACGCTGACCCGTCCTCTCCTTTGCCCCAGGCCAGAGGCATTGATGTCCAGCAGGTTCCTTAGTCATCAACTACGACCTTCCCACCAACAGGGAAAACTAATCCACAGGTAAGTGTGGTTCCGGAACGTGGCCCCCCCCCTCCCTGTGCTGTGGCCCCCCCCCCCCCCGGCCCCCCTTCCCTTCATCCTACCTACCGAGGCGCCGTTTTCCACCAGAATTGGTCGCGGTGGACGATTTGGCCGTAAGGGTGTGGCTATCAACATGGTGACAGAAGAAGACAAGAGGACACTCGAGACATCGAGACCTTCTACAACACCTCCATTGAGGAGATGCCCCTCAATGTTGCTGACCTCATCTGAGGGCTGTCCTGGCGCCCTGGCCCTACCCAGGCTTCAGATCCTTGGGGGGCTGAAGAGGAGCAGGAGGGGGGAGGGAAGGGAGCCAAAGGGATGGACATCTTGTCATTTTTTTTTCTTTTTTTTTTTTTTTTTCTTTGAATAAATGTCACTTTTTGAGGCAAAAGGAGGAACCGTGAACATTTTAGACACCCTTTTCTTTGGGGCAGATTCCTGCCCCAGGCGCCGTCTCTTCTCCCAAAAACACTAATCCATGTCCGTAACCCACTCAGCCTCCAGACCCCAGAGGCTCTCCCCACCCAGCTGCCCGCCTCTAAAGAGGATTCAAGGGGCTATAGCGTCAACCCAACCTCATTTGCTGGACCAAATCTGGAGAACCCTTGAGCTAGGTGGCCCATGGGGTTTGTCCCCAGGTGGGGGGAGCAGGGGAGAGAAAATGGTAGCCATTTTTACATTGTTTGTATAGTATTTATTGATTCAGGAGACAACAAACAAAATTCTGAATAAAATGACTTGGAAACTGCCTGTTGGGCTTCTCATTTCTTGGCCTCCCCTTCCCTCCCACCCGTTACTGGGTACATCTCTGGCTGGGTCCCCAGCTACTACCCTTCTAGATTTCCCTTGTGTCGCTGCTTCCAACTATGTGACCGGGAAATGTCACGATGACTGGGTAACATGACCCTCTGTACGTGGTTGGGCGCGGGCACCATCACAAGTGCCTCACGTGTCTCCAAGAGGAAGTAACAGATGGAGGCAAGAGGGAGTAAACCGCCCCCCCCACCCCTTCCTCCTAGAGAACAGGGAGGGAAGAGGCCATCTCCCCCCCCCTGGTTCCCTAACAGCTTGGAACCCCTCCCCTCAGGGCTTTCCTAAAGCAGACAAGTGAGTCCCCATGGGACAGCTGCCCCCTAACTCCCTGTAGCTCATTCGTGCAGCCAAGGCCAATCCCCTAATTTGGTGATGACAGTTCAATGACTAAGCGGTGGCTGGGGCTGAGGTGCCTGAGTCAGGTTGGGGACAGGCACTGTCTCAGTTGCAGGAAGTCATAAACTTAATTCCTCCTTTTCTAAAAGAGCGGAGGGAACAGGGTTGAGCAAGCAGCTGGGACTGACAACCTACCTGGACCGACTGGGTGAGGCTGTCCTGCCATGAGGCTGGTGCTGGTTTTCTCGGGGGCCTTGTTGGGGCTTCTAGTCGGTAAGGAGACAGGCCCAAAGGGGAGGGGCCCTGGGGAGCGCGCCCCTGGGCCGCTAACCAGGCTGTTCCTCTGCCCAAAGCCCAGGGGACAGTGAATAGCTGTCCTCACAAAAAATCGGCCACTCTGCTGCCATCCTTCACGGTGACACCCACAGCTACAGAAAGCACAGCAAGGCCCGCGACCACCAGCCACAGAACCACCACCACGGGCGCCACCAGCCACGAGCCCACAACGGCCACCCACCATACGGTCACCACCCCCAGTCACGGGAACGCCACGGTTCACCCGACGACAAACAACAGCACGGCGACCAGCCCGAGAGCCCCCACCACTGCCCCCCACCCGGGACCCCCTCCACCCCCTCCAAGCCCGAGCCCAGGCTCCAAGGGCGCTGTAGGGGACTACACATGGACTAATGGCTCCCAGCCCTGCGTCCGGCTCCAAGGCCAGATCCAGATCGGAATTCTGTACCCCCCAGGCGGAGGAAAGGTAAAGCTCGGGACCGTGGACATGAGGGGAAGCCAGTGAGGCCACAGGCCGTGGCTCAGAAGGAAGAGTGGAGGAGGGCGCGGGGTGGGGATGAAGGAGACCTCGGATGGCACGGCTGCGTTGTCTTAAAAAACTGCTGAACTTCTGCAGGCCTGGGGCATCTCTGTGCTGAACCCCAACAAAACCAAGGCGCAGGGGGACTGTGAGGGTGCCCACACCCACCTGCTTCTCTCGTTCCCCTACGGACAGCTCAGCTTTGGATTCAAGCAGGTACTTCGCCCTCAGCCTTCACCCTCCACGCGCCCTTTCCCTCCCTGTCCCTCGCTGTGCCCCCGACCCCACGGACACGGACGCCACTCTCCCCAGCCACCCTGAGCCTTCCCGGTCCCCTTCCCAGGAGCCACAGCAGAGCGCTGTCTACCTGAGCTACATGGCTCTGGAGTACAACGTGTCCCTTCCACAGGCGGCACGTGAGTGACCTCCCCTCCCGTCGTCCCTTGCGCTGGCTGCCTGCGCTCCTGCGAGGGGGTGGGGGGCTGAGCCGAGGGGTGGGGATACGGACACAGAGCTGACCCTTCCTCACTCTTCCAGAGTGGACGTTCTCCGTTGAGAACTCATCCCTTCACGCTCTCCAAGCCCCCCTGGGCCAGAGCTTCAGCTGCGGGAACGCAAGCCTCTCTCTCTCCCCAGCACTGCGCCTTGACCTGCTACACCTGAGGCTCCAGGCTGCCCAGCTGCCCCCCTCAGGGGCCTTTGGGCCAAGTAAGACCTACTCCTTACCTTACCCGCCCCCCCCAGCCCCCCCCCCCCGTGTCCCTGTCCACCCCGCCCCACCCCAGGCCTCCCTGCTCCCACCCCGAACTTTCCTTCCTCTCTCAGGCTGCTCGTAACTATAGAGCATGTGTTTTTCCTCCAGAAGACTCTGTCCCCTTCTCCTCTTTTATCTACTGCTCAGAGTCAGCTAGGAGAGCTCCTCCCCGGTCCCCCTACTTCCCTACAAGCGCCACCTCCCCTCCACCCTCTTCCCACCTGTCCCCAGCACCACCACCACGCCTCCCTGCCCTCCCTTCGGCCAGGTTTCCCTTGTCCGACTGACCAGTTCCTCCTGCTGCCCCTCGTCATTGGCCTGGTCTCCCTGGGCCTCCTCGCCCTGGTGCTCGCTACGTTCTGCATCGTCCGGAGACGCCCGCCCCCTACCACCCTCTGAGCTCGAGGCCCAGGGCTGCCTTCACTCCTCACCACTCAGCTGACTCAGAAACAAAGCGGCCTTCCTTCCCTCTCAGTCTTTGAGAACAAAAGTACAGATAATGCAACCTGGGGGGGACGAGAGGAAAGAGATTTATTGAATGTGATGAGTTTCTCCTCCCCCGTCCCCAGAAAAATAAAACTTGCTCCAACCTCTGTCCTTGCTTTCCCCCGTCCTTCTGGCTGGGATGAAAAGCCGTGAGTTTCTTGAAGAGTCCCGTGCCTTTCTGCGCCTTCCGCGGTTGAGTCTCAGGGAGCCAGACAGCTAGTGAGGGACGAAAACACTATGTATGACCACATGTCCTCATGGGTTCGCCCCCCGCCGCCACCGCCGCCAACCTGGCAGAGGCTGGTGGAGGGTCTGCCTCCACCCCTTCCTCCTCCTCTGGGGCCCCTGGCTGGCTGCTCTGGTTCCCCCATCCCTCCAATCCTGTTCGGCAAATACAGCTGAAGCAGGTAGACCACACCTGTGCCATTTCCTTTCCCAAGGCCCCTTAGCAACGGAATGCTCTGCCTTGCCGGTGCTCCTCTCTCACCTGCAAAGGGTTTCATCAGCCCTGGCAGCAGCAGGTACCCTGCCCTGCACGTGCAATTCTCCTCTGTGCTCCTAGGAACAACATGCCTCCAGCCTGAGCCACCCACCAAGCCGACCCTGAAGTCCTCCCAGTGGCGGTCTCCCTGGTGGGAGTGGGTGGCACCCCGGGACAGCCAGTTCCAGAATCTAGAAAGGCCTCCCGTACAGCCACAGCCTGCACCACGACTGAGGGTCAAGGGGCAATGGCTGGGGGTCAGGACGCGACCGTTCCGGTCTCGTAGCCTAGTATAAGGTCCAACATCCACCCCGCTGGGGGCGGCCTGCTCGCGGCGCGTCTCCCCAGCAGCCCCACCACCGCGTCCCCGACGTCCCGTGTGACCCTGCTGAGTATGGCCAAGAACGGCCGCTCGACAGCGTGGTGGCTGCGGCGGCGCCCGGCCGCCAGGGTGTGACGGCCAGGCCCACCTCCACCAGGAGCTGCGGGCTGAGGGCTGGGGTCCCAGCGCTGGGGGCGGAGGGCATCGTTCCCACCCGGCGGTCCGAGGGCCCCTTTCCCAAGAGGGGCTGCTGGCCCGCCGGCCCCGCTGCTGTTCACGCCCAGCACGCGGCGGGGCCGACGGGTGGAGAGAGCCCTCGGGCATGTGCCGAGCCCTCGGGCATGTGCCGAGCCTCGCGGGGCCTGGGATCGCCTTCCCCGCCGCCTCCTCTTCTGCTTCGCGGTCCCGGCCCGGCAGCTGCCCAAGCACCCAGCCTCGGAGGCCCGGGCGAACCGGGGTAGAGAGAGACACGGGCCCTGCGCGCAGCTTCGGCGCCGACCGTCCTGCTCCCGCCGCGCCGTTCCTTCTGGACGCCGAGAGCACAGGAGACGGGGAGCCACGCCGCCCCCACCCAACGCCCTTTCGCAGACTCCTGCTCCTTCTCTCTCAACTTCGAACAAGGCGAGGTCTGCCGGGCGAAGACAAGATGGCGCCGCGCAGGAGGCGCCGAGAGGAGGCTAAATGTGGCCTCCGAATCGGAAGCGTAAACAAAGGCGCGAAAGATGGAACTGCGCAGGCGCACAGCCTTCGCACGCCGCAAAACTCGAACAGGGAGGGCGCGTCCAAAACGTGGTCTCTGGACGAGACCTATTTCACGCTGCAGAAAGTGGGGAGGAGTAAGAAAAAGCGGGGAACAGGGGGCGGTACAGCTGAGTCGCGGGGAGGTAGGGGGCGGAGTGTCCAGAGCGCGCATGCGCATCGTACGTCAATGGCGGCCAGGAGAGACTGGCGGAAGCTAGTTTTGCAACATGGCGGCCGAGGCGGACGGTCCGCTCAAACGAGTGCTGGTGCCGCTTCTCTTACCTGAGAAATGCTACGACCAAATTTTCGTCCAGTGGGACTTGCTTCACGGTGAGTTTAATTCGGCATCCTATCAAAGTTCTGCTCGAGCGCCCTCGGCCGTAAGCGGGGCGTGACTGCGGGTTAGGTGGCCGCGATTGCGGCCCCGCAGCGCTGGCGGAAGTCACTCCAGACCGGGCCGGAAGTGCCTCGGTCTCCTTAGAGGGAGCTCGCCATATTGGGCGGGAGGGAGCGGAACCACTCCTTTGTGAGGCTTGCGCTTTAGCGATGGTCCCGGACCGAGGGACTCAAATTTTACAAAACAAGTTAAAATCTGACAAATCGTTCCAGTCTTTAATAGGTCACTATTTCTTCAGGGGGCCAAGTTACACTGTTTCAAAGGCTCCTTCCACCCTCCGCTTCTGCTCTGGTTTACTTTTGGAACAACCCGCCTTCTACTCCGTCTGTCAAGGCAGTTGCACACAAAGCCCACCTCAGACACCAGACCCTTTAGGAGGCCTTCCCAGGTCGTTCTTGTCATTCCTGGTCCGCCACCGCGCTCTGGGACACGATTTGGTCGAAGTCATGACTCCCACTTGGCTAACAAGCTCCTTGGGCGGGTAGAGCTTCCAGGATCGGAAGATGCTGGCCATGGACAGAGGTTCAGGCAGGAGGGGACAGGGAGACCTGTCTTTGGAATGGATCCTAGTTGCTCAGGAGAATGAAGGCTTGGAGAGACCCTTGGGCATTGCTCAGCTTTTCAGTGAAGCAATGGAGAGCTTGGAAGTCAGAAGACCAAGAAGTTTAGGCTGTATCTGCACAGTAAAGCTGCTTTGGAAAGTCACCTGCCTGACAGGTGATAGGATTTGAAGCAGGAAGGGCCATACAGCCCAGGGCTTCCTTGTGTGGGTAGGTCAGGGTCTAAAGGAGCAGCGACAAGCATAGGAGCATGAAGATCCTTTATTACCCCTGGCCTGGGTGCCAGGGACCTCCTTCCATGTACCCCCCTTTTCTCTTCTCAGTTCCCTGGTCTCAAGATTCTCCTCAGCAAAGGCCTGGGTCTGGGCATTGTGGCTGGGTCTCTGCTGGGTATGTATCTTCTCTTCTCTTCCAGGTGTGGGGATGAGGGTGGAGGGCTGAGAGGCTGTGAACTGGGGCGGGGTCCCTTGACCAGAACCGGGGTTGACACGCTTCCCAGGCCGCTCTGTAGCTGTTGAGTTGCACTCCCACGGGATGTCGTCTCCTCATCCCTGCCCTTCTCATCCTTTCTCTTAGTAAAACTGCCCCAGGTGTTCAAAATCCTGAGAGCCAAGAGTGCCGAAGGGTTGAGCCTTCAGTCCGTGATGTTAGAACTGGTGGCGTTGACAGGCACCATGTCTACAGCATCACCAACAACTTCCCCTTCAGGTGAGGGGGCTGCCCTTTACCCCCCGGGCTGAATGCTGACAACTCTAGCGGGGCGTTGGGGAGAGGCAGATGGAGGGGCAGGAAGCCTTAAGATTTCCTCCTGGAAATCTGGCCATTGTTTGTGGCCGTGATGAGAGGGAGGTGAGCCTCCCAAGAATGCCCGGGATCTGGACTGAGTCAGTCGGGTGGGGGCTGTTTGGAAACCAGTAGGGCCGTGGAGGACAGGGAGCGATCAGAAGTGTGTCCCCAGATGGACGGGCCATGGAGGCTCTCCCTGCCTCTTTCCAGGCCCGCCTTTCTTCTTCCCAACTCTTGACTCCGCAGCTCTTGGGGTGAAGCCCTGTTCCTGATGCTCCAGACAGTCACCATCTGCTTCCTGGTCCTGCACTACAGAGGACAGACTGCGAAAGGTGCTGGGGATTTACCCGAGAGCAGAGTGTGGCTCTTGGGGGCCCTGCCGGGAACTCGCGCTTGGGGAAGGAAGCCAGAGCACTGGAGAGGTTGATCGGGACTCCTTATCTCCCCGACCCCCAGGTGTCACTTTCCTAGTGTGCTATGCACTGGTCCTGCTGGTCCTGCTGTCACCACTGACGCCCCTGTCCGTGGTCACCCTGCTCCAGGCCTCCAACGTGCCTGCTGTAGTAGGGGGGAGGGTGAGTACCGGGAGCAAGAGAACGATATTGCATGGGGTGAGCATGGTAAGAGTTCAGATGACAGAACCGAGTCTCAATTTCCCCCCCTAGCTGCTCCAGGCAGCCACTAACTACCAGAACGGGCACACAGGCCAGCTCTCCGCTGTCACGGTCTTTCTGCTCTTTGGGGGCTCCTTGGCCAGAATCTTCACCTCCGTTCAGGTGAGGTGCACCTTCTGCCCTCTAGAGGGCACTAAAACCTGGTCTCCTGGCTCTCCAGGGAGGATTGCTCAAGTGACCCCGGCTGTCTCTCACCTAGGAGACCGGAGACCGCCTCATGGCTGGAACCTTCGTGGTCTCTTCCCTCTGCAACGGCCTCATTGCTTCCCAGCTCATCTATTACTGGAACGTCAAGGCCCCCATCGAGAAGAAAAAGCAGTAGGGATGAGGCGGCTACGGGAGTCCGCTCCACGTTCCATCCACCCACCCACCCTCAGGGTCATTCATTCTCATCCGAACCAGTCCGCTGGTGTGACTGTTAATCATTCCTTCCACTGCAGTTGTAAAATTCTGAGCCAGAGTTTAGTGAACTGCAGATCCTTAGAAGGGGTAGGGATTTCCAGGCTGATGTTTGGCAGTTACTGCCCGCTGTCCCGTGCATGCGCTACCGGTTCATTTATTTTGGCTGAGATTCCTCCTACTTAGGTATTCTGGGGCCAAAGTCTGCCCTGTCCTCCCCATCTCCCTACTTCCCTGATGGCCTGGAGGTCAGAGTCTGGCCAGTGGAAGGAACTAGGGGTTTGCGGCCGCCTCCCTCCCTGAACCTGGTTGGGACGGTCTCCAGGACCCCAGTGCTGGGTAGGGGGTGGGGAAGGGGGACGAGAATGACTCAGGCAGGGCCCCAGGGTGGGGTGAGGAGGTTCCTGCTCTGGCAGGTCCAGGCGGAAGGGAGTGGAGGCTGCTGGTTCCTGCTGCGGCGAAGGGGAACAGAAATGGGGCAATAAAGACTCAGAGACCTGGTTTAATCATAAAAACTGTGTTCGTCCTAAAAAAAATCATGTGTTGTATGTTGGGGGCAGGGCGAGGGAACCGCAGCGCAGGCTTCCGAACTGTGGGCCAACAGGGTTCTAAAGAAGGGTTTGCAGCCTGGGGTGGGAGGTTCTGGGTGAAAAAGGAGAGTGAAGCCGTTCCTGGGAGGTCCATGTTCATGAGAGTTAGAGGTGGGTCAGGGGCATGGGGGTCCCTGACAGGGGAGGGTTGTACGCAGTGGGGGAGCCCGGGGGTAGGTAGGGGCTGTAGTGGGGGAGCAGCTCACCCTGGAGCCTCGGGTTACTCTGAGGGAGGGAGCACGGCGACGAGGCCTCTGGTTTGCAGTGGGAAGAGCTGCAAAGAGAGAGACGCTGGGGTTAGAGAGCGCGTTCCTGGGTTGGGAGGGGCCAGCAGGGCCCCCCAACTCGCAATTGGGGGCGGGGCGCCTCAGCTCTAGCCAACGGAGGCAGAAGCTGTCACCCACGTACCCCTCTCCCTGGCTCTCCGGGCCCCACCGGGTACCGCGGGTTCAGAACCGGAGCCCAGGATGGCTTAAGAGCAGTGCAGCGGCCGTGTCGGGGCACGCTCCGGAGCCGGCTTGCGTGCTGCGCCTGTTTTCCTCTTTCGGGGCAGCAGGCCAGGAAGGGGCAGAGTTGGGCCCGGCCTCTCCTTGCCCCGCGGGCTGGGAGAGGAAGCCGGGTCACGGGAGGGCCAGAAGCGGGGAGGAAACGGGAAATTCAGGTAACTAGAACGTGATCACGTCCGGGGGAGGGGGGGATGTCCCGCGGCCAGGATGGAAACATCTTTCAGGGAAACCTGGGCCACCAGAGCGCTCCCGGCCCAGGCTTCACGGGGCACTGGGGGTGGGGTGGGTGGGTGTGCCCCCGTCCTCTCCTGGGAACGACCTCTGCACGGGGCGTACTCGGGGCCCCTGCCCGTCCCTCACCGCGCGTCCCAGGCACTCACCCGTAACCGGCAGGCAGGTAAGCTGTCGAGTAGTTGGGCGGCTGGTACCCAAAGCCTCTGCTCCCCTGCGTGGTCGCGTACCCGGGACCCCAGACCGGCCCGCCGCCAGCCACGCCGCCGCCTCCCTGGCCGAAGTGGGGCGGCCCGGCGGCCGCGCTCTTGGTCTTGCGCCGAGGCCGGTACTTGTAGTCGGGGTAGTCGCGCAGGTGCCGCGCGCGGAGCCGCTTGGCCTCTTCCACGAAGGGCCGCTTCTCGTCCTCGCCCAGCAGCTTCCACTGCGCGCCCAGGCGCTTGGAGATCTCCGAGTTGTGCATCTTTGGGTTCTGCTGCGCCATCTGGCGGCGCTGCGCGGAGCTCCACACCATGAACGCGTTCATGGGTCGCTTCACCTTCTCCAAGGGAAGGCCCCCGGACACCACCGGGCTGCCGGCGCCTTCCCGCTCCTGGCAGCCCGAGGACGAGTTGGTAGGAGCAGCGGGAGCGGGCGGCTCCCAAGCCCCAGGCCTGGTCGTGTGAAGAGCCGGGAAGCGCCATGGGGGCCGGTGGGGTGCAGGGAAGGCTTTAGAGGGCGTCCTACACGCCCTCCCCTCCAAAGTGAAACGCTGATGCCCAGGACCGGTGTCCGGATGACGGAAGGGTCTCCCTAGTCTGGAGTCGTCCCAGAGAAACTCACGGCCTTAAGAAGTATACGTCGTCCCCAAGTTCAGAGTCTTTAGAATGGAGCGCCTGCTCCCAACCAATCAGGCACCCTCTGGAGAGCCAGGCGCTAAATCCGCTGCCCCGTACCCCGCAGGGGAGGGGATGCCCTCTCCGACCCTTGCGGCCGCGGGGTCCCGGACCCAGCCCGCTGCCCCGCGGTCGCGCTCCCGGTCCCTGGAGTCCCGCGGCCGGATCGCCGCAGCCCCTCTCACCTGGCCTCAGCGTCTGTGGCTGGCGGGTGGGCCAGGCCGGGAACAGCTTTTAACCAGACTCCTCCCCACTCCCTCCCAGCAGACCGCGCCTCCTTAAGGGCGCCAACGTTCCCCCTCCCTTAGGCAAACCCAGGTGTCCCGGGCCTCCCAGCCCCCAACGCTCCCCCTGGGGCACCACGCCCCCTCCCCACCCAAGACCCAGATGTGGAGCCTTCCGCCCCTGGTAGCTCTGATCCGCTTCCCCTCCCTTCTTGAGCTTTGGCAATTTAAAGTCAATTTTTTGGCACAATGGGATCAAGCACAGGAGAATCAAAAGCCCTCAGGGTCACAATTGAGCCCGGAGGAAGTTGGGAACACCCCACCCCCTACCCCAAACCCTTTTCTAGTGCCTACTGCTCCTCCAAACCCCTGACCTGGCCCTGGGGCAAGAAAGGCAGTCGGGAGGCAGGCCATTTTTGTTTCCTGAGTCATCCCAGCAGGTGCTCAAGTGATGATTCAGCCCCTTTCTCCAGGTGAGAAAACTTCAATCCTCCCAACTCCAGCCCCCAAACCGTGGTTTCTCCACTGCCTGTTGTATCTCCAAGCCGGAGTCTGAAGGCAGGGAGCCAGGGACCCCAAGACAACCCACCCCCAGGACTGAGCAGTCGGCAGCGTGGATGCCAGAGAAAAAGCCTGCACCCAGAGCAGAGAACCAGCAGGAGCGAGAGAGCTGGCCACCTAAGTCGCAGGGGCTGTCGTGAGGGAACCCTGCTCCCCATCCCGCCCCAGGCCCAGCCCAAGCCCCAGGCCTCAGGTAATCGGATTAAACAGCCGGCCTTGGCTCTCAGCAGAAACGGGCTGGAGCCCGAGCGCGGAGCAGCCCTACCTAGCCTGCTGTGACTCAGGGTAAAGGAGTGGCCCAGCTCTCCTACCAGCAACCCTGGGGGAGGGGAGCAGCCAGAAGCCACAGGCCACGGTCCTCCGGACTTGAAAGCGACCAGGGCCTGGAGAACCTAGGAATGTCAGGCATTCCCTGAAGTAGACAATCTTTGGAACCCTAGAGAAGCCAGGTGTGGAGAAAACGGAAATGAGGGCCCGGGCAAGTCAAGCCTAGAGAAACCGATGTGCCAAACTTGGCACAAGGAAGGCGCGAGAACCACAGAGCCATTTGGATTTTTTTATTCTCTTTTTAAATACTGTACAGTGAAAAAATAAATACGCCTTCTCATCCACCAGACAAGGTTGGTCCCCCCTCCCCTGGGGGACCTTGTCACCCCCCTTCATACACACCCCTGGTTCTACTCCAAAACCTTCCCCATGCCTCCCACCCACTTAAGACCCTTACTATCCCCGTCTTCCACAGTGATGAGGCCCCAGAAATGGGGGGTACAGGATGGGAGGAGGGATAGCAGGGGAGCCCCCCTGAACTGTCAAATCTGGGTGGATCAAGGAGCACCCCGCACCAGCAGGCGGAGAATGGGGGTGTTCAGAGAGATCGGGGCATTGGAGGATAAAGGCACATCCAGTCTGATGGGGAAGGAGAGAGGCTCCCCTCACCCTGGGGGTAAGGGTGGACAAGAGGGAGGGGGGTATGACCCTGTTACACACCCCTCCATGAGCTCCTGGAGGTTGAGGGGGGACCCAAGCTGCTGTGCCACCCCCCTCCCCCCTAGATAAGAGCAGCTCCAGCGCAGGTCAGTCGGGCCTGTGAGGCCATGGTGTTGGGCAGCAAGCGAGATGGAGAAGGGAGGGATGCGGGCTGGAGGTTTTATGAAACCCCATTCACCAAACTACCCAACTCCAGGGGGGCGGAGAGCTCCCCGTTCTCTGAGGGGCCCTTAGGAAGCTTGCTGACAGAGTCGCCCTGGGGAGGAAGTGGGAAAGGAGGGAGGATGGTCAGTAGAAATTCAGGTAAGACATCCCTCACCAGCCTAGTGCTGTGGCATCTGGCCCCCCGACGGCTAGTCCCCTGAGCGGGGGCTCTAATAACTCTTAAAAGAGTCCAGAAGCACCTTAACAAACCTCCCTCTGTCCTGCTCAAACTTTCCACTATTCTAGACGGCGGTCTAGACTCCGGACATCGCTTCCTCTGCGATTTAGCAAGAGGTTCCTTTGCGAATTCCTTGTGCCCGCCCAGCAGAGAAAAGGAAGTGGGCTGAATGTCTCGCCTGCCTACCTTCTGTCCTGAAAGAGAGTCCTCGGAGGGTTTAGTGCGTTCCAGGGGCGGCCGCTGGCGGCTCTGAGACTCTGCTCGGGAGATGTAGTCAGCCACAGTCACTGGGAAAGGCAGAGGACCAAGAGTTTCAGAAGGAACCAGGTGTCCAGCTCCCGGACACCCACCAGACCCCAACCCCCCGTTTTCATACGGTGGGAGGCAGCCCGTTCTCTCAGCTCCGAGGAAGGACGCCGGCACCCAGTGTGAGCTGACCTGGCTGCCGGTCTCCACTGATGGAGCCATCGGTCCTGTTCCCACGGTTACGGCGACGGCGGCTCCGGTTCCGACGCTGGGGTCTTGACTCGTCTTCTGTGGGACAGAGAAAAACCAAGCCGTGCACCCCATCTCCCACACCTCCGTTCCTGCCCAGCTCGAACTCTGAGACCCCAGGCAGAGCCCTTACCCAGGCCATTCTCCGTCATGCTGGGCCCGTCCGATTCCAGGCCTCCGTCCATGACAGTCCTGTCGTCGTCGGTGCGGCGGCGGCGGGAGCGGCGGCGCCTGGCGCTTGCTGGGGGGGGTTCCCCGGGCTCTGAATCAACCGGGGGCTCTGGTTCAGACGTGTCCAGTAGGCTGTAGGGGTTACTGTCTGGATCTTTCAGCACTGGTTACAGGAAGAGGAGGACCTGGTCATCATGTGTCCATCATTTTCCCTTTCGGCCTACGCTCTCGAACCCAGCTGTCTGATACTGGTACCTGAGCTAATAGACGAAGCGTTGTATCTTGTGGTGGGCCGGGGGGCAGGTGGGGGCCCCCTACCCCGGCCCCCAACCGGCCGCCTCCGGCTTTCTTCCCCCCGGGTTGGGGGGTCCCGGTCACCAGGCCCAGCTCTGTTGGGCTCCTCCCTCTTCTCGGACTCAGTCTCAGAAGCTGTGGATGGGTCTGAGCTGGGGCCTGAAGGACACAGCGAGCTTCGATCAGGGTCACTCACCCCACCCCTCCCACTCACAAGTCCCCCAGCCAACCGCACCTTCAATGTGTCCATCGCCCTTCCCTGGAGATTCCGCCCAGACCCCTGCTTCTCCAAGGCCCACCGCTGTTCACCTCCCGCAGCCGTCTTACCGTAGGCGGGACCGCCCGTCCTCCGGCCGCGGCCGCGGCCCCCATAGCTGCCCCCGTAGGTTCGGGTGGTGTGGAGGGAAGAGGAGGAGCTCTCATCCGTGGTATAGCCAGCCTTGTCACTGCCGCCGCTGCCGCGCCCGCTCCCGGGAGGGCGGAAGCCCAGCCCGATCTGGCGAAGCTGTTCGTCAATCTGCAGCCTCTCCAAGCGAAGCTGCTCCACCTCCTGGTTGGGTGGGAGATGGAGAAAGATACCGAAGGGGGAACAGACGTGAGCTCGACGACCAATCCTCACTCAGGCTTCTGCGCCCTGACCGTCCCCATACACCTAATCTCTCGGGAATGCAAGACGGAAGACACTGGCTAAGCAAGGAAGATTCTGCGGTCCAACCCTACAGCCCCAGATCTCCATTCAGTGCTTTCTGTTCTACTCAAGATACAAACTGGGCGTCACAACTGCTAACTTTATCCACCAGTAGCCTTCGTCTCCTTCCTACACCCAGATCTTTCCCGTCCCAGGCTTCCGGCTCGGGTACCTGAAGGTAGGAGAGATGATATTCCAGCAGAGCCTGGGCATTACTGATATTCTCCCGGGTGCCGACAAATATGAAGGGAACCATGCCCTGCGCGGCAGAGAGGACGGGAGGGTTAGGAGGGTCGATGCGAGTAGTAAGTCCACCCTGGCCCCTCCGGAAGCTCAGCCAGTGGGACCACTCTGGGCTCTGCATCTTCTGGAGGACACAAGTCCCCATCCTCCACCCCTAGAGATCCGGGCCCGCGGAGAAGGGGCTCTGCGAACAACCCCACCTACTCCTGGAAACCAATCTCCAGATGCAGACGCCCCGTACCTCCTCCCTGGGGTTCTTCTTGTCATTGTCACCTTCTACGCGAACCCTCACCACACCAGATTTATCCACAATCTCCTGGATCACTTTCCCGTTCTTCCCAATCACTTTGCCTGAATGGGTAAAGGAGGAATTAGGCCTTTTTTTTTTTTTTTTTTTTTAACAGAAAAGAAAAAAAGTAAAAACAGATCAACAGTTTTCCAGCTTCTATATGTGGATTCGGTTTAAGTATTCTCCTGCTTCTAAGTCTCTGGTGAGTTTTCACAGGACAAAAGTTTCGATCCCTAGAAATCTGTTCTTCCATTTCCCTCAATCCTACAAGACTGCTGGCTCTGTCCTTGTGAAACTGGGAGTCCGCAGGGAGGTGCCAGGCCTAGAACCCCTTTAGGGAATCTCACACCGAGCCCCACCACCTGTATTCTTTTATCTGCACACACCCTCAACTCACCAACAAGGTTCCTGGGCACTTGCACGGAGTCCTCAGAAAACTCCAGGTAGCTTCGGGCCTGTCGGCACGCCTCAGGAGTCTACAGAGGGCAGCGGAGAGCAGTTACTCACACAGGGGCCCTGGATCTCAATCGTCTTCCTGCCACCCTCTGCCTTTGGGAAAGCGTGCCGCCACCAAGTCACAGAAGGAGGTGGACAGGACTCAGGCTTCCTTACCACCTCACCCTTTCTTCTCTCTACCCCCAAGCCACCTAAGCAACAGCTGGCTTTTGCTGACCTCCCCATAGATGCGGAAAGTGCAGGTCTCTTCACCCAACTCAATGGCGGTCACCCCAGGTACTTTTCGGGCCTGCTGGATGTTGGCACCGTGAGTCCCAATCGCCAGTCCCATCAGGTCCTCTCGCACCGTGAACTCCTCCTGGAAGGCTGCCGCCAGCTGCTTACTTGTCTGAAAGGAAAAGGCGCTGCCGGATCCCTGGTGGTGGAACCCCACACACCCGCCCCAGGCACCTGACGCTCGGCAAGACTTCGATGAGAGAAAAACGTATGGAAACAAGTCAGAACTACCCCAGATCCACTGACCCCAGGACCTGCACAGAGAATTCGGGAATCTTTCATTCCACTCCTACCTTGCAGACGCCAATGGCCTGGCGGGGAGAGGAGGTAAATGAGGGCAGAGTTTGGCTGGCAGCCGCCAAAGTTCTGGATTTGGCTCTAACATGATCTGGCTATGTGATCCTAAACAAAACACGCTCTCTGCGTCTCTATTCTGTCATCTGCTAAATGATTACACCTGACTTACCCCATTCCCAAACTAGCAAGAGGATTAAGTAAAGTCAGTGAGAAAGGACCTTTCACAAGGTAAATGCAAGGCTAAGGAACTACTGTTACCTTAACCAAACTATTACCAACCCCCAAAATAAAACCCGACAAGTGGAGTAGAAAGCAGGGGTTGAAAAAGCAGGAAAGGAGCCGTGGACCACCACACGACCTCATTTCGCAACCTGCTCTTAGACACCTGGGTACCAGGGCAGGAAGACAGGGAAGGTTCTAGAAGAGGGAGTCCTAGGTAGGAAGCCCCAAACAAGAAAGATTTCTGAAAAGGGACATTCTACTTCCTACTTCCACGACAGATGAGGTTGTGCTACGGCAACGACTTACACTGAGGCAAAAAGAGAAAGCTGAATAAAAGGGACTACATTGGGCGTTCAAAATAAAAGAATTAGGGAGGTAAGAAGAGGATTTACAATGATTTACAAATGTCCTCTAGAGAAGTTTGCCAAGGGTTTTATTTCTTAGACGGCCTGATGAGTACATGGGCACTTGTATTTTTTTCCTTTGCAATGTTTCAAAACAATTAGAAAAAAAAAAAGGCCAAAAAATAAGAGCAATTCTCTCAAAAACAAAGACATGCTCCTATTCTTTTTTTTAAATGTTTATTTTTGAGAGAGAAGAGCACACATGCACACATGAGGGACAGGCAGAGAGAGGGAGGGAGACAGAGGATTCGAAGCAGGCTCCGTGCTGAGCAAAGAGCCCGATGTGGGGCTCAAACCCACTAACCTCGGGGTCATGACCTGAGCCTGGGTCGGACGCTTAACCGAGTCACCCAAGCACCCCTATTTTTTTAATTTAACCTTTAATGTTTTTATTTATTTTTGAGAGGGAGCAAGACAGAGTGTGAGCAGGGGAGGGACAGATAGAGAGGGAGACACAGAATCCAAAGCAGGCTCCAGGCTCCGAGCTGTCAGCAGAGAGCTCCATGCAGGGCCCAAATCCACAAGCTATGAGATCATGACCTGAGCCCAGGTCGGACGCTTAACCGAGTCACCCAGGTGCCCCCTATTTTTTTTTTTTTTTTTTTTTTTTGAGTAAGCTCCACGCCCAACGTGGGGCTTGAACTCACAATCCTGAGATCGAGTCGGATACTCTACTGACTGAGCTAGCCAGGCGCCCTGACGTGCTCCTATTCTTAAGACCTTGCACATATGGCTAACTTAGTATCCGGCACACTTTGCCACACTGATCAATACACCAGGTCCTAGGAGAGTCGAACAGTCTACTTTCGGTCACCAGAGAATCTGCTCGCTGGGACCTGGAGCAGACAGAATTTGTATCATCTCGGGGAAAAGGTGAATTTTTAACTGCCAGTGCTCTGAGTAGCATCCCTGCAAAAGTGAAAGATTAGCATGATCCAGAATTTGCTCAAGCTCAGAGAAAAGCCTCCCCAAAAGCTCAGTTCTCTTGATAAATGGAAACACACACCCACCCTGCTTGTTTAGGACAGTATACTGCCTAAGGAAAGAGAATCTGACCATAAGATATCAGAACTGGAAAAGACCTTGTAGGAATATTCTAGTCTAACTACCTCATTATCACAGATGGAGATAAAGCCCACAGAAATCAAATGATCTGCCAAAGGTCAATATTTGACAAAACAAGACTTGGGATTCCAAGTCCAGTGGTCCTTCCAGCGTACAAATGGTTCTCACATATATCCTGCAAAGCATTTTGATTCTCAGAAGGGATATGGGGGAGGCTGGTGGAAGTCCAAGCCACACCCCCTCTTCTACTTTTAGACAGAGCTGCTCTGATTGATCTGTTTTATGCATTGCGTTTTCAAGTAAAATTTCACTTGATCAAAAGGTCCCACGGTGAAGAAAAAAGTTTGAGAACAACTGTACTATTATAACACGATGGAGCTCTGCCATCTGGAGGAGTCTGGGATAACACGGTAGACGCAAGTTTAATGGCCCAGAAAGACCTTAGTCTTTCTATTCTGTAAACACAACAGCATGAGTGAAGGATGGAGGTGGGACGGGGGGAGGACAACAATACCATTCAGCAGGAAAAAGTGGAGCCAGAACTCACCTCTAGGTGTTTGGTAGCTTCTTCGTTGCGGGACATGAGTAGCAGTTTGGTGCGCAGGCTTCGAAAATGCATATCACCCAACAGGGACGCCCGCTTCACGGGAGCCTCTGTGGTTGACTGGAAGAAACCAATGGAAAAGTCATTTAAAGAAAGGCTGAATACACACTGGGGGAGAGCCAAGAGCTGGGATATCTGGATGCCTGAATATCTAGAAAAGGACAGGTGGTATGAAACGAAGCTAAGGAAGAGAAAAATCATTGTCCGTCTCACAAGGGCCTACTATCTGAGGACCTAGGGGAAGTGATTTTAGGGAGCAAGCAGAGCTGAGAACCGTACAGTCTACTTGAGTCCAAATACGCAAGGGAGGGTCCAGCCCAGATGGCAATACAATAGACAGGTTAGAAAAATAAATGATGATCCTACACGAGGGAAACTAGGGAAACGTGGGCTACCTGGGCCCTCAGGGGTCAGGAACGATAAAGTCTCCTTTGACAAGTAAATATAAGCACCTCTGAGCCCCTTCCTTTCTGCAAAGGAGTTAAAAAGGTAGAAGGAAAAATTGCTAAAAGGGCTTACGTGAAACTCAGGTGGAGTAACTCACCAGAATGAAGAGCTCACTATTTGTGATGTTGAGAAAGATGCAGTTCGCTCCCAGCGCTTTCTTGAACTCTTTATGGACGTTTTCATTTGAGCAGCTGCAGAGAAAGAGAAGAGCGCTCAGAGGCACAGAGCAGAGTGCAGTCAGAGGCTCAGGGAAGAGGGGGGGATGACAAAAACAAGAAAAGACGAAGGACTGAAGTAGAGAACAGGGATGAAGAGAGGAACTGGGAGCAGAAGGGGCTCTGGAGAAGACAGGATGGAGAGCGCTCGGAGAAATCAGGGCGGAGGAGGAATGTCAAGGGGGCCCCCTCCCGACACCAATAACTCACGCCTCTCTCAGATCCTCAGGCACGGCCATGGTCACTTTGAAGAAGCTGCCTTTGGTTGCAAGAGGATTGGGATTGACTGGCCGGAGCCGCTCCAGGGTGACAATCTCATTGTAAGTGGCATCACAGGCAGCATATTCGATGACATAGAACTGGCAGAAAGGGAGAAAGAATGGAGAAGTTGGGGATGACCTGAGCACCTGTCTCCCACCCTTCTGTGACCACGGTCTTTGCCTCAACAGCTCTCCAAGGGCCTCCAAGTCAACTCACATCTCCCTTCATCATCCGCACCCTGGCCAGCCACCAGCCGCAAGGTTCCTGTTCGTTGGCTCGAGAATAAACCTGAAGAAAAGTTGAAAATAAAAGACTTACTGAGGACCATCCCCAAACATCACGAGTTGAAGAAGCATTCAGACACCTGACTGGCGCGCTACGCCAAGACAAAGGAAACTAGAGGAAGGAGCAAACTAAAAATCAGACTATGATTTTACGTGCCGTTACCATAGATGGAGGAAAAGTGACTCCTCGAAACTGGGAAGCCCCTGAGAGTCTGGTTGGACACACAGTGACAGGGAACCGGTGCATTTCACTTTTTCACAGGCCACCGGGCTGGGTGTAGCGGCTCAGCATGGAGAGGGAAGGAGAGCGAACCAAGCAGTGAGGAGCCTAGGGTACTAGTATCAGGGCAAGGGAGATGGCAGAATCCTGGGAAAAGTGACATCTAGAAAGGGTGGGCCCCGTGGCCCTTACCTCAACCTCATCCCCTTCTGTGATCTCTTTATTATAGTCAGCTGGAGGCGGTAGCCGGACGTCCCCAAAGGGAATCTGTCTCTCACTCTGCCAGCTGCAAGGGAAACCGTGACATGAAAGCCATTCGGGCCAATGTGGTTGCCCGTTTTTTCAGGAGGGGGTTATGGCCTCTTCTGGGCAATTGCCACCTTCTCTGGTGATCAGAGGCTAAATTCCAGGTCCTCCTCCATACTGGTGTCTTCTGTCGCTTGCTAGCACCTAAATACTAGGTCAAATGTCCCCCACCCTCACCTGGGATCCACAGAAGTTCACCGCCCCTCCCCCAAAGCCCTGGCTCTCTCCCACCTATTACAGGCCTCATAGGACTCAGCCACCCCTTCTTCTCCACTCTCCTTCTAGGACCCAGTATGCTGCATTCTCTATTCCCAAGGTCTTACTTGTTTTCAAAGAAGATGGTGACAGAGTCTTCATGGACATCCTTCACAAAGCCCTAGAATGGATTTTAGGACAAATTAGATGAAAGAAAGAAAAGAAAGGAAAGAAAGGAAAGAAAGGAAAGAAAGGAAAGAAAGGAAAGAAAGGAAAGAAAGGAAGGAAAGGAAAGGAAAGGAAAGGAAAGGAGGAAGGAAGGAAGGAAGGAAGGAAGGAAGGAAGGAAGGAAGAGAGAGAAAAGAGAAAGAAAATGACAATTTACCACCACTGTGGCCATCAAGGGAACAGAGATATTTAGAGGCCGTTACCTAGAGTATTAGATGGGGACAGAAGCAATCTAAAGATAGGGCCGGAAAAACCTGTACTGGGGAAAAAGTACGAAATGTTGGGATAGAGACAAAGGACATGGTACTGGCATGGAAAGAAAAGTGGCAAAATCCACAAATAAGATGAGACAGAAGTTAAATAGAAGGGGGACAAACCACCTCCATCAGAACAGCTTGGAAACCGATGGTCTAGCATGGCTCCCACAGGGGCCTCCCTATCTGTCTGTCTCCTGTTGTGCTGAGCAACTTGCCAGAGTTCAATTAAAATACCAACAACACTCAGCAGGGCTAAGAATATCCCATGAGACAGTGTGAGGCTGTCCTGGAACACCTAGAGGACATCAGGATCCGCCAAGAGAGAGAAGGGTCTAGCGCCCCGATGCAGCAAGAGACCTGAGCAAACTTGGTGCCTTCGCGGCTGGGTCCTAAGTGGATAATCAGAACACTGGTGTTCAAAACGATGAACACAATTTACAGAAGGAAAAATCGCGACTTAAGTGATGTGAGATTCTGGAATCCTAGACTGTGATACACTGCTATGAATATGAAAAGGATAAAATTCGTAGAAAACCCCAATCTTGAGATCATGACATGGGAGAGGAACAGGGATGACGGACTAGCTGGTCCACTTCCTACTGCCTGTGTCCTCACTGAAGAGGCCAAGGCTGTGTGTTCCCCCATTTTTCTACCTTCTCTCTCGATTTTTCACATACTCAAAATGAGGGACTAACTCTGAAAGTCTAACTGATCAATCTGTTCTTTTAGAATTGAGCTTTTAGTTTCCTAAGAAACCTTTGCCTAATCTAAGGTGACAAAGTTTTCTTATATTTCTTCCTCTGAAGTTTCATAGTTTTTATTTTACGTTTAGGTTTGTGATCCACTTTGAGCTGAATTCTGCATATGGTGCAAGATATGATCAAAAGCCATTTTTTATCCATGAATAGCCAGTTATTTGAACACCATTTGTTGAAAAGACTACCCTTTCGCTACTGAATTGCCTTTTCACTTTAGTTCAAAAATCAGGAAGTGCAAATTAATTTATTAATGACAGAAAGCAGATCCATGATTGACAGGGAACTTTTGGCAGTGAAGGAAATATCTTGATTGTGGTCACGGTCTGACATAGATCTATACGGATATTTAGACAGATATGTGTATGTCAAAACTTGAACAACTATATTTTGAATACAGGTACTTCACTGTTTATACCTCAATAAAGCTGTTTTTAAAAATTAGGGGTTTCAGGGGCACCCGGGTGGCTCAGTCGGTTAGGCGTCCAACTTCGGCTCAGGTCATGATCTCACAGGCTGTAAGTTCGAGCCCCGCATCGGGCTCTGTGCTGACAGCTCAGAGCCTGGAGCCTGCTTTGGATTCTGTGTCTCCCTCTCTCTCTGCTCCTCCCCCACTCATGCTGTCTCTCTGTCTCTCAAAAATAAAATAAAACATTAACAAAAAATTTTTTTTAATAAAAACTTAAAAATTAGGGGTTTCAAAAGGCTAATGCACAAGAACTATTCCCGAGCTTTGTGGCTAGGCACAAAAGCTGAGCTCAGGAGAGAAAATACCAAAAATGCAGACTCGTCTCCCTCAACTGGTCAATCACATTTTACTGTACTGCTGTTTCCTTACAGCGGGAAAAGCGAAATCCAGATTTCACTCTCGATACCGGCTGACCACCCTTCCCTTCTTTCGGCATAGATCTTATGACACCTTCCTACTGTCCAGGGAACTTAGTACTCCCGGGGCTGCCCGGCCTCTTCCTCACCTGTACTTTTCTCTGTCATTCCCCTCCCCAGACAGGTTTTCTCCACTCTTCATTCAGCTCCATCAATACCCACTCCTACTATTCTCCATGCCAAGTCTTCTGACACAGTTTTGCCCCTCAGTTATTTGCCCAAGTCCTTCTTGCCTTTTGGGTCCTCCTCCCATCAGCACTCACACTGCATCTCTGGCTTCCCTCTTCTTTTCTCCCTTTATGAGGGTCTGTCTGGATTTCTAGAGACATTTCAACCAGCCTCTTCTGCTGACTTTATCCAATTCTTTGTCCAAAACGTCCATCTCCAAGCTTGAAAAATAGTGTGAGAGCGAGATCTATTCTCAAAACATTTAGGGATGAGATACAAGGCAGTGGAAGAGACAGAAGAAGAGAACCACTTGTCTTCTCCCTTGGGAAGAGGTTCTCACTCCTAGATATACTCGCCCGCAAAAGATATGCCTACAGCCCTAATCCAGTTCTCCCCCAATATGTCAGGGTTGGCCCTCAGGCAGAAGTAGCAATCCCTGTGTTTTCAGCTACCATCATCCCCAAGGCAGAAACGTAGAGCTCAGAAATGGAGTTTCTCTACACATTACTCAGCAGTTCAACCAAATGCCACACACTCTTATACTTCCAGGGCCTTTTTCCTTCAAATATTCTCCCAAACAAGCTTGCTCCTCGACTTCATATTCCAACCCAGTCTCTGCTCCTTACTCTCACCTGCATCACTGGTCTGTTTTCCTCCAAAGATACCAGTGGAAGAAGGTGAGCTCCCAGTTCTGCTCAGTCCATGCTCATTAAGAAGATAAGCAGGTGAGGGCAGGAGCAGGTGAGTCAATCTCTACAAGGCCAACTAGATGCAAAGATGACTCAATTCGGTGGCCATGGCATATCGTGGCTTTGGCTTATAGGGCCTAGGACCAGACAGAAGAGTGACCCAGGTTTCTAGATGCTTGTTTCCTCAGATGACAAAGTATGCAATTAGCCCTCACCTCCATCCTAGTCCTGGGCTCTTAGAGGAGGGACTTCTGGGAGAAAAGCAGGCAGGGCCTGGGTAAAAACCACAGGTTGAGGCTGAGGATGCTAAATTTCTTGAGAAAGGAATGGAAATTTGGGTACCCAGGCAACGCCTGAGAACTTGCTAACTGTGCCCTGAAAGGTGAACAGACATTTCATCTGAGAGTACAGCTCAGAGAATAAAATACACTTAAGAGCCGGAAGAGAAGACTTGGCGGGATAGCTACAGGAGAAGCGAGGGCCCAGACCCGACCTCTGTCCTAACTTGGAGGATCAACAGCAGGACCCAATTCTAAGACAGGAGAAAGGGGCCTTCCCAAATTCATAATTCTAGAAACATGGTAAACACTCTTTGACCCACACCAAAGTTTGCTGAGTCATGAATATTAAATCAGTAGCAAGGTCAGAATGGCTAAGTATCTATATGGCACTGAAAAGTTGAAGAAAGATTAGTCTGAATTTACGGATTTGTTTGTTTTTAACTGTGCCATGGGGCACAAAATGCTAACGTGGCCCGAACAGAAAACCCACATCACCTGGCTTTCAGCTCAACTGCAAACTCTACTCTCTGATTTCAAAATATCCTCTCCCTGATTCTCCCAAGCCCATCACTGCCACGGCCCACAGTGGAAAAAAGGAAAAACTCAGAGAGAGATTTCAGTCTGACGCTTACACGTGGAGAGGGAGAGGGAAACGTCTCCCTTCCCATTCGTCTCACACAGTTAATCTGAACTAGATACCAATCTTTCCCAGCGATGCTTAGCTCCTATGCTTCCTAGAACAAAAGCAAACGTCGTCTCTCAATCTCAAACACTAAGCATCACTTTTCTTGGAACCCAGAGTTTAGGAGTGGGACAGACCAGGATGAAGGACAAAACAGTGGGGAACACGGGGCTAAAATCTTAGCAGGAAGGGCCTTTCAACAAAGGTAACGCAAGTTTGAAGAAACAGGAGACAAGAGACAAATGTACTCGATCGGAATCGGAAAGGAATTAGAGACTTTTGCCAAAGAAAACAGAAATGCTATGGAGGCAGGCTAGAAGAAAAAGTCCCATGTTAGAAAAGTATGCACAAAAAGATGACAGAAGAGATCTTCTGGGAGTTTCCTTCAGACTTGGAATAAGGTGGTTCCTGGGGGAATACACTGGAACACAGAAGTGGTGGATAAAACGCCAAAGACTGAACTTGACAGGATAAGTTAAGACAGATAAGAGTAGCCAGAGGCACTGACTATAAAGAAATCTGGGGAGGGAGGCCAGGCAGAAATGCACAGGCATTTAGGGTGGGTAACAAAGGCTGCACTGAACTGATCACCTGAAGCTGGGGCAGAAACCTTCCACTACAAGGGCAAATTCGAGACCCTTTCCACCTACACGCCTTCACAGGAGAAGAGCTGGAGAAAGTCATTTCCAAGGGCACGAAGGTGGAGCGATCTACGAACGGAGAGAAGGCACGAAAAGAAGTGAAAGAAAGGGGGCCCTTCTCCAGACCTGTGATGTTACAAGAAGCTATCTCTGCTGTTGCTCCTCAGGGCAAAATGAAAGAAGGCGGGGAAATCAGAAAAGTCTCTGCGGCGACTCCAGGCACAAAAGTCCAAAAGAGGCTCAAAATAACAACAGTCACACAAAGAAAAATTCCTGGGCGGCAAGAGGAGTCTCCCTCTGGCTTAATCTAAATGAGGGGAAGAAGAAAAAAAAAAAAAAGTCCTAGAAAATGGATTCGGAATAAAGAAGGTGGTAGTAAAAGGAGTTGTAAGGAACCAAACAAGGACCCTTTACAACCCCCTTCTCCAAAAGAAGGCGGATCGGATTCCCAAATTGAGAGAGTCGGCCAAGAAGTCTTCCAGAAGTGGAAACCCTTAAGATCTTTAAGGAAAATCCCCACACGTTCCCCACTTCAGAGGTTACAGATGGTGAACACGAAGCCTGCACCCGCCGAGATGCGAAGAACCTACAAGAACGATCTAAAGACATCTGAGGTCAAAATGAGATGACAAAAAGAACCCCATCCCTGTAGAACCGTAGAGCGGCTAGCCTTGGGATAAAGGGGTGGGGTAAGAGACTCGTGAAAAGATGCCACCTTACGGCTAGGAGGGAACTTGACCGGCACAACCCAGAGTTGCCGAGGTCAAAGATAGCAAATGTCACAAATGGATTCCGACCGTTTCTCCTTGGGTTGGGAGCAGAAACGTAACACGAAAGTGGGGTGAGCCTTCCAGGGCCAGGAGGCAGAGGCCTCTGTGAGGAAGATAAAAGGCTCTAATATGGGACGGCCTTCCCAAGGGGGTAATAGGGAAGAAGAAAGAGAATTCTCCATGTGCTTGGACCGTGCGGAAGAGGGGGGCGGGGGGTGGGATGTGATTCAGGTCTAAGGTAGGTCTCCTACTAGGAAACAAGAAAAGTCGATGAGAAGCGGGGAAAATGGGGTCTCCGTTGCGGGGGGGGGGGGGGGGCGGACGCTGATCCAAGCACAATAATGAACACTGATGTTCATTCTCTCCGAGACCGGGGTCAAGAGCAGGTGTAATTAATAGACCAAAAATAGGAGGAAGGGGGTGAACTTCCAGAGGTCTCCCCGGGAGGGCTGCGGGTGGGAGCGTGGGTCTAAGGTTCGAAGGGCCAGGACTTCGCTCCAGAGGCGCGATCCCGCCCCACTCTCCCCCCTCCCTGGCTGGGGGGAGGGCGCCGAAGACCGGTGTCCCCGGCCGGCGCGCCGCCTCACCTTGTAGAAGGCCCCGTTGGAGCCGCGCACCTCGACGGGCAGTCCCGGCTCCACGTCCCCCCCGGAGGCCAGGCCGCCCATGGCGCCGCCGCCGCCTCCGACTGCCCCGGCGGCGGCTGCAGCGGCGGTCTGAGTCCGGGCCGGGCCGGGCCCCCGGCGTCTCCCCGGGGGAGGAGCCGGAGGGGGAGCCGCGGGGGGCGGGAGCCGGGCCGGCCCCACGGCGGCCCTGCCACAGCCAACGAGCAGGGGGCCGGGGCCGGGCCGCTCCCCGTCCGCCGCCGCCGCCTTGGTCTCCGCCACCGTGAGGGAAACGGCCGCCGCCGCCGCTGCCTTCGTCACCTCAGCTTCCGCCTGCCGCCGCCCCCGCTGCTGCCTCAGTCCCGGGACCCGCTGCTGCCGCTGCCGCTCCACGGCCTCCACCTCCCCCTGCCGCCGCCGCCTACTGCGCAGGCGCACCGGGCACCCGCCCGCCGCGCGCGGGGCCCCGAGGGCCACGGCGCAGGCGTCAAGGCTGGCGACCCAGCTCGCGCTCGCCAGCGCATCAGGGCTTCCACACTCCCTTTTGCTCTCTCACGCCCTCTCCTGGTCGCCTCCTTGCGCCTGCGCAGAGCCACACGGCTCTCTTTCTTCCCCCCCCCCCCCCCCCCCGCCCCACTCCACCGCCCACATCTCTTCCTTTCCCCGCCCCACAACACTGATAACTAACCAATCGTGCGGAGGGAGGGGCCGAGCCCACTCAGTCGGATTGGATTTCTGCTGCTCCTGGGCAGGCCACACCCACTTCGCCGCTGTGAGCTTCCCGGGGCTGGGGCAAGTGAGGGATGGGCATGCGCCTGAATGACTGCTTGGTCACTTTCCCCACCTTTGTCTTTCTCGGTGCGCACGCTCCAAAGGAAAAAATAAAAAGAGGAGTCAAAGGAAAAAAAAAAAAAAAGGTCTGGTGCGCGTGCGCTGTGCTTAATCGTCCACAAGCACGTAGCGACTCCTGGGAGCATGTGTGACTCTGTGCTGTAGATTGAAGAGTCGCGTTCTTGCCTGGAGAAGATTCCGATCATCCATATAATGAAAGATTAATTTCAAGGCAGTACCAAAAAGCAAAGGCAACTTAGATTAGCACAAGATTTGGTATCCAAATGCTGAGGATGTTCAAAATAGGAAAAAAATGTTACGGAGGAAGGGTAGTAGAGGGAAAACTCCGGATTCTTGAACTGAGATAGGGAATTTAGTTGCAGAAATAAAGTAGCACAGAAATTAGGATCACGTGTTGTGCATTTGATCAGTTAGCAAGTGTTTATATCGACCTCACTGTGTTCCAACAGCCTTAATAATAAGTGCCAGGGATACAAAGACGAGATGTAGTAGTTCCCCCCCCTCCCCCATAAGGATTTTATAATACGTTGGGGAAGGGACTGACAAGTTTAAACAAATTAACAAGTAAGTGCATCGGGTTCCACTGACGTTTTGATAGAGATAAGGACTAGGTAGAGAGGGAATCCCAATGAGACAATGAAAAGTTGTTCTTCAGAGTAACCTTCAGGAAAGTCTTCAGGAAAAAGACTGAGGAGGGGAAGCGAATGGAGAGGTGGGGGCTGAGTAGGCGTTTGAGAGAGGAAAAGTGCAGTAAAAGGATTCTTGAGATATCAGGAATTACAGTGATGCAGAGAAGCAGAAAGCATGTCCTTTGGGGAACCACAACCGGTTCAAGGAGCATTTGGCTTGAGGAGCTACGGGAAGGTAGGCTGTGAGGGACTTGTAAATCAGATGAAGGAGAGTGGCTTTTCCCTTATCAATACTGAAGAGCCACTGAGAGATTTTATGCAGTGTAATCGGATAAGATTTTCATTCTACAACTATGGAGGATAAAGAGTAAGGGTGGTCCTAAGGCGCGGGACCCCGTGAAGAGCTATTGATTGCAGGTAAGAGAGAGGCTGAGGACCTAATTTGGATGAGGGCTGCCAGCAACAGAGGGACAAGCTGGTCTGAGCCTGTTCCGTTTGCAGCGGGATCAACAAGAATTGGTGATGAGGGTGGAGTGGGGTGGGGTCAGGAGTCCCTGAAGAAGTACTCAGGGTTACTGAGTGAATGGTGATGCCAAACGTGGAAGAAAGAACTCAGGAGGCAAAGTTTTGGAAGACACGTTGATGAGGTTGAGGGTCCACCATTCAGGGGGACATCTCTTGTCTTCAACAAACGTCTCGTTCAACATATATAATTTCTTTTAGTCTTCCACTGTGCCTATACTAGGTTGGTTCTTAAGCATCCTATACTCCTTTGGGGTGCTCATCGTGGTTGTACTATTAATAATTTGTCCAGCGTCTGTCTTCTGCCATCTGTGAGGTCCGCGAGGCCAGAGACTGGGTTCCGTGTCTGTCTGTGCCCACCACTGTATACCCAGTACCTAGCACGGTTCCTGGCCTGGCAAATATTAACCGAAATGAAGGGATCAATGCTCTGCAGGTCAATCGACACACATGTTCTTGCTCCAGGAGAGGTCTCGGCTGGAGAGATGGGTGTTGGAATCATCGGCATATGAGTCGTAGTTCAAGCTATAAAACAAAAATAAACCTTGGGGCGCCTGGGTGGCTCAGTTAAGCATCTGACTCTTGACTTCACGGTTCACGAGATAGAGCCCCGGGTTGGGTTTAGGCGGTGCAGGAGTTCAAGCCCCAGGTAGGGCTCTGTGCTGCCGGGTTCGGAGCCTGGAGCCTGCTTCGGATTCTGTGTTTCCCTCTCTGTACTCCTCCCCCACTTGTGCGTGCTCGCTTGCGCGCTCTCTCTCTCTCCCTCCCCCCCTCAAAAATAAATAAAATTTTTAAAAAAGAAGAGTACAGGCCATCAGACTGAAGAATTTGAATTTGGGCTCTTAAGCAATAGCAGTAGCTGAATTTTGTTTTAGAAGTGACACGGTCACCAACTTCCGAGCCTCTGACACCAACAGTCCTTTCGGGTTTAACGTTTGTTCACCGGCTGTAGTCATTGTTCATTCAGGCAAAGGACAGGAGTGGGAAAAAGGAGAACAGCATTTCCGACGGGGAATGGCATATTCACAAGGCCCAGAGGGGAGAGTACAGTGCCTCTGAGGTACAGAGGTTAGACTGTATAGAGTCTAACTAACATGGTTATAACCAGCATGGACGGGAAACACGTGGCCGGAAGGGTTGGGCCAAAGCTTGCAGGGACATATTTAGAAGTTTGGACTTTCTACTGTGAGAAGTAGGAACCATTACAGGACTTTCAGCCAAACTGCCTTTTAGTAAGATTACTCTAGCTGGATGACGAAGGATGTGTCAAAAGAATGGCCCAGCTTGTCTTTGGACTTCTAAGTACGTAGGGATTGGGAGGAAGACAGAATGATGGATAGATTGCTAGATGAATGTTGGATAGATACTGAAAATGGGAACTAAATGAAAGTTTACATACTGAATGTTGAGACTTGCCTCAGATTTCTTCTTCACCCAGCTCTAAGAATATGTACAGACTGGGCCGCCCAGCTGGCTCAGTTTTTGGAGCACGAGACTCTTGATCTTACGGTCGTGAGTTCAAGCTCCTTGTCGGGTGTAGAGATTACTGAAGTAAGTAAAATTTAAAAGAAGAAGAAGAATATATATAGCCAAGCTTCTACCTTCCAAATGGGAGTCTGGAAGAGTCTTCTGGTAAATCTGATCGGATGAGAAAAAAGACGAAGGATACTGGCATTAGGGGTTCCTCAAGGAAATGGCCTAGCGGATCACCCTAGAGTGAAGTCCACAGTCAACACACCTCCTTATCTGCCACACACACACACACACACACACACACACACACACACGAGTTTCCACTTGTACCTTAGCATCCCAATCTTAAATATGAGCAGACAACTGAGGACTGCCTGACACTTGAGGAAAGTCTCTAAAATGAAAGATTATGCAAGACGAAAAACATTTTTAAAAAAAATATATCCTCAGAAAGATGAAAACATATATCCATGAAGCAACAGAATGTTTTTAAAATGCAAAGAACAAAAAACAAAGAAAGATCTCCTAGAAATTAAAAACATGAAAGCAGAAATGAAAATTCAATAGAAGTGTTAGGAAATAAAATTTTAAAAATCTCCCAGAGGGGTACCCGGGTGCCTCAATTTTTTTTTACATTTATTTATTTCTGATAGAGACAGAGCACAAGTGGGGGAGGGGCAGAGAGAGAAGGAGACACAGAAACCAAAGCAGGGACACAGAAACCAAAGCAGGCTCCAGGCTCCAGGCTCCGAGCTGCCAGCACAGAGCCCGACGCGGGGCTCGAACCCACAAACCGTGAGATCATGACCTGAGCCAAAGTCGGACGCTCAACTGACTGAGCCACCCAGGTGCCCCAAAAACAATAGTAATTTTAAAAATGTTTTTCTGTAACTGAAGAACATGAGTTTCGAGATGGCAAAGACCCAGTGGGTCCACACTAAAACATTTCCACATAAGATGTCAGAAGGCTAGGAAAAACTGAAGATCCTAAAAGTTGTGATTGGGGGAAAAGAGAAGGAGAATAAAAATAGGCTTCATACAAAGCCTCCAGAATAAGAAACTTTTCAGGCTTCTTGGTAAGAGGCAACAGCAGAAGCTTGAAGGCCATGGAGAAATGCCTTCAAAATTCTTAGGGCAAATTATTTCCAACCTAGTGTTAGATACCCAGCCACGCTGTCAAGTACAAGAGTAGAACAAAAACATTTTCAGACTTGCAAGGTCCCAACAAATTTTTTTTGTAGTTTTTATTTAAGCAATCTCTACACCCAACGTCAGGTTCAAACTCACGACCCTGACACCTTGAGATCAAGAGTTGCATTCTCTTCCAACCCAGCCAGCCAGGTGCCCCAAGGTCCCAACAAATTTATCTCCCAAGTATCTTTTCTTAAGAAGCTCCATCAAGGGGCACCTGGGTGGCTCAGTCGGTTAAGCAACTGACTTCGGCTCAGGTCACGATCTCAAGGTTTGTGGGTTCGAGCCTCGCATCCGGTTCTGCGCTGACAGCTCGGAGCCTGGAGCCTGCTTCGGATTCTGTGTCTCCCTCTCTCTGCCCCTCCCCTACTTGTGTGTGTGCGTGCTCTCTATCAAAAATAGATAAAATGTAAAAAAAAAAAAAAAAAAGAAGAAGCTCTATCAAAATAAACCAAGGAAAAGATGAAGAGACAGATATCCTGCAAGGGAATCCAGAAGGCGGGCGCCCGGGTGGCTCAGTTGGTTAAGTGTCTCTCGATTTCAGTTCAGGTCGTGATCTCACGGTGTGTGAGTTCGAGCCCCACGCTGGGTTCTGTGCTGATGGTGTGGAGCCTGCTTGGAATTCTCTCTCTCTCTCTCTCTCTCTCTCTCTCTCTGCCCTTCCCCCATGCTCACTCACTCTCTCAGAATAAATAAATAACTTAAAAGAAAAGATGGCTGTGCGGGGAGAACCCGCAGTGCGGTCTAAAGATCAGCCACTCTGTTGGAGCAAGCAGGTCTAAAGTCTCCACCAGAAGATTCTTCAACTGGAAGAGATCAAATTCCTCACGTGTTTGTATACCCTTAGAGCACAGGTAACACAACTAAAGGAGAATTTGAGGGGCGCAGTACACAGAAAACTAAGCAAACAAAAAGGACCAAAAAAGGATCAGTTCCAGAAAACACATAAATGGCTGGGGGGGTGGGGAGGAAGACCCACAGGGCTCAACTGTGAAGATCATTTGCATAATCACGGCAGTGTAAACACCCAACAGATCCATCCGGAATTGTGATACAATGTTGGAAGCAGGGCAGGCTGGGGAATGGGGGTGGGGTGGCGTGGCCGCCGAACAGAGAGTGAGCGGTGGGAAGTCAGGGCTCGTGCTAAAGCAGAAGCATGGAGAAGCGGCAGCATTTGGGTGCTATTTTTAGTCTGACATATACAGATGAGTCCAAGACAAAACATAGTAACAATTTAAGCACTCGGTTGAACCAATGGTCTTTCGAGAACCTTGGGAGTCGTAAGACTACTGTTTTTTTCTATCAGCGGTAGAGCAGTATGGGACTCTTTAAATAATATCAAGTAGGGGCGCCTGGGTGTAGCTCAGTTGATTGAGCAGCTGACTTGGGCTCCGGTCCGGGTCTCAGGGTTGGTGAGTTCCAGCCCCGCATCTGGCTCACCGCTGTCAGCGTGGAGCCTGCTTTGGATCCTCTGTCCCCTTCCTTGCCCCAACCCACTTGCACTCTCTCTCTCTCTCAAAAATAAATTAAAAACAAACAAACACACAACATTTTAGGTAAATAATAGATAAATAAATAACATGCATAACTATGATTAAAAAGAAAAAAAATACCGGGGCCCCTGGGTGGCTCAGTCAGTTAAACATCTGACTTCGGCTCAGGTCATGATCTTGAGGTTTGTGCCGAGTCGGATTCTGTGCTGACAGCCCGGAGCCTGCTTTGGATTCCGTATCTCCCTCTCTCCCTGCCCCTCCCCTGCTTGTGCTCTCTGTCTCAAAAAATATATATTAAAAAATATGAATAACCTCATGGAAGGGGGCTGTTACAGGAGGGGGCTGGGAAGTCAGGAGGCTATGGCAACTTTCAAAGAGCAGTGATAGCAATATGCAGGTTTGACAGATTTGAGAGTTGTCTTAATGATGCTTTCTCTCAACGTTTATTTATTTTTGGGACAGAGAGAGACAGAGCATGAACAGGGGAGGGTCAGAGAGAGAGGGAGACACAGAATCGGAAGCAGGCTCCAGGCTCTGAGCTGTCAGCACAGAGCCCGACGCGGGGCTCGAACTCGCGGACCGCGAGATCATGACCTGAGCCGAAGTCGGACGCTTAACGACTGAGCCACCCAGGCGCCCCATGAGCGACCAACTCTTGATCTCCGGTCATGATCTCACCGTTTGTGGGTTCGAGCCCCGCATCAGGCTCTGCTGCTTGGGATTCTGTCTCTCCTCTCTGCTTCTGCGCTCTCTCCCTCTCTCAAAATAAATAAATACATTTAAAAAAAATGTTTAATGCAGAAGAAAAGGGCATAAACTAGGAAACGTAACGTTTCCCAAATTTCTCTTGTCCCCATCTTGTTTTGCCTTTGCTTCTTGGTGTTCACGGTTTTCATGTTATTCTCTCGGCAAGTTTTGGCAGGATGTCTACACTCCAGCATCGCTCTGTGCTGCAGCCACAGCCGGCCTTGGGTTCCTGCCCGCTCATCACTGTTTGAGCCTCCTGCGAGGTGATTCTGTTAGACGTTGGGGCTGATCTGTATGAGGTGATAAGGCCCTGGGTTCTGGCCGTGGCCGGGAGAACAGAGGGGAGGGCACTGAGGAGGAGGGCTTTTTTTTTTTTTTTTTCCAACGTTTTTATTTATTTTTGGGACAGAGAGAGAGACAGAGCATGAACGGGGGAGGGGTAGAGAGAGAGGGAGACACAGAATCGGAAACAGGCTCCAGGCTCTGAGCCGTCAGCCCAGAGCCCGACGCGGGGCTCGAACTCACGGACCTCGAGATCGTGACCTGGCTGAAGTCGGACGCTTAACCGACTGCGCCACCCAGGCGCTCCTGCAATTGACATTTAAAAACAGCCCCATCACTAGATAAGTTGATCACGTTCAAAAGATATAAATCCTGTCAGATTGAGATGAGCCAAGGAGCCATAGGAGACTGGATTTTTCTGGCTCCCATCTGGGGGAGGGGTTGACCAGCTTCATTATCTCCTGATCAAGATTGTCCTAAGGCCCATCTGCTCTAAATTGGTGTGAAGGGCCCAAAATTGGAATCATTGAAGAAGAATTGAGCCCCTGATGTGTTCTCTTTGGCTGAATCTTTTTTTTTTTTTTTAAGATTTCATCTTTAAGTAATGTCTACACCCTACGTGGGGCTCCAACTCACGACCCTGAGATCAAGAGTTGCACGTTCTTCAGGCACCCCTCTTTTGTTTTTATAGTTTAGATTTTAAGGTGGATCGTCAACCTTTTGTTTTTAATGTTTGCTTATTTTTGACAGAGAGAATGGAACAGAGAGAGAGGTAGACAAAATCCGAAGCAGGCTTTGTACTAACAGCAGACATGGGGCTTGAACCCACAAACCACGAGATCATGACCTCTGACCTCTGATCATGAGCTGAAGATGGACACCCAACCGACTGAGCCACCCAGACACCCCAGATCTTCAATTCTTTACATTCCGTAGAAGTCTAGAGATTGTGTTTCTTACAATTTATACATTTATGTTACTTGCCTGCCCTCATTCAGTGTCTAAATTATGGCCAATGGTTCATCAACAAAAAGAATAATATGCCACCAGGGGCGCCTGGGTGGCTCAGTCAGTTAGGTGTCCAACTTCGGCTCGGGTCATGATCTCACGGTTCATAGGTTCGAGCCCCGCGTCAGCCTCTGTGCCGACAGCTCGGAGCCTGGAGCCTGCTTTGGAATCTGTGACTCCCTCTTTCTCTGCTCCTCCCCCACTCACACTCTGTCTCTCTTTCTCTCAAAAATAAACATAAAAAAAAAACTTAAAAGAAAAGAA
The DNA here is from genome assembly GCF_007474595.2 of Lynx canadensis. Taxonomy (NCBI): domain Eukaryota; kingdom Metazoa; phylum Chordata; class Mammalia; order Carnivora; family Felidae; genus Lynx; species Lynx canadensis. Next base: position 2,407,019 of record NC_044316.2, read on the forward strand.
GAATATGCCACCCACAAAAGTGACGACAGATGTACGTTTAATAGCACAGGGAGATGGGTCTGATATATTGTTGGAAAGTATACGATCCCACCTCTACTCACTTAACTACTCATGTGTATGTATGGACATTGAAAATTCTAAACAGTTGATACCAGAGGATTAATAACAGTTATATAAGTAAGATTACAAATTCTGCTTTTTTTTTTCTTTTTCAGTGAAGCCCAACATGGGGCTTGAACTCACAACCCTGAGATCAAGACCTGAGCTGAGACCAAGAGTCAGATGCTCAACCGACTGGGCCACCCAGGCGCCCCTACGCATTTTATTTTTATTTCATGCGAACATTCCACATTTTCTACAACAAACCCGCATTATCTGTGTAATAAGATGGTACGAAAGTAGGACGTAAGCTCGTTGCCTTCCTTGTTTCCCGGGTCCTTTGGTTTTGCTGAACTGAAAATACAGACTTTGTGACTTCTGGGGGAAGAGAAAAAAAAGCACTAGCAAGCTGAGCAGACTTTTTTTTTTTTTTTTAAGTGGAGGCCGGTGGTCCTTCCCAGGGCCCCCGAAACACCACCAGCGGGTGGCATCCTGCTCCAAATGTTGAGCCAGCGGGCCAGCCTCACTCCTGCGTCCTGTAGCGCGCAGTTCAGACACTGGAGGCCTTTGTCTGAGTCCCAACTGTGACCAACAAGCCTGATGTGCCAAGCTGGCACTTTGCTCTTCTTTTCTCCACGTTCCACAGCCCGGAGCCAGGGCTCTGGCCCACGGAGGGTGAGCGAAAGTCACCTTGGGCCCACCTTTCCCCCCGGGCAGCAGCCTCCAACTTGCAGGGCACTCGAGAAGGGTCCTGAAGTGGCCGGAGCTTTATTGCACCATCAACTCCTCCTCCACCAGCACCACATCGGGACTCAGCAATTCTCATCCTCAACAGGGAGATGGAAGGGCCTCTCCCTCAGTTCTGCTCTTTCTGTCCTTCCGGTTGAGCGGCTCCCAACCTCTCTTCCTTCCGGGAGGCCTCTGTCTGGAGTGCTTGAGCAGGTGGGGAGGGAGGAGGCCAAAGACAGAGATGCCCAAGGAACGGCGTCACTTTCCTGCCAACTCCCTCATCGCCTCTTCTTCGAAGCGAAAGGAGTGCCAGCCCTCGGCTTCAGTCAGGTCTCGGGCACCCAGGGCCTTGTACAAGTCCATGGCCCCCTTGTTCCAGTCCAGGACTGTGAGGCGCAACTGGGAGCAGCCCCTTTCCAGGGCCACCTGTGGGAGAAGACATCACTTAGCCTTTCTCTCAAAAGGAAGCTTTTCTCACCATTCAACCCGAGGGGGGTTGGGCTCCTCTCATACATGCTTGCTTTTCCAGAACCAGGCTGGTGGCCCCATCCCTCTCCTCACCTCAGCCACCTTTTTGATTATTTTGGAACCAATCCCCTGACCTGTTGTGGGGGAAAAGAGACCAAAAAAACAAAACAAAACAAAACAAAAATCGTTTCAGTTGAAGGGGATCTGAAAAGGCCAGAAGGCTGGGATTAGGAGGCAGGGGATGTTGGTGGGTCTGGGTTGATCTCCTACCACCCCAGCCTCAGCCTCTGCCCCCCCCCCACTCCCCGTACCCCGGTATTCGGGCTTCACATAGATGTCTTCCAGATAAACATTGCGCCCCTTCCAAGTGCTATAGATGAAGTAGTATAGCCCATAGCCCACCACCACACAGGGCCCTGAGAAGGAGAGAAAAAAAAGGGCTCAGGCCTCTGGGCCCCTGAGGCAGACCTCTGAGAGGGACAGGCGAGGGGAACCTCCCAGGTCCCAGGGTTCTTACCCTGTGGCTCCCCGGGGGCGGGAAGAAGTTCGGCCACCAAACAGCAATAGAAAGGATTCTCTCCGAAGCCGTCTGCTCTGAGGGCTGCGGAGATCCGAGTCGTGGTAAAGAGAGAAAAAGCCTGGGTGTGTGCCTGGCCTGGGAACCCATCCATCCCTTACCTCCTCCCCAGCCTCCATCAGGATGCCGGTGCTGGGCCCCCACCTTCCTCACTGATCTTCACCTGGTCCGAGAGTTTCTCGTACTCGGCTAGTTCCTAGGATGTGGGGGACAGAGACTGGGTCAGGGCAGGGGGTCCCGGCGTGGGGACAGAAGCTGGATCAGGGCAGCACCCTCCCCAGGCGCGCCCCTCCCGCTGCAGCCTGGCCTCCCCGCCCCCACCCGCGGCCAGGCTGCCGGGGCCCCCTGTTTCCGGCCCGCAGCCGTCACCCGAATCAGCTTCAGGATATTTCCACAGTCTCCCTCCTCGGCCTGTCGGATCCGCACGGAAGCCATCGCCATCCCCACCGTCTGGGACTGAAGTCCGGGCCCTCCCTTCCGTTCCGCAGACGCGGCTGAAAAGCAGGTAGCTCTCGAACGGGGCCCGCACACCGGGTCCCGAAGAGCTGGGGGCGCCGCGGGCAGCCGCCGCTGGAGTGGTGGGAGCCCCCCCCCCCCCCCCGCCCCGCACCCTGCCCCGGGCGCGCCCCCGCCAGCCAATCAGCTGGCAGAGCAGCCTCGCCCCGCCCCCCCAGCCCTCCCCCCCCCCCCCCCCCCCCCCCCCCCCCCCGCCCCCCCCCCCCGCCTCCGCCAGCCCCGTGACTGGGCCCCCGGGCAGGGGTCAAGGCTGGACTGCGGGCTCCCTCGCTGTGGTTGCCTGGGTGCTGGTCGTCCCGTAGTGCTGTTCAGGCTCTGTGGTTGAAACCGCATGGATCAAAAGTCACCTGCCACCCGGCCCCGAGTCCCCCCCACCGCCACCACCCCTGCTCCAGCTGTGAGAGCTGTTTCCTAGGGGTCTTGAGTGGCTCCGAGTGGCCCTGCCCTCGGGAACAGTGGTATTTCAACACGGGTCAGGGAGGGGGTGATGAATTTCTATCGGTACGTGGTAAGATAATGAGGAGCGGCGGACGGGGCCTCTTCTTAGGAGCCACTAAATCACCCTCCGGGACGGTACCTCCCCGCTGAGGCGAGCCTCCGAGGCCTGGGAAGATAGTGAGGGAGGAGCTCAGAGCAGATACCAGGCCCTGTGCCTGCATGATCTCCATGAATCGTCATTCGCAGTCACCCCGTAAAGTAGGTATTATTTTTCACATTTTGTCAGCAAGGACACTACAGCACCATGGTGGACGGACTTGTGCAGAGGCACCCAGCTAGATATCTGATATTCTACATTTCAGCTGTAGTGCTTGCTCTCTTTCTTTTTTTAAAATTTATTTGTGATGTTTATTTATTTTTGAGGCGGGGGAGGAACAGAGAGAGAGGGAGACAAAGGATCCCAAACAGCCCCTGGCTGATAGCAGAGAGCCCCAGGTGGGGCTGGAACTCACCAATGGTGAGATCAGGACCTGAGCTGAAGTCGGAGGCTTAACCCACCGAGCCACCCACCCAGGCGCCCCACCGCTGTTGTTCTGATGGCAGATGCTGCTTGGGGTGCAGGGCAGGACTGCGTCTGGACCTCGGGCCTGGGGAGGCAGCCTCCTCAGGTGGGCAAAAGACTTCGGGGACCCAGGTCAGGCTCTAGAGGAGGAGAGGGGAAAATGGGGTATCTGTCCTGGCTCCTACACTTTCCCAGCATGGAGAGCATAAGTGGACGAGCCCTGTCCCTCCCCCAATTTGTCCGCAGAGGGGGCGGAGGGTGAGTGCCCAGTCTCCTGCCCCCCTTCTTTCCACCCCGCCCCTGCCTGGGGACAACCTTTAACCCAACACCAACTGCCTGTCCCCAACACATTGTCCCCGGGTGATCTGAGCCACAGAGAGGACCGCGGCCGATTATGGAGAGCAGAGGCCCACTGGCCGCATCGCCGGGGCTGCTGCTGCTGCTGCCGCTGCCACCTCACGGCCACCAGGTAAGGGCCCCGAGACAGTCTCTCTACCCTGGTGCAGGATTAGGACAAGGTGCTCAGCCCGTGTGTGCGTAGAAATGAGCTACCCTTCGGCTCTGCCCTCTTCCTTCCTCTCCTCTTCGTGCGGTAGCCTGTGTCTCTCCTGCCGTCGTCGCTGGGTCTCTGGCGTGTCTTCCTACCTTGTTTATTTTCTCTCTCTGATAGAGGATCCAGGACCCTCCTGCTGTGCACCTCAGCAGTGGCTCAGGACAAGAGCCTATCACCATCATGACCTTTGACTTCACCAAGATCAGGAAGTATGAGGTTGACATAGCTCCTTGACCTGGTCCCCTGACCCTACCTTCTATGCCTCGGATCTTCTCTTTTCCCTGCTTCCCTCTCCGCCGCTTCACCATCCCTGACCCCGCTCTTGTCCCCACAGGCCATGCCCCACGTACCATCTTTCCTTCTGCGTCCTTCCAGAACCTCTTCCTCCTTTGAGCTTCGAACCTGGGATCCAGAGGGAGTGATTTTTTATGGCGATACCAACCCCCAGAAGGACTGCTTTGTGCTGGGGCTTCGAGATGGCAGGCCCGAGATCCAAATGCGCAACCACTTGGCCCAGCTTACGGTGGGCGCCGGGCCCCGGCTGGACGATGGGAAGTGGCATCAGGTGAGCCAGGTCCGGGCCTGCGCTGGCCTGCGGAAGGGGACCAGAACCGGGTCTCCGGGCAACCCCTTACCACCGTCGTCTTATTTGACCCGCAGCAAAACCGCTATGGAGTTGCGATTCTTGTCTCCGTTTTTTCAGAGGGGAATTTGAGGCTCAGGTCCTGAGCGAGCCCAGGATGCGAGCTGCCTCCACAAGTCCGCGTTCTTTCTGCTATACTTGGCTGCCTCTGCAGAAGGCGGTGGAGGCAGGCCCCAGGGGCCTCTGATTCAGCCTCGCTTCGCCCTGTCCCGCAGGTGGAAGTGAAGGTCCTCGGGGATTCGCTGCTGCTGAGTGTGGATGGGGAGGAGGTGCTGTGCCTGAGACAGGTCTCTGGGCCTCTGGCCGGCAAAGTCCAGCCTGTCGTGAGGATTGCACTGGGGGGACTGTTGTTCCCTGTCTCCAGTCTCCGTTTGCCGGTAACCGACAGCACGAGGGTGGGAACCCACCCCAGGTGGTAAAGTGTTGCTGCCCGGGGGACCACGGGGGGGGGGGTCTAAGTCCACACTCTTAAAGGAGAGGGGACAGCATGATAGCTGCGTGGGAGAGGCCAAAGGCTTGTGTCTCAGAGGAGAATAAACTGAGCGTGGAGAGGCTGGGACAGGGGTTCACGTGTCTTGATTGCCACATCCCCACATCTTCCCTTCCCTGCCCCGGCTCCAGCTGGTCCCCACCCTGGATGGCTGTCTGCGCCGGGAAAATTGGCTGGACCAACAGGCCCAGACCTCGGTGTCTGCCCTTCTTACCAGCAGCCTCAGAAGCTGCGCTGCAGAGTCCCAGCCTGGCACATTCTTCCCTCCGGGGACTCGAGCAGAATTCAGTCTCCAAGGTAAAGGCGGTTTTTCCCTCCATGGCCGGCCCTGTGTCTGCTTTCCCCTGTCTCCTTCCACCACTAGTTTGCCTCTTTCCTTGAGTCCCCAGCCTTGAGTCCTCAGAAAGGGTCAAGGGTCACTTCTCTCCCCCCCCCCCCCCGACATCCCCCAGCCTCATGCAGAGCCCTGGGCCTTCTCTCTGGACCTGGGACTCCAGCTGGCAGCAGGTTCTGGCCACCTCCTTGCCCTTGGGACCCCAGAAAACCCTCCTTGGCTCAGCCTCCAGCTCTAAGATCAAGTAAGAGGGGGTGTTGCCTGTATTCAGTGGAACCTGGGAGTGGCAGGGGGAAAGGGGGACCCCAAACTGTCAATATTAGGAAAGCTTAAGGTGGACGGTAGGGACATATCTTGACACAGACCAGGGGCGCCTGGGTGGCTCTGGCGGTTGAGCGTCCGGCTTCAGCTCAGGTCGTGATCTCATGGTCCGTGAGTTCGAGCCCCAAGTCGGGCTCTGCGTTGACAGCTCGGAGCCCGGAGCCTGCTTCGGATTCTGGGTCTCCCTCTCTCTCTGTTCCTCCCCTGCTCATGCTCTGTCTCTGTCTCTCTCTGTCTCTCAAAAATAAATATTAAGGGGCGCCTGGGTGGCGCAGTCGGTTAAGCGTCCGACTTCAGCCAGGTCACGATCTCGCGGTCCGTGAGTTCGAGCCCCGCGTCGGGCTCTGGGCTGATGGCTCAGAGCCTGGAGCCTGTTTCCGATTCTGTGTCTCCCTCTCTCTCTGCCCCTCCCCCGTTCATGCTCTGTCTCTCTCTGTCCCAAAAAAAAAAAAAAAAAAAAAAAAACAAAAAACAAAAAAAACGTTGAAAAAAAAATAAATATTAAAAAAAAGAAAGAAAAAAAAGAAAACTGCCCACAGCAAGCAAATGGCATTTATTTATTTATATTTGTTATTTATTTATTTATTTTTAAAGATTTATTATTTATTTTAGAAAGAGAGAGCATGTGCATGTGCTAGCGGGGGAGAGGAGCCAAGAGGGGGAGAGAGAGAATCCTGAGCAGGCTCCATGCTCAGTGAGGAACCCACCGCGGGGCTCGATCCCACGATCCTGGGATCGTGACCTGAGCCAAAATCAACAGTCGGATGCTCAATGGATTCAGCCTCCCCAGGCGCCCCAAGGTTTTATTTTTAAGGAATCTCTACACCCAACGTGGGGCTTGAACCTATAACCCCAAGATCAAGAGTCACATGCTCTACCGAGTGAGCCAGCCAGGTGCCCCTACAAATGGCTCTTATCTGGACCGTATTTACTTGGGGTCGGTGTGGTTTTATGGAACATCAAGCCAGGAAGATTGGGGCAGCACGTAGGGGGCGGAAACGGTTGGCAGACAGAAGGTACCGCTCAGAGGCCCGACTGAGGCAGCAAGGGGTGTGGGGCCACAGGGGTCCAGGCGGTTTGCTCTTTCCTCCCCCCGGTCACGTCCCTGTCCCACACACTCCGCAGAAAGTGGTGCTGTCCTCTGCGTCGGGCCCATAGCTGGATCTGCCTCTGGTCTCGGGACCCCCGCTTCAGCTGAAGCTGGGCGAGTCTGGGATAGTCTTGAGCCAGAGGCCTAACAAGGAGATCCTTGCCCTGCCTCTCTTGGATCCTGCCTCCCTCCTCAACCTCTGGGTCCAGCCACAGGGGCGCCTCTTCCTGGGGGCTCTGCCAGGTAAGAGCGATGTCCAGGCTCCTCAGCACGCCGTTGGAATCAGCTAGAGGGAGAGGAGGAGAAGACAGGCAAGGCCATGTTTTTAGGGAAAGGAAACTTCTGGGAGCCTAGAAGAAAAGGCCACAAGAAGAGAGGGGATAAAGGGCCAGTGAGAGGAAGTGCTTTAGAAAATTTAGGTCAGAGAGCTGGGGTGGGGAGGAGCTTTGTGGGTCCAAGCTGCCCTCATGACCCCTCTGTGTCCCCTCCCTCTAGGAGAGGCTTCTTCGGCCTCCTTTTGCTTGGATGGCCTTTGGGCACAAGGCCAGAAGTTGGACATGGACCGGGCCCTGAGCAGAAGTCAGAACATCTGGACTCACAGCTGTCCCCAGAGCCTAGGCAATGACACGGACAGCACCCATTAAACCCCCACCTGAGAATCCCCTCGAATGTCACTCGTTCATTCACTCGACACATCTTTACGGGGTATCTGCAACGTACCAGGCACTGCGCTGAGCGATGGGCTGTACTGATGAGTAACCTCCCCCCCGCCCCCCTTGGTTCCTGCCCTCTGGCTGCTCAAGGTCCCCTGGGGGAGGCAGACATCCATCAAAGACTAACAAGTAAGTGGAGAATCGGAAACTGATAAGCGCCGTAGAGGGAATTGTAAAAGCTTGAAGACCGGGGGCCTTAACCTAGTCTGGGGGTCCAGGCAGGCTTCCCGAGGAGGAGGAAGCCGTGACTTCTCAGCCTGGGAGTTCAGCAGCACCGACAGGCAGATGTGCGCACCAGATACGGGTCACTTTCTGGGAGCCGGGAGCCCCCCTCCTTCCCCAGCATTTCCTGCTTGTGGGGCTTTAGCATTCCCCTCGCGGAGGCTGGTCCTGAGAGGCCTGGAAGGAAGGGAAGAAACGGAATCCTGCTGTTCCCTTAGCCGGGCCACTGCTGTGCAAAGAAGGAGCAGCAGGGGGCATGGGAGAGCCCTAGAGGGAGGGGGACAGGGGTTCTGGGGACCGGGGCGGAAGCAGCAGGGAGAAGGAAAGAGGGAGTGGGGCAGAGGGCGAAGCAGCCGGCATCTCTCCTAGTCTTGTCTCCGTCCCCTTGCCGCCTTCCCAGACGAACCCGTCTCTAGTCCATTCAAGGAGAGCTGGTTTATGCTGGTCCCAGCTGGGAAAAACAGATTCAGGAATATCTCTGCCCTCAGAGAATGTGGTGACCCAGTCCTCCGCCCCTTCCCGTCGCCTCGGCAGAATCTTGGTGTCCCAACCCCTACTTGGGGCACCCTCGGGAGCCCTGGCACCTGTTCTCCATCCTCTCCTCTCGAGGACTGTTAGCCCATCCCCCAACCCCCCAACCCATGGGGATCCCAGTGTCCCAGACTCCTGGCTTCTTAAAATGATTTGCCTACCAGTCGCCCTGTTGCCAGGGTGACTCACTCATTGGACCTGTCATCCCCTTCTGCAGGGATCAGCCAGGACCTAAGTGACCCCAGGGTAAGGAGGCTCCAGGACTGTGTCTGGGGTGGAAGACAGCCTAGGCTTCTCCTTGGACCCTCCCAGTCTCGAGTTTGCTGGTCTACAGCTGCTGCCACACAGGCAGAGTGCCTTTGGAGCGTCCTCAGCATGGCCAGGAAGCCCCGATTCAACTCTGGTCCCCTGGGCAATGTTTGGGGCCCACCTGGGCCCTTGGGTATGTCCATTCGACCGATAGTCACTGAGGACCTACTGCGTATCGGGCATCGTTCTAGACGCTGAGGATGCCTGGATGAAAAAGACAGACACGGTGCCTGCTTTTGTGGAGAGCTCACACTGGCGGGGAGGCGGGGGTGGGGGGTGGGCAGGGGGGAGGTGGGCAGGGGCAGACGGCCCGTAAGAAAAATAAATAAGCAAGATCATTTCAGGTAGTGGTTAGTGCTATAAGGGGAATAATATCCTGTAACGTAATAGAGGGCGGCAGTCGACAGACAGCCTTAGCCGGGTGGTCAGGGAAGGCCTCTCTAAGGCAGTGTTACTTGAGCAAAGACTTGAATAATGAAAAGAAACCAGTCCCGTGGGGGCCTCGGGTGTGAGCCAGTGGGGGGTGGGGAGGGAGAGTTAAAAGATCCGAACACACCTGGGTTCCCATCAAGGGGTTGTTCTGAGCGAGCGGCAGCTTCGTGAATTTTTGTCCCTGAGGATTCTTCCCCGGGGCTGGCTTTTCTCTCGTCCCTGCACCCCACCCCGTCCAGGACACCGTGCCCCCAACCTCTCTTTCTCCAGGCTGTCCTAGATTCCAGGATTCCTGATTACCATCCAGAGCTGTCTACACTCTTTCATTAAGACTGACTTTGCTCCGACACAGACCCTGCCAGGCCCCCACCAAGGGCACCTACGGCGTCTGCCCAGTGTCCCCTGCCTCTCCCCCACCCTTGCGGATCTTTCCGGAACTTGGCAGGATACCCCATAGCCTCCAGGCCTGGTCTACCCACTCACTCCACCTTCTGTGCTTCCCCTCTCTTCCCTCCCTCCTTCCCCTTCTTCTCTTTTTCCTTCTTTTAACCGAGTTTCTCCGTTCCGGGCAACCATCACCACTGGCCATCTCCGGATCTTTTCATCCTGAAACACCGAAGCTCTGTCCCCGTTAAATAATAACCCCCCACCCCCACGCACACACACACGCACCCACATCTGTGTGTTAGAGCCCGCTACTTTCCTTGTTCTTGTCTCTGCTCAGGGCACGCAGACCTCATGACAGACTCTGGATCTGGGAGAGGGGCTGTGGGAGTTTTTCTTCCCTTCCCTTGTTTCTGGAGATGCCGGAGGCAGGACTGGGTTCCGGGAAGAGGTTGGTTCTTTGACCCCCATTCCTTCCTTCCTTAGCCAATTTCCCTGTGAACACCGATGCTGCAATGAATAGCAACGCTCCCTCCATCACACCCCTCCTCATGCTGACCCTCACAGGGGAAGATGTGCACGGAACAGCAGGTTCCACAGCCTTCCCCTGAAACGTACGGACGTACGGACGTGTTCATTCTTTTCCGAGGGTGTACAGGACAGAACTGAGCTAGCAGTCTGGAGGGCATCCCCAGGCCAGCGTCTGCCAGGCTGTGTGTGTTGAGGGTAGGGTCTAGGCCTCATCTCTCCAGATCGGACCTAGCTCATTTTGATTCTCCTTGTCTCATGGAGGAAAGGGCAAGTTGCTTCCCCGCAGTTTCTAGCAGAAGGAGGCCTTCCATGTCTAAGTCCAATTCGGCAACCGGACGCTGTTTTCCATAGCTCTGTGGAGTGCTCGGGTATAGAGGGTGTATATACGACAGGGTATATAAGACAGAGGCCTGTCCTCGAAATGCTTGCAACCTGGTTGAAGAGATAAAATACCGTAAGAGTCAGGGCGCCCGGGGGGCTCAGTGGGTTAAGCATCCAACTCTTGATTTCGGCTCAGATCATGATCTCACGGTTCGTGGGTTCCGGCCCCGTGTCGGGCTCTGTGCTGACAGCTCGGAGCCTGGAGCCTGACTCAGATTCTGTATCTCCCTCTCTCTCTGCCCCTCCCCTGCTCATGCTCTGTCTCTCTCTCTCCCTCTTAAACATAAATAAACGTTTAAAAAAAAATCCAAACTATGCCCTTTGGCCTACAAGGACCTGTATGATGTGCCTACCTCTCGGATCTCTTGCTGCATTAATCTTGCTTTCCCTCATTTGAAGCCCAGCTTTTGCACTTAGACTCCTCCTCCTGGAAGATTCTTCTCCTACAGTTCCCCGTGGTTCCTTGGGTTCCTTGGGTCTCACACTGAACGTTAGCTCTCCAGTAAGGCCCTCCCTGCCCATGCAGGGGCTCTCTGGCACACCACCCTGTTTTATTTTTTCTGCGTAATATTATACTACATTGTTTTAGTTGTTTGCTTGTTTTTTTTCGCTTATTGGAACGAGAGTCCCAGGAGCACAGGGACCAGAACAGTGCCTGGCTCTAAGTAAATGCTCATTAGATACGCATTGAATGAATGAATGGGAGTTGCGGCTGGACTCTGAAGGGTGGGCAGCCTTCCAGGACAAGGGAATGAAATGGACAAAGGTGTGAAGTCAGGAGTGAGCACAGCCTGTCCTAGGAGTGGCCGGGTCAGGCTCAGCTCCAGCAGAGGATCAGTTGGGTCCTAGTGGGAAAGGGGGCTGGGGACACAGGCTGGGGCTAGGCACTGGAATGCCCTGAGGCTTAGACAAAAGAATCAGGACTCCGTCCTGCACAGGGTGACAGGAAGCCAGTGAAGACCTTTGAGCTGAGGAGTGGCCTAATTAAAACTGTATCTGGAGAAAATTAATCCGGAGCCTGCAGAAGGGGCTAAGCAGAGCCCGCTGTATAATTTGCAGGACCCAGTCCAAAACGAAGATGTGGGATCCCTTGTTCAGAAGGCAGGAAAAAAGTGCCACTCACGGTACCGAAAGAGAACATGTTTTCATTTCTTCCGTGGTTCTTTTCTCAACTTCTCATGTTTTTTTTTTTTTTTTTTTTTTGCTATTTAACGTTGTTTGAAATAAAGAAAAATTAACTTTTTTCTGCCCTCGGCTTACTAATGAGCACGGAAGGACTAGAAGCCAAAGGAATTATGGGCAGCTCAGCTTTTCCCTTTCCTCCCTGTCATCGTCGTCAGCAGAAGTGGTTGGCTGAATCAGGAAACAGCGGGACCCAAAAAGGGGAGAAGAAGAAGATGCCTCAGTCACCCGTGTCTCCTAGAAGGACATTGCCTTCTAGGGTTCGAGGTCATTCAGCTGGACACATAACACGCTTGCTGTGTCTTAACTCTTGAGTCTTGCTGAGCTCGCACGCACGATGGGTCCACTGGAGTTCTACACCGGGCGGCCTCACGATGGCACGTTACATACATCTCCTCGCTCACACGCGTCCTCCATTGTCCCGTTGGACTTCACGCACAAATTACAAGTTCAAAGATAAAATTATGAAGAGTTACGAGATGGTGAAAGCACCAAACCAGCCACATGGGCCATTCTGAGTGGGAGCTTTGGTTGAACAGGCCCCCAAGTCCGTAAAGCGGGGCTGGAGGGAGAGAATTTGAGGAGGAGGGCGAGAGTCAGAACCTGGCACTGGTGAGGACTAGAGCCGAGGAAATTGGGTGAGAGGCCGAAGGAGAAGAAACCCCTCTCCAAGGCAAAGCGACAAGATCCGAAGAGAGATGAAAAGAGAGAGATCATGATTCTTAACTCGAGGTCTTTAGAGGCTCTTGAACCCCCCCCCAACTAGACTGTGGGTCTCTGGAGCCCCGTGAGAACTGCGAGGTTGCCTCCCCAGGGCTAGAGTTGCACAAAGTCTCTAACAGGTGCTCAAATGGGCCATGTCTGTGGACCCCAATGGGCAAATGGGGAGGGGAAGTTCACACCTGGGGGTTGGGGGGAGACACAACACCTGAGGAGATCCGGATCCCGGCTGGGGTCTCCGGGCAACGCTAGGGGCTAGGGATGTGGTGACGGGGGGAGTTGGGTGGGGACATGGGGAAGCCCCTAGGCTTGGAGAGAACCAGGGGCTGTGGGATTGGAGAAGGAGGTGTTGGGGGGAGCTGGTAGCGGCTCCCCCAAAGGGAATTTCCCTCCTGTGGTGGCCTCTCTCCATCCTGTGTGGCCTGTTCTAGCTTCCATCCCGGCGGGTCTAGCGCCCTGGCTGGTGCCTTCTGTTTTTCTTGGTCTCTGGCTCTTTCTCTATCCCTCTCACATTTGGCCCTGTCTGTCTCCGGATCTTAGTCTCCAACGGCCGGCCTGGGGCCCCTTCGCCGCAAAGATCGGCTTCCCTCTCCAGCTCTGTCTCTCTCCGGGGTTCCCTTTGCCTCCACTCCGCCCGGACACGCCCTCCATCCCCTTCTTCCACCTGATCCAGTGTGGTACCTGGGGTGGGGGGAGGGGAGAGACCTCCGGGTCTTAAAGAGGCGGCAAGGGGGCGGACCCAATCCCTCTCTCCATATTTGCATATGCATGAGGTCGCCCGGGCCAGCGGCGAGGAGGCGGGGCTTCTGGGGGTGGGAAGGGGGCGGGCCCCCCACCGCCGCCGAGTATAAAGACTGCGCGCCGCGACCGCCGGCCCCGCACTGCTGAGGAGCGGAGCCTCGGCCCGGGGGACCCCCGTCCCTGGCTGTCCCCCAATTGCGCGTCCCTGCCCCACCCCCGCGGCCGAGCCACCACTGGTGTGGCGGTCTCCGCTTGGCGGAAGAGCCTTGAGCGGCCACCCGGTCCCTCCCCACGGCCTCTTTGCATCTTGGATTTCGGGGCAGCCCCCTCCCCCACCCCTCCCTTGCCTCCTTGCACCCCTATTTTTTCTGCGCCTCGCTCGGGTTTTGCAGCCGTCTGTTTTTGCATCCCTTTTCATTTTGTTTCTAGAAGGTTTGGGGGGTGAGGCTGCGTCGCACCCCTTTCTCTTTCTAACCTCCCCTGCTCTGACAGCCCCCTTTTCATCGGAGCCCGGGGGCGGGGTGGGGGGGCGCTAGGATCGGTGCATCCCACGCCGCGCTGCCAGCACCCCGCAGCGCGTGGCCGTGCACCCCGGAATTTGCAGCGGCTGCCCATCTGGGGAGGGTCTCCCTCGCCCCCGCTGCCTTCGCTCCCCGCGCGTTCCGGAGCGTGGCGGGGGGGCTTCTGCGCGCCGCACCCCAGCTTCTCCGCAGCCCCCCGCCCGGCGCGGGACTCGCCCCCCGCCGCCGAGATGGTCATCCAGAAGGAGACGAAGAGCTGCGGGCAGGTGGTTGAGGAGTGGAAGGAGTTCGTGTGGAACCCGAGGACGCACCAGTTCATGGGCCGCACCGGGACCAGCTGGGGTACGCAGGGCGGGCCGCGCGCGGGGCGGGGCGGGGGTCCTCCGGGCGACGCCCCTGGGGGCACCAGGTCCCGCGGGCTCGGCCCCGGTTCCCTTCCCGGGTCCCCGGCGTCCTGCCCTTCCCCCCCACCCCCCCGCCCTGCCTGGCTCCGGCCTGGGAGGGGGCCGAATCGCCGGTCTAATCTCCCCGGCCGGCCGCTGCGGAGGCGGAGAAAGTAGGTCACTGCCGCCTTCCCGCCCCCCGCGGAGCCCCCTCGCGCGGGGGGTCGCGGGCTCTGCGCGCGTGTCCGCGCCGCGGCGCTGGCGCTCCCTCTCCGGGCAGGTCCGCTGCACACGGCCGCCCCCCCCTTCCCCAGAAGAGCGCCCCTTCCCTCCCTCTGGCTCTCACTAGCTCGCCAAGCCCGTCTATTTTTAGCTCGTGCCCATCCCCTGGACCCTGGGAACATTCATGAGGGGGCGGGTCTTGGAGAGGTGGGGGGGACCGCGGGGGGGGGCTCTTCACAGCGGAAGTTGTCAGTATCCCGCTGCTGTTTGGAGCTTTCTCTGTGGCTGCTTTGTGGGTGGGGGGCTGTTGGAGAGGGGTGGCCCTGGGAGGTTTTGGAGGTTGGATGTTCGGCTCCGATGTCGCAGGCGGAGGGAGGAGTGGTCACCAGTGGTGAGACGTGCGCATACATCATCCGGCAGAGTGTCCAGACCTTCCCAACCCACAGCGGGACTGCGAGACTCGGGTGTAGAGGGAGTTGTCCCCAGGCGAGGGTCTGGTGCTGGGCTTGAGTGCAGGTGAAGGGTGGCATTCTTCCAAAAGGGATTGTTAAGCTTGGGAGGTCAAGCATAGGGGAGCCTGTTGTGACACAACCTACAATTCCTCCACACCGGTTGAACACTGTTCCCATCAGCCCACCCACCAGGGCAGTCCTCACCTTCAGGAAACTGGGGAGTCCAGTCCCTGGGGTGGAAGGGATCGGTGATGGCTCGGGGAAACCTGGAGAAGCTTCATGGGGACAGTGTCGTCTGAGATAGAAGGACAGGGGTTCCTGGGTGGTGGGGTGGTGGCAACAACAGACACTTAGGCTGAGGAGTGACGGAGTTACATGTCACATGCGGCAAGGACCTGCTCCCCGCCCGGAAGCCTCCGGGACATTCTACCTTTGCTCAACCGCCTCCCCCTGGGTGCTGTGCGTGAACTGGGGGGTGGGGTGACCGCTGAAGGTTCGGGGCGGCTCTGAGAGATTTCGTAGCTAGACGGCAGCTGCGTCCAAGGTGCCACTTCTGTGGGGCGCCAGGAGAGAGAAGAGTTTGCTGTCTGAACGTGAGGGTCCGCGCTCTGAGGGGCGGGGTGAGAGTTTGGTTGCGAATGGTGGCCAGGGCCAGCTTGGAAACTCATCGCGCCGGACAGCTTTAAGCACGAGGACCCATGAAGCAGTAACAGGTGCTGTGCCTTTGTAGGGCCGCGAATGGTTGACAAGTTGGGAACGGAATCTGATGCCGAATGACCGCGGCCTGTACTTGGGGTTGGCCCAGCAACGAGAAGTTAGGTCTCTTGCGGCCTCCACGAGGCTGGGCTTCACTATGGGACCGGAGGGGGCGGGGGGTCGTGGCTGGACGCCAGACACCAGGGCCTGCTTCCAGCTCCTCTCATTTTGCTCCCAGGGGCAGGCTCTCAGATGTCCCCGAGACTCTGTGACCCGTCCGGGTGCAGAACGTCTGAGTGGGAGAGGGGTCTGCGGGGATAGGTGAGGTCATCTTGGAACCCGCTGACCCTGTTTCCTCCTCCCCAGCCTTTATCCTCCTCTTCTACCTCGTCTTCTATGGCTTCCTCACGGCCATGTTCACCCTCACCATGTGGGTCATGCTGCAGACGGTCTCTGACCATACCCCCAAGTACCAGGACCGACTGACCACACCGGGTGAGTGATGCGGCTTCTGATGACCCGGTTACCACGTGCGGGGAAGTCCTTGAAGTCTGCCTCCTTCCCGTTTCCCGCAGCTGAGAGCTTTGTGATCTGGGAAGGTGCTGTGGGGTCACAGGAGATCTCCCCCTGTCCCCACCCCGTCCGTCACCCTGCTGCTCCGTGTCCGGTTTCCTCCCTCCGTGTGTGGTCCCTCGTCGGATATGCATACGTATACGTATATGCACTTGTCTGGTGCAGGCTTGATGATTCGCCCCAAGACTGAGAATCTTGATGTCATTGTCAACGTCAGTGACACTGAAAGCTGGGACCAACATGTTCAGAAGCTCAACAAGTTTTTGGAGCGTGAGTGAGGGGCCGGTGATGTGGCCGTGCAAGGGCTTGGGCAGGCGATCGGGGGACCCTGGAAGCAGGACATTGGCCCCGTGACTCTCTCTCTCTCTCTCTCTCCCTCCCTCTCTCTCCCCCGCCTCCTTAGCTTACAACGATTCCATCCAAGCCCAGAAGAATGACGTCTGCCGCCCTGGGCGCTATTACGAACAGCCAGACAACGGAGTCCTCAACTACCCGAAGCGTGCCTGTCAGTTCAACCGGACCCAGCTGGGCGACTGCTCTGGCATTGGGGACCCGACCCACTATGGTTACAGCACCGGGCAGCCCTGTGTCTTCATCAAGATGAACCGGGTACGGGTGACCTTGGTCACCAGGGAGAATGAAGGAGGGGGCTGGGGTCATCATCTGCGGGCAGTTGCTTCCTTTCACTGGGGCGATCTGGGGAGGTTTGAGCAGCTTCGAGAACCAGAGGCGTGGGGCCGTGGGAGGCCAGGTTCTGTGGAGGGGGGGAGGCTGGACACGTGTGTCTTCGCCACCTTGTTTCTCTAACTCCTCATCCTCTCTCTTCATTCCAGGTCATCAACTTCTACGCGGGAGCGAATCAGAGCATGAATGTTACCTGTGTGGGGAAGGTGAGTTTGTGGGGCCCTGTCCACCTGCCCGTCTGTTTGCCCTTCTTGGCCTGCACGTAATTCACTCGTGTCTTTCTGTCTCCTTTGCTGTCAGAGGCCCCGTCACTCTAGGGACAAGGGGGTAAGAGGGCGTGCCAGCGTGGCTCCAACTCCCAGGGGCTCCCACCACTCTCTCTTGCTTCTCTCTAGATGCTCTCGCGTGGATAGACACCCACCTGTCCGAGCCCACCCAGGCCTCGGCCTCTGCTTCTATGCCTGACCCCTTCCACCTTCTCCAGTCCCTGATCACCGTGTCTTCCGCTCCCCCTCCCGTGTGTCTCACCTTGCTCTTCAGTTCTTTTTAGGTTTCTGGTAGTTAGGGCCACCTGCCACCACTCAGTTGTCCTGGGAACCCTGCGGCCCCCTCCTCTGTCCTCTCTAGAAACTTCCCGTCCCCCTTTACACACGCGCACGCACACACCCTCCCCTTCCTTCCGAGCCCTTACTCACTTATCTGTTCTCTCTTGGCTCTGCTCCAGAAACCGATTGCTGAGACCGGGGTAAGAAGGTGGTGTGGGAGGATAAGTGGGCGGCTCCAGGGTCATTAACACCCTTCAGGACTTCCCAGTCTGACGGAGAGACAGGACAGCCCCTCCTGCACACATGCACACACAGACTCACAGCCCAAGGGAAGCAGATTGGAGCCAGAAATCACTTGGGGCGAAGGAAGAGTAGAGGGCAGTCTGGAGAGCTTCTGGGTTCCTGCCGCCCCTAACCCGCTCTCCCCCTACCCTCCTGCTCCCCCACAGCGGGACGAGGATGCTGAGAACCTCGGCCACTTTGTCATGTTCCCTGCCAACGGCAGCATCGACCTCATGTACTTCCCTTACTATGGCAAAAAGTTCCACGTAAGTTTCGTGGGAGGCCCGGCCCGGTGGCTCCGCCCGGGGAGCGGGGTCCTTGGGGAGGAGGCTGGAGTTGCCAAGGGCCTGGACCTGTGCTCTCCTCCTCTGGCCCAGGTGAACTACACGCAGCCCCTGGTGGCCGTGAAGTTCCTGAACGTGACCCCCAATGTGGAGGTGAACGTAGAATGCCGGATCAATGCCGCCAACATCGCCACGGACGATGAGCGGGACAAGTTCGCCGGCCGCGTGGCCTTCAAACTCCGCATCAACAAAACCTGAGGCCCCTTCCTCCTGCCCCCACCTCTTTCCTATGGATGCCTCTGGAATGTCCCTGACCCTGCCTGATCCCTCCCTCACCCGCCCCAAAGGTATTTTTTATAACAGAGCTATGACTTGTTTGAGCCTCACGCCCCTTTTCTTTACTTGTGAACCCAGCCTGATGGCCATTGTGGTCCCCTGACTTCCCTCCCGTCTCCACCCTCCCCTCCGGATTCCAGCTCCGTCAGAGGCAGGGAGGCAGGATCCCAGGAAGGCCGGCCCGAGGAGTTGGGGGCCGTTCTGGTTCTGGTTTAGCTGTGAGTGGGGTGTCTCCACCCCTGCTGTCCCCAGAGAGCAATAGAAAATGCCTGCCTGCCCGCCCACCTGCCCACCTGCCCACCTTCGCACCTGCCTTCACCCTCGTCCACCTCCCCCCCGCCCCCCACGCATCTCCCTCCATCCCTGGTTTGCAGACACGAACGTGGCCCTCCATTCACCTTCCTCTGTCTCTCCCACGCTTTCTGCCTCATCGACACCGTCACCGTCTTGGCGGCTTCTGACTTTATCCGGCTCCTCCGGCATTGGCAGGGGTGTCCCCATGTCCTCTCCATCCCCGTTCCCTCCTCTGAACGACAGCTGTCTGTAACTGAGGACGAGGTGGCTCGGTGGCCCTTTCCCTGTCTTCTGGCACATTTTTCTCCTCGCCCTGCGGTGACTGGCGCGAGCTGGGGACGAGGGTCTGGAAGAGGAGTCCCTGTTGGTTCTTCTTGAAAGTTCTCTTCCTGTCACCCAAACAGGCACTCCTCGGAGGGATGGGGTTGACCTAGGCTGAACATCCACTTTGTTTTTTTGCCGCCGACGGCTCACTGTCTCCCTGTTTGTTTTCCCAGAATATCCTTCAAGTTCCCTTTCCCCAGAGCGCTGGGGGAGGGCAGCCATTTTGGCTGGGTCCCCAGTGGCCACCTTGGAAACGTCAGCTGGCTGTGGGACTGTTTCACCTCCTTCCCCTGGGCCCGGAGCCACCCCCCCTCCTCCCTCTGGCTTCTCTTAGCACGTTATCAACTAATCACTAGCTCCTCCCCTCTCCTCTGCCTCTCGGCCTAAACGCTGCCAATAGCCCCCCAGTCTAGGCTCTGAACTTCTCGGCCCATCTCCTTCGGGACCCCTTGGCGTTTTTAAACGACCCCGTAGTGCCCATAGAATGTCACATGAGGGGCCTCTGGTGTTCTTGAGTGATCGTGCCCTTCATTTCTGCCCTCTCTAACTCCCCATTTCTTTTCTGACCCTGCAGCCTCCACACCGCCCCCCCCCCTTCAGATGGACCCTTCCCTCCTCCCCTCTCACTGGATCTGAGTCTCTTCCCTTGGGGTCCCCCATGTTTTCCTGCATTCCCCTCGCCCCAGTGGTCTCTCTCTGCAGTTATTTAATGCCTGTGTCAGATCTACTGTAAAAAGAGGATAAAGTACAATAGAATGAGAGCAATTATATATATAAATATATATCACACACGGAACCCTGCGTGTGGGTTGTTCCTTTCTGAGCATTCGGAAGAGCTCTGGGAAGGGGAGGGAGGCGATCTGGGTGATTTGGGGGTCGCCTGGACCTCGGGGGTCCTGCTTCCCAGCTTTGACTTCTTCATCCAATGTCCAAACGTCTACCTTCCAGATCGCTCCTTCTTTCATACTGTCTTTGAGACGGCTCAGAGCAAGAGAGGCAGGAAGCCTACATCCCTTTGTTGGGCGATACTTACGAAGTGCCTACTGTGTGCATTCTAGGCGCCGTGAAGATACACTTTTGAAAGAGACAGACTTCCTGCTCCCAAGGAGCTCCCCAGTTTAACGGGAGAGGTGAGGAACACGCGAGAAACTCTCCTGCCAGGTAGACCTAAACATGCCTCCAGGGAGGGGAGAAAGCCAGTGAGGAGAATATTCAGAGCGGTCAACGGGCTTTCTTTCTACTCCGGGGCTTCCAATGGCAGGTTTCTTAGAGCCTTAAAGGGTGAGGTGGTTGGGGAGAGAGAACAGCCTCCGCAAATGCCCTGGGACATGGGGAAAGTGGACCGGAAGAAACAGATCTCAAAAAACAATGTGAACCGTTAGGACCCTGATTGGGGGTGAAAGTATACACACAGCATAGGAAAAAAAAAAAAAAAAAAAAGGGACGGACAGGTGCACAGTACGGTGTTTACTGTGACATACGTGGATGGGTTTAGAGCTACTTTTTATTTTCTTGGGCTTTATTTTTGTTGGTTTGCTTGCAACGGAGTTAGGATTTGCCTCGCAAGATAGCTTTATTGCACAAGCATCCGTATACACGATTTCATCACGAATGAGTTGTATACGCACACGCGAACGCACGCGCACAACCTGCTGGGGTTTGCTCATTATCATGCCGGAACTGGATCCTATCGTACCCGCTTTTGTGCATTTCACTGTTTTTCACTCAATAAATTTTCTTGTGCCATTATGCCACCTGGTAGAGCTCGAATGCATATATTTATTTATTGAGTTATTTAATTTATTAAAAATTTTTTTTCAACGTTTATTTATTTTTGAGAGAGACAGAGACAGAACGCGAGTGGGTGAGGGGCGGAGAGAGAGGGAGACACAGAATCCGAAGCAGGCCCCAGGCTCCGAGCTGTCAGCACCCGGAGCCCGACGCGGGGCTCGAACTCACAAGCTGTGAGATCGTGACCTGAGCCGAAGTCGGACACTCAACTGGCTGAGCCACCCGGGCGCCCCTGCATATATATTTTTTAGATGGCTGCGTGGTATTTTTTTCCCGTTGGGTCATTCTTCCCTGAATCTGTTCAAGCTCCTTGACAGCTACAGATAGAAACTGTTTTCTGCATTGCAAAATTCTGCCCTGCCCCCCTGCCCTAAGCAATGTTTGCCTCTTTGTTAAAGTGTTAGGTCTTCCTTCACATGTCTAGTTTTTTTTGTAGTTTCTGGGCATCCAGTCACTAGAGCATATGCCTATTATCTAGATTTTTGTGGGTGTTGGCGGGGGGCGGGGGGAGACTGGATTTTAATTTCATTAAAATTTTTATTTTCCCTTCAATTCCCCTGATCTTTATTTCTTTTTACGTGTGGTGTAATTCAGAGTTTTACTTTTTAGTTTTCTTAACCTCACTTTACTTTTAAAAAAATCTAGGGAGCCTGGCAGGCTTAGTTGGTAGGACGTGTGGTTCTTGACCTTGGGGTTGGTGAGTTTGAGCCAAATGTTGGGCATAGAGTTTAGTCAATAAGAAAACTATTTATTTATTTATTATTATTTAGAAATCTTTTTTTTAAGTTTATTTACTTATTTTAAGAGAGAGAGTGTGGCGGTGGGTAGAGAGAGAGGAGAGAGGGAATCCCAAGCTGGCTCTGTATTGACCGTGCAGAGCCCAATGTGGGGCTTGAACTCATGAACTGTGAGATCATGACCTGAGCTGAAGTCGTATGCTCAACTGACTCAGCCATCCAGGAGCTCCAAGGGGGAAAAAAATTTTTTTTTTTAATGTTTATCATTTATTTTGAAAGAGAGAGAGACAGGGGAGTGAGCAGGGGAGGGGCAGAGAGGGAGGGAGAGAAAGAATCCCAAGCAGGGTCCACGCTATCAGCACTGAGCCCGATGCGGGGCTCAAACTCATGAACTGTGAGATCACGACCTGAGCCGAAATCGAGAGCCAGACTCTCAACCAACCGAGCCATGCAGGTGCCCCATACCAAGCTATATTCATTTGATTTCGGTCGTTTTAAGTGTGTTTTCTGTTACCTAGGAAAGTAAGTAGGTTTCCCTCCATTTTTTTTTTTTTTTTTTGTAATCTCTACATCCGACACAGGGCTCAAACTCATGACCCTGAGATGTTTAAAACATTTATTTATTTACTTTTTAAAAAGGTAATCTCTACGCCCAACATGGGCTTGAACTCATGACCCTGAGGTCAAGTGTTCGTGCTGTTCTGAGCCAGCCTGGTTCCCCTCTCTGTGACTTTTTGAGAAGATAAAAAATATTTATCTACTATCTACCTTATTAAATTCTAACTCCAAGAGCTGTTTATTATGGTCTCTAGAGTGCTTAGGCGCATGGTCCTATGATCAAAAAGGCAAAGAGATACTTAACCAGTGTTGTTTTCTTTCTTTCTTTGATCCTCTTGAATGCATTATAACATTGTCCGTATGCATCCCTGTATGGTTCTTTAATCGAAATTCTCTTAGTGTTTAGCCATTCAGATATCTCCTTGTATTCTTAATTTTGTTTTGAAGGAATGGATGCTGACATTTAATCAAATTCCTTTCAGCATTTCTCGACAGGATCATATTTTTCTTCCTTAATTTGTTAATGTCACGAATTATGTTGATAGCTTTCTCTACAAAATCAACTTTGTGCCCCCGGAATGAACCTTTACTTACAGCGTTAGTCTTCTTTTAATTCATCAATGTATTCTGATACTATGTTGAGAGTTTTGCTTCTAAGTTAATTTAGCTTCCAGGTTTTTACAGTCTTTATTATCAGGTTTTATATTAATGAAACCACAACTTTACATAAATTGGAGATTTCATTCTTTTCCTGTGGCACAGAATAGTTTAAGTTGCATTGGACCAATCAATGGTCCTTGCTGTGTTTTCAACAAGCCCTTGAGTTTTTTAAAATTATTATTATTATTTCATTTTTAAGTAAACTCTACGCCCAACGTGGGGCTCGAACTCATAACCCCGAGATCAAGAGTCACATGTTCTGACTGAGCCAGCCAGGAGCCCCTTCTTTTCCTTTTATAAATTTATCTTTTTTCTAAACTCCTGCTTTTGGGGGTGCCTGGATGGCTCAGTTAGTTGAGCGTCCAACTCCAGCTCAGGTCATGATCTTTCTTGCATTCTGTGAGTTCAAGCCCCGCGTCAGGCTCTATGCCGACAGCTCAGAGCCTGGAGCCTGCTTCGGCTTCTGTGTCTCCCTCTCTTTCTGCCCCTCCCCCCTCACGCTCTTTCTCTCAAAAATAAAATAAAAACATAAAAAAAAAATAACCTCCTGCTTTGGATTTTACCCTTTCAACCAAGTTTGCTTTCTTTTTCAACAATTTGTATCATTTTTAGGATGCATGCTAGGTTCCTTTGGTTTCTCTTTCTCCTTTTTTAATATTTATTTATTTTTGAGAGAGACAGAGTGTGAGCAGGGGAGGGGCAGAGAGAGAAGGAGACACAGAATCGGAAGCAGGCTCCAGGCTCCCAGCTGTCAGCACAGAGCTCGATCTCACAAACCGTGAGATCATGACCTGAGCCGAAGTTGGACGCTTAACTGAGTGAGCCACCCAGGCATCCCAAGAAATATCCCAAATCCCAGTGGTACAGGGCTTGGGCTCTGAACTTGAGAGCAGGGGCCACGTCTGCCATGGGCCCCCACGTTCTAGAACAGAGCCAGGCAGAGGAAGGCACCGGTGAGTGCCTGTAGCCTAGACAGATGCCTGGATGAACGCGAGGGAAGGAAGGCAGGTAGGACCAGAGTCAGGGACCCAGTGACCTGTGGTCACCTCTGCCCATCTCAGAGTTGGCCTGCGAACCCAGCCTTGTTCCCAGCCCAGTGATCTATCGGCTCACGGGGGTTTGGGCAGAGCCGGATCGGATCTGCTTTCTGAAGGAGCAGAGCAGAAATGGACCTGGTCCCATTGCTGGGTGGGGATGCAGTCTAGGGAGATGCGAGTAAGGGGTGCCGGGTGCTGGTCAGAAGGCATTTTCAAGGTGACCCGTCTGGAGGAGTGAGGAGAGGGAAGAAGTTTCGAGAGCGCTGGTTTGCCAAGGCCCCGGAGGGTGGGGAGAGATGGTGAAGCTTCAGGTCTCTGAAGGAGATGGTTCCAGGTCTCCCGGGGAGCGTTTGGCGTTCCCCGGCGAGAGAAAGAGAAAGAAGGTGGTCTTGAGGCCAGGGGGGCTGGTGGGTGCACGGCCATCTGGGACCCTTGGGGCAGGCCACGCCACTCCCCATAGGCACCCTCAGCCTGGTTGAGGAAGCTGAGAGGACGCTGGCCCCAGAACCCTCTCTGGACCTTAGCACCCCTCCCTCTGCCTCCAGGGAGGAGGTGGGCCAAGCCATGTCCCCAGTGTCTGGCCGCCCCTCCAAGCGCTGGCTCTGGCAGCAGTGGGTGATGGAGAGAGCTCCCCCCCCAGCCCCCCTCCCTGGGAGCCAGCAGCACCGAGGAACAGGACAGGCGGGGGAGCAGAGCTCCCCAACCTCAGCTCTCCTCCCTACCCCAAGAAGCCCTTTGAGGTTTTCCTGGCAGAGTTTAAAGCTTCAATTCATTGAATTGCCTGGCCTGAGGCCCAGGATGAGGGGATGCCGGGAAGGCCCCAGCCCCGCACCCCGGCCCTCACCTTAGCCGCCCCCACTTTCCTGGGACCCTGGCTGGCAGGCCTCCCCGGCTGTCTTCATCCAACGGCACCCACCATCTTCCTCCTCGGGGACCCAGGTATCCTGCCCCTTTCTTGTGAGCAGATGGCCACCCCGGAGGCTCAGGCTTGCTAAATCAGACATTTAAATCCCATAATCCTTGGTGAGAGGCTGACAGAGGGGGGCAGCAGCCCAATCCTAGAAGCAGGGGCAGGAGAGAACCTTGTGCCAGCCCTGGTAGGGCAGGGGGGCGGGGGAGGAGGGACAGTTGGTTCCCGAGTTATGAATGGAGTCCCCCCCTCCCTTGTTGTCATGCAGCCCGCAGACTGACCCAGTCTCCAGCTTTTGTTCTCCTCCCGGAACCCCGGCGTGGCACCCCCCCCCCCCCCCCCCCCAGCCCCCACTCCCCGGACACTCAGGTGGCTGCCTCCCAACGTCACCTCCTGACTCGCCCCTGCGGCACGGCAGGCCCCACGCAGCCTCCACGGGCACCCGCCCCTCAGACACACAGGTGTTAGCAAAACTTTATTGTAAAATAAGAAACCGATATAAAAAGGGGATATAAAAAGGGGAGAGGGGGAAGGGTGTGGGGAAATACGCAGATGTGCCTCGAAGAGTGCAAAAGAAATTGATCCTGAGGAGTCGGGGGCAGGGAACAGACCTTGATAGATACAGATCCTACACCAGGGATCGGATCCCTCGCGGGCGTAGGACAGAGTCAGACTTCCTTTTAGGAAGTGAGGTTCGGCGAGAGGGAAGACAGGATTCAGCCGGGCCAGCAAGGAGGGGACCCCTGACCAGCTGTCCCGGTCGTAGGAACTTGATCATCCCATCCACCAACAGGGACGTTAGGGAATCAGCACCCGTGAAGGCACCAAGTCTCAGACATCGCGTAATAAAAAAACTGTTTGGGGGCAAGACATGTATCATTTCATTAACCCTCACAACAAACACCGTGAGGTAGGTATGGTTATTAGCATTTCATAAAAATGGACAATAAAATCAGGACAAATTCAATAGCTGGTTAAAATGGTAGAGAACTGGGCTTGCGGCCCAGCGTATGATTGGTTCTAGAACGCTCTTTATAGGCAGGAACATTCTCCTATCTCCCTCACGGTTCCTCATAGTAAAAAATCTTAAAAAACTCGGTTGGAAGGTCCCACCTCCCCCTACTAACCAACTACGTAGGCCAACTTTGTTAGCAGAGCCTTAGGCTAAGGTAAGTGGAAAAATTCATGGTGTTTCCGAGGCATACCTGTACCAAGCAGGGGAACAGACCAAGCTTGTGTGTTCAAGCTCCCAAGTCCCAAAAATGCCAGGGAAGGAAGACAAGGGTGAGGGTGTCAGTGGGGGGGGGGGGGGGCCCGGAAGGGGAAGGACATCAGTCTGAGTCGAGCCCCTCTCTCTTCAACATTGGCTTTTTATGGCGGGAGGTAGACTGCCCTTTCTTAGCCTTCAGGTGGCTGTTGGCGAGACAAGGGGCAGGGAAAGAGATGACGTCAGTGAGTGGGAGGCGTGTCTCAGATCCAGGCTCTGAAGGGCCCCAGGCAGGAGCAGGGGAATTTAAGCTGAAATGGTCACCACCACCCGCGGATGTGTTTACTGAGCACCCGGGGTACTTCTGGGTCCTGTCGTCGTCTTTCCCCACCCCGTCTGACAAACAAGGAAACTGAGCCCAGTAAAGGGAGTCGCGAAGCCACGCAGACCTGCTGGCGGTCGGCAGGGCTGGGGGACTGTCTCAACCCTGCGGTGTCTCATACTCCCACATGGTTATCAGGCCTCTATTTGGGACCCCAGCTCTGAGCTAGGGGTTGCTGGAAATGACCAAGAGGCACGAAAGGGGGTGCAGGATACAACTGGGGGAAGACTGAAGCATGACTGAGCAGGGCAGGTCCCACTTTCAGGGCACCAGTTCCTTTTTGCCTTGAAAGTGGGATTAGAATGGAGTCCTGTGGCCTTTCGCGGCAGGAAGGCAGGGGAGCGGGGCTGGGAGAGGGCCCAGGTCACTCACCTGGAGTGAGCCCTGCTTCCGCCTGGCTCCTTTCCACTCTGGGCATCCTTCAGCTCCAAGGCCTCATTCAGCTCTCGGAACATCTCGAAGCGTTCACGCCCACGGATCTGCGGCAGGGGAGGAGGGGGATAAAGAAGTATTAGGGCGAAAGTCACAGTACCACTTAACGCACCTTGTGACTGGAGATCTGAAGTTAGGCACAACCTTGAGCCATTGTCTTAAGGCACCACTGCCCCCTACTGGCAAACGCCCTAATTGCAGGCAAAGCCGTCAAGCAGAAAACCACATTTTGAAACAAATCTTCAACCCAGTAATATTAACTTCAAAGGAATCGGGGCACCTGGGTGGCTCAATGGGTTAAGCATCCCGCCCTTGATTACCTGAAGGGTGAA
This sequence comes from Lynx canadensis, assembly GCF_007474595.2. Taxonomy (NCBI): domain Eukaryota; kingdom Metazoa; phylum Chordata; class Mammalia; order Carnivora; family Felidae; genus Lynx; species Lynx canadensis. Next base: position 2,433,627 of record NC_044316.2, read on the forward strand.
ATATTCTCCATCCAGTGGCTTCTTCTTTTGTGGGGGAGTAGAGCTGGTGCTGGGGGGCAGCGCTGGGAAAGAGGTGAGGAACGGCGAGAGAAGAGTAAATTTTGAGCCGAACTGCACCCTCCCTGCCTCCTCTCGTCCTGCCCGCTTACCTCGCTTAGTGCTCCCAGGGGGCGGCTCAGGGCAAGGCTCCCCCTTCTTGCGGAAATTTTCCTCCTCGGTGCGCCGGTCTCTCCCAGGACAGGCACAAACTCGTACCTCGAAGCTGTTCCGTCCCAGCAGCTTCCCACTACCCACGTAAGAAGACAGAAGCTGGAGGCAGTGAGGGAGATGGGGCCCCCCTTACTCCCCACCTCCTTCATCCTATGTGGAGCCTAAAAGCCTAAGGAGTATCGAGAAGCCGGGTAAGAGAAGGTCCCAAAGCCAGAGAAAAGAAAACTTGGAGGCGGAGGGTGGGGGACAGCAGAGGAGATTCCACAGGCGGGGATGGGAATGTGCGGGAAGGACGGGACGGGCGGTAGCACGGGAGAGAGTGGCCTGGGGCAGGGTGGCGTGCGGGTCCCTACTTGGAATCTTCCAGGGTGATGATGGTGATGATGGGCCTCCGGTTCATGCCCCCCATGCAGGAACTGTTACACATGAAATTGTAGTGGATGGTGGTACAGTCAGAGCCGACCTGGGAGAGAAGATCCGGCCGAGTGAGGCCACCCAGCGCCGGGCAGGCCTGCAGTGTGTAGGCTGGTTTCCTCAACCGTGGATTGGGGACCACCCGGCTGGCCGTGCACACCGCACACGGCCGTGGGGAGGTTGAATAAGAAGGAGAAAGCCCCCCCCCCATCTCCCACCTGGACGGCCGCTGACAAACCCCTCCCCCACCTCCTCCCAGAGACCCCAGATGCCAAAGCAGACCTCGGGCGGCTCGTAGGGCACCACGACGCTATGTCGGAAAGTGTTTCTGTCGTCCAGGTACTTGGCATGCAAGTTTCCTTCCACTCGGATGAGATGCTGGGGAGGCGCCAGACCTGAGAGCAATCGGGGAGGAATCAGGGGCCGGGGGACCCTAGCAGCAGGCCCTGCCCCATCTGTAGCCCCCGACGGCTCACCATCGCTACTGTCAGGGCAGCGCTCGTGGTGGGGACAGCGCCTCACGACCTCTGTCATGAACTCTGACTTCTTATAAATGGCCATGGCTCGGACACAGGTTCCCGGTGGGGGCGGCGATCGGACCCACAGCTGCACGGGGCAGGTCTTTGCCAGCTGGCAAAACAGCTTGTTGAGGGGAGGGGAGTACTGTGAGGGAAGGAGAAGGGATGGACAGGTCAGGGGACGAGTGCCCGGGGCGGCGGTGGGGTGGGTCACATGCACCAGCACCACTTATACACCAACCGGAAGCCGGGGGGAAAGGTGGCTCCGGATGGCGGGGTCGGGGGTCTTTATCCCAGAAGCTCACTTACAAAAGCCAAGAAAGGAAGGAGTGAAGGAAAAAAGAAAAGTTCCAAGGCCCCGTGAGCGAGGCTGACTGGAACAGGACGGGTGCCGGAAGCCCAAGGTCAAAGGGGAAATGTCAACTTTGGGACAGGGGCAAGGCCAAAGGTCACGGGCCAAACTAAATAGGTCGGATGTAGGAAGACTGACAAGAAGGTAAGAGAGGAGGAATCCCAAAGTTCTGAACAGAGAAAGCCAGGGGGGCTACGGCCTGGAAACCGGCCCCTCAGGGCCACTGACCGTGCAAGTAACCGACTTGGCTGTCCCCGACTGCAGGAACCCTAAATGGAAACCATAGGCGCCCGGGTAGGTCTTCTGCGAAGGGACAAAGGATGACAGGGGCCAGGAGATGGCTGGCGCAGGGGTGGCTGGCGCAGGGGCTGCTGGTGCCGGAACCGCTGACATTCCGGAAGCATCATCTGGTGCTTCATCCAGCCAGTTTGCGACATCTTCCGAGAGCGGCAGCTCATTCATCGCTGAGGACAGCTCGGAAGACTGCAGGGGGGAGAGGCAGGAGTCAGAGGGCCAGGTCTCCGGCCCCTGTCCCCATAGTGTCCCCCCCAGCAACCCCCCACCTCCAGTCCTTACCAGAACATTGTTTTCGGGAAGTCTGAAAGACAAGAGCAGAACGTCAGTGCTGGGGTTTGTTTTCTACAGAGGCTCCACCGGGGGGCTGGGGAATGGGGTGGGTGGGCAGGACTGGGGGGTCCTGGGGGGCTGGCAGGGAGCCGCCCCGCCCCCCACTTACAGGTTCCACAATTCCGAAAATGTCTCCTGGCTCAGAGGGGGCTCGATGGTGAGTTCCAACGGCGGCTCCTGCATTGTGGCCCCTGGGAGGACAGTGCGGCCGCTGTGGAGGGAAGGAGGGTCCGGCATGAGACACACCCAACCCCGGGGTCCCCCGTCTTCCCGGGAACAGGGCTGCCCCTGCCCGACCCTTTGCCAGCCCCTCGCACATGTCCTCCAGACACAAAGGTACCCAGAGAGGGAATCCTAACCCTCCCACCACTGAACCCACAAGCCTTCGTGGAAGGGTACCCTACTTCTGCTCTCTTTCCTGTTAAGAAGGATGAAGTGACTGTCAGCCACTCCCTCCACCTGGGGGACGATCCCTCCATGGACCCCTGACATTCCCCGCCAGATCCCTTCATCACAAAGCCTTCTTCTTTCTTTGGTTTTTTTTTTTTTTTTTTTTTTTTTTTAATGCTTATTCATTTTTGAAGGAGAGAAGGACAGAGCGTGAGCAGGGGAGGGGCAGAGAGAGAAGGACACAGAATCCAAAGCAGGTTCCAAGTTCTGAGCTGTCAGCACAGAGCCCGACGCGGGGCTCGAACTCACGAACTGTGAGGTTCAAGAACCTTTGACAGGTGTCCTGTCAAAGAACCACCAGCCAAACTCTGTCATCTGATTCTAATTCCAGGGTGGTATGCCATCAGACACCTTTGCTTATTCCTTTCGGCTGTTGCCTCTGGGGGACTAGAAACTTCCTCAGTGCAGCCACGTTATCTGTTGTGCTCACCTCAGTAATATAGGTAATGCCAGATGCCTTGCATCTGGTTGGGCTCTCTAACTGTAAGTGAATTGTCGTGCCCCAGCCATGAGCAAGCGGGCTGTGAGCGGTCCAAGGGGCAGGCGAGTTCAGAGGGGTGGTCCCAGTCCGGGCCGGGGCACTTGCCACCATCTCGTGGCACCTTCCCTGACTCCAAGTTTATCAGCTTTGCGAGAAAACACACCTGCCGCGTGGGTCCAGGTTCATTGCTTTTTTGTTGCTGTCTCGTAGGGCCTTGACAAACTGTCACCCCCCACCCTCGTCCCAAGCAGCTTTTTCCATTATAATCTCCCTTAACATTCGCCTCCACCTGCGTGGGATCCAGGGCGCGCTTTCTTGTGGGTTCGGTTTGTGAAATCCTTTCAAGCGCCTCGTCTCATTTGTCTCGGTCACCTGACAGGCGAGGAAGCCCGAGTCCCAGGGAGAGGTGAAGTGAATTGCGTGCCTGACACACAGGCGAATGAACGAGCTTTTATTCAAAATGACCGTTCAAACGTCTAGGAGTAAGATGCTTACTTCGTCACAGACGACTCTGCAGAGCCCTCTTTTGTAATCAGTTAAGGCTGGAGGTGCAGATTTGGGGTTGACAAAAGCCCTTGGATTAAGAGGTTGGCAAAGGGCTGCCTGTCACGGCGGCTAACGCTGGCTGAGGGGGGTATTGGCTACGCACGCACGTGCGTGGAAGGAAGCAAGAGAGGGCCCCAGCGGGGAGTGATCCCAAACATTTAATTTGTGGGGACGGACCAGGACCCCTCCTCCATCAGCGATCAAAAGAACTTTGAGATTTTATGCAAGGGAGCTCAAGAGAACGGGGAGGGGGCTCAGAAGTCAGAAGGGTTGAAATTGCACTGTTACACTTGCTGGGTGACTTTACCTATCTTAACAGGCTAGCCTTTTGGCTTCCTCCCATGCAGGGCACTGAGTTTTTGTGTGTTTAGTGAAAGGTCCCCAGGACCAGGGAACATGGAGCAGCTGTGGCAGACAGATCACGGGCTCGGGAGCCGGACAGGCTAGGCCTGCATCCCCGGCGCACCACCTAATATTCGCAGGATTTGGGGAGGTGAGGGTTAGGGTTAGGGTTACTTAACCTCTCGGAGCCTTAAGTGTCCTTTGCTCGAAAACTGCACCTTACTTATCACGGATGATGTAAGGAGCTGAGAAAAGTGCCTGGAGCGTAGGAAGAGCCCAAAATGTGCCACAGCGGGATGTGTGGCAACGGTTAAGTCCGAGACTCAGTCCCGCTGGGAGGGACACAGCCCCACAGACAGAGGTCTCCCTCTCTTGGTCCTGGGCAGCAACTAAATTCTCAGTGTTCCTCTCTCGAAAATGCACAATCACTAGGAAACCTTTTCAGAGCAGGTACTCCCCACGGAGAAGAGCCTCAAGGGCCATTAAATGAAACTGTCAGAAGCGGAACCAGACTTTCCAAACGTCTGGGGAGGCAGGACTTGACACTGATATCCCTGGCGGGAAGGCCATAAACTCAGCTGGGACTCCAAGGGCAGGCCCACCCCACTACCATCATGACAATGGCTGCTGTTTGTAATCAATCCCCACAGGGGCCCACTGCTTTCGGTGGCTTATCTCATTAATCCTCTCAAGAAGCCTATAAGGTAGGTGTCATCAGCCGAGGGAACCCGAGGTTAAAGTAATTAAGTCACTCACCCGGGCTCAGGGCCAGGGATTTGAACCTGGGCTGTCCACAGCCACCTCCAAGCTCTAAATAATTATGTCCCCCCCACCCCCGGGGCTTCATCCAGAGCCTTGTGCCAAAAACATTTGTTTTGGCCGAAAGCTATTTGATTGGGGGGGAAGAAAAAAAAAGAGGGCTCTGGAAAGTAGTCAGGGCAGCGTCTGGTAAAACGGAACACCTTACTACTTTGTACCGGGAGGCTAGCGCAAAAATGTTCGTCAGTATGGTTCCCAGATGGCAGGTGATAAGAAACAATGTTACTATCAGCAGGGAGTGGCTAAATGACAGTGGTATCCTCACAGGAGAAATTTACTACAGCAATTTAAGGAAATGAATTTATTTGTATATGTGTAACTGGATATAGCTCAGAAACCTGTGGATTAAAAAATACAATTTGCAGGGCGGGAGGTGGGGAAGAGTCAAACACAGTAAAATATACGTAGTTCATGTAAATTAAAAATACAAAGACTACAGTTGACCCTTGAACAAGGGTGGGTGGGGGTTAGGGGTACCAACCCCCTGTGCTGTTGAAAATCCGAGTGTATCTTTTGACTCCCCCCAAGTTTAACTACTAATAACCTACTGGTGAGCTAGGATTGTTTTGATAGGATAGTAATGATTTCAGAGAAAGGGGGATATGTATGCTTATGGGAGGGGGGGGTACTGTCAAAGGGTTCTAGCTTGATTAATAAAGAAAAAAAAGGGGGTGCCCCGGTGGCTCAGTTGGTTGAGCGACTGACTTTGGTCCAGGTCATGATCTCGGTTTGTGAGTTCAAGCCCCACATTGGGCTCTCTGCTCTCAGCGCAGAGCCCGCTTCGGATTCCTCTGCCCTTTTCTCTCTGCCCCTCCTCTGCTTGCGCAGTCTCCAAAAAATAAAAAAATAAATAAAAAAAAGATGGTAGTCATACATGTGTAATTAACATACGGACTCAGATAAGACAAAATATTGTTATAATTATTTGGTGTACTTATTTGGTGGGAATCTAAGTGTTGTGTATTTTTCTAAAATAAAGCTAAAGAAGGAAATGACATAATACTCTGGACAATTTCACAAGCGTATGTCTAGCTGCTCCCCAGAAGCCCACCAATGTTTCTGAGGTAAAAAATCTACATAAGTCGAAATGCATAATTTTACCATTTAGATACCAAAATTGGACAAATTGATACAAGCTTGTGACCCAGCCCTGTCAAGCCCAAGATACTTTGCCATATTTCCTTCTAACAGTCGTACAGCACCATTTATTCACTTTCCTTTCCCCACGGATTCATTTTGGGGCCTTTGTAGAGGACCATTTGACCACACTCACGTGTCTTTTCCTGGGCTCTAGTCTAGTTCATGGTTGTCGTCCGACTGTAGCTTTATAGGAATCTTGAGGTCAGGTAGTTTAAGACTTCCAACTTTGTACTATACTTTCATTTCGGAGTCAGCTGATCAATTTCTACAAACGAACCTGCTAGGATTTTGCATGGGATTGAATTAAATCACTTTTGACCTCTCAACACTATTGAGTGTTCCATCCACGAATATGGTACTCTGTTATCTACAACTTCCGTAAATTCTCTCAGCAATATTTTGTAGTTTTTAATATAGAACTCTCATCCCTTTTTTGTTCAATTCATTCCCAGGATGCCATGTTTCGGATGTTACTATAAGTGGCATTGTTTTTACAATTCATTTTCTGACTTCAGATTCAATGGTTGCTATTATATAAAAATACAGTTTATGTATATTACCTTTAAAACCTGTGACCTTGCTATAATCATTTATCAGTCATGGTAGCTTTGCTTTTTTAAAGAGTTTTAGGGGCGCCTGGGTGGCTCGGTCGGTTAAGCATCCGACTTCAGCTCACGGTCCGTGAGTTCGAGCCCCGCGTCGGGCTCTGTGCTGACCGCTCAGAGCCTGGAGCCTGTTTCCGATTCTGTGTCTCCCTCTCTCTCTGCCCCTCCCCTGTTCATGCTCTGTCTCTCTCTGTCTCAAAAATAAATAAACGTTAAAAAAAAATTTTTTTTTTTAAGGATTTTATTGTTTAAGTAATCTCTACACCCGACGTGGGGCTTGAACTTACAACCCCGAGGCCAAGAGTTGCATGCTTTAGCGACTGAGCCAGCCAGGCAGTGCCCTTCATGATAGTTTTTTTTTTTTTTAAATTTTTTTTTTTTTTCAACGTTTATTTATTTTTGGGACAGAGAGAGACAGAGAATGAACGGGGGAGGGGCAGAGAGAGAGGGAGACACAGAGTTGGAAACAGGCTCCAGGCTCTGAGCCATCAGCCCAGAGCCCGACGCGGGGCTCGAACTCACGGACCGCGAGATCGTGACCTGGCTGAAGTCGGACGCTTAACCGACTGCGCCACCCAGGCGCCCCCATGATAGTTTTTCAATGAATTTTCTATTAGCCTGGCTAACACCTTCAGTACAATGTTGAAGGGGTGAGAGTCCAATCCTTTTCTATTTCCTGATCTTAGAGGACAAGCATTCGGTCTCTTGCTATTATGTATTGATGGTAACTTGATTGGAGGTGCCTTTGAACAGCCTAAGTTTTCCTTTTTCTGGTTTGCTGGGGGGTTGGCTTTTCTTTTTTATCATGAAAAGGTATTGCATAATGTCAAGTGTTTTTTATGCAGCTGTTGAAATCATCATAGGATTTTTATCCTTCAATCCATTAATGTGGCAAATTACACCGATCGATTTTTTGAATGTTAATCATCATTGCAGTCTAGAGATAAACTCCACTTGGTCAGGATGTATTTATCATTTCTATATACTATCAGATTTGATTTGCTAAAATTTGTCACATTTTTGCATATATATGCGCTAGCAGGAATACGGGTCTAAATGTTCTTTTCATGCAATGTCCCTGTCTGGTTTTGGTATCAGGATTCTGAGGATTATCCTAAAATTAGTTTGGAAATGTTACCTCTTCTTTATTCTGCAAGAGTTTGTGTTAGATTGGTATTGTTTCTTCCTCAAAGTTAGAGAAGAACAAAGGAGAAATAGAATAGAAAATAGCATTAAGGTGGCAGACTTAAACCCAAATTTTACAATAATTGCATTACATTTAAATGGGCCAAACACTCCAATTAAAAGCAATTTAGTGGGGAAAGGAAGGCTGTTAGGAGCTAGGAGAACGGGATACCCATATAGGAAAAACCAAAAATAAAAACAAAACCTTGACCCGTATGTCCCATCATGATAAAAATTACTTTAAAATTAATTAATTATGGCTCATAGACCTAAGTATAAAGCCTAAAACCCTAAAGGTTCTAGAGAAAAATATCCTAGAGTATCTCATGACCTTGGGGTCAAGCAAAGGTTTTTCTTTTTTTAAAAAAAAATTTTTTTTTTCAACGTTTATTTATTTTTGGGACAGAGAGAGACAGAGCATGAACGGGGGAGGGGCAGAGAGAGAGGGAGACACAGAATCGGAAACAGGCTCCAGGCTCTGAGCGGTCAGCCCAGAGCCCGACGCGGGGCTCGAACTCCCGGACCGCGAGATCGTGACCTGGCTGAAGTCGGACGCTTAACCGACTGCGCCACCCAGGCGCCCCAAGCAAAGGTTTTTCTAAACAGGTCACAGAAAATATTTGAAAGATAAAAGAAGAATCTTCTGCTGCTCCTCTTCAACAAATAGGCAAGCAACAGGTCAAACACAGGAGAAAACACTTGACAAAAGACTCCTATCCAGGATATATAAAGAACTGCCTGCAACGGAACACAATTTTTAAACAGCACATACACCAACTCAAAGAAATGGGGGGAAAGATCTAGAGTCACTTCCATGAAGACGTAGGAATGGCCAATAAGCAGGTGGAAATGGATCATAGTGCAGAGGACTGCAAATTAACACCACAACGATGTACCCAATATTAGGAAGACTGACAAACCACACACATGTGAGGAAGGACAGATCTTGCTGGTGGGAATGTAAAACGGGACAACCGCTTTGAAATATAGGAATTTGCAAGTTTACATCTCCTCTCTTATCTGGCAATTCCACTCCTAAGTAGTCCAAAAAAAAAAAAAAATTGTACAAGAATGTTAAAAGCAGCTTTATTAAGAATAGCCCCAAACGGGAAACATCTCAAAGGGTCATCATAAGAAGAATGGATAAACAATCCATCGTTTATTCATCCAATGGAGTAGGCTAAACACAAAGCAGCAAAGCATTGATACAAGACTGATACACGCAGGAATGTCACACGGGTGAATGTCACAGGCATCACGCTGCAGGCGAGAAGCCTACACAAAGGAGCACATACTGTGTGATTCCATTTACAGGACGTTCTCCAAAGGGCAAAACTGGTGACAGAACCCAAAGATGAGGGTCAGAGATCGACTAGGAAGAGAGGCACATCCACCTTCTCCGGGGCGATGACAATGTGTATTTTGACGGGCTTTACGCGGTGGTTAGTTGCCACGACTCGTCTAATTGCAGTCGGCGGAAACGCTACCCCAATTTCGGAACAAGCAGCACGCCAGCACCGCGCGCGGGGTCCAGGACGCAGCAGGTGCGCCGACCGCGAGCGCAGGCTGGAAACACCGCGCCCCAAGTGACTGACAGGCGAGAGGCCGGCCCCCCGTCCGCTCGGCTCGGCGGGCCCCGCCCCCCCCAGGCCCGCCCCTTCCGCCCCCGCGACGTTCGCTCTGCGTCCGAAATCGGAATGGCTGGGCTGCAGCCGGATGCCGGAGAAACCGTGTCTCCGCCACAGACGGACCGCGCATCGTCGCCCGCTTTCACCATTTAATTCTCAAACGTACCCAGTCTCGAAAATACCCAGGGCTTGCCCTCGGCACGCTTTTTAAAACCCCGTCGCACGCAATGGTAGCGTCCGTCCAGATGGCAGGCAACGGGGTGGAGCACACCATTCAAAGAGGGGGAGGGACTGAGGTTTGCATCAAAACAAATACCCCTTCCCTCCCCGAAGCGGCTGCTAAGTAGCTCGGGAAGGACAAAAAAAAAGTAGAGGAGGGGGCTAGTAGCCTCCCTCCGCAAGTTAGAGGAGCCTGTCGGAATGACATTTTCTCTCTATGCCCTCTCATCGGGTGCACAGTGAGCTGCTCCGGAAAAAGAAACCGGAAGCGCTCCTGTAAGTGGCAAAATGTAAATGCAGAGCCAAACAATAACAGGGCTCGTGGGCCTCTCCGGCCCGGACAGTCCTCCCGGGCTTCGCGGGCAAATCTCTCGTTGAGCACTTCCCACTTCCACAACTGACAGTCTAATTGGATTTGCTCCATCTAGCGGAGCCGGGGACCGGTTGGAAAGATCACTCCAGGAAGGACAAAGGTCCGGAAGTTATGGGACCTGAGCAGCTTGGGCTTCCCGGATCATCCCCCGAATAATCATTTCGGAATGGAGCCCGAGGTTCCACCAGGATGCTGTGGGCCCTAAAATCTCGGATCACGGGTCCCCCCAACCAAATTCCGAGCGTCTCATATCCTGATGCTTTGTGCGTCCTATTTCAGGGTTCCCCACACCCAGCCCTGGGATGGGGGTGGGGTGGGGGAAGAACCCTTTAGGCCGGCTGAAGGTCCCACTCTCTTGTTCAGCTCTGAGTTCGGCTGGTCCTAACATCCCCATCATCCACACCGAGGCCTCCCAACATTGCATTCCTATGTCGGTGCCGTCAACCAAGCGTCCATTCCCCCAAATCGCTAAGTCCCCAGTGCCCCATCCCCAGACCCCACAATTCTCCCAAGCTGAAAATACACGGAGCCAAGAGCCGGTGACTCAGAGAGGACTCATCTGGCTCAGGCAGGAGCTTACCCGAACCTCAGGGGAGCGTGTCACCGTCCTGGGAAGCACGCTCCGAGGCCGGACGCCAGAGGACCCCGGAGCCCAGCAGCTACCTGCGCCTAGGATGGTGGCTCTGGACTTTTGAGAAGCTCAAAACTTTTAGCGCCAGACAGAGCACATGGGAGGGGAAAATCCCAATCCCAGCAACCCCCGCGAGGCTCCTGGCACAAAGCTGGACAGTCGCCATGACAAGTAAGGGCAAGCAGTTCGCCGGGGGGCGGTGGGAGTAAGACAGGATTCTCGTCGTGCTGGTGCTGCAGCTACTTGACACTGGGGTGGGGAAGTTCGACCAGCCAGAACTGGGAGGGCAGAATCGGTGGAAACCATTTTGGAAGACTCCCGCCACTGTGTCAAATATGAAGGTGGAAGAAAGAAAGACACTTGTCATCCCTCTCTCAGATAGCTGGATAGTTTCTTCTCATCGGCTAAAATGCCACTTTTTTAGGAAGGACCTCCTTAATATCCCAATCCAACGCATTCCTTCAGATACTCTGTATCACACCATCTTGTTTAATTTCCTTCACAGCCCTTGCCGCTCTCTGCAAAGATGTGTTCCTTGCCTTAAATACACAGCAACGTAAGCCTTTTAGGGAGGGCAGAACCCTTGTGCTGCTATCTTACTCATTGTTGTATTTCTCAGTGCCTGGTACAGTACTGGGTCGCAAGGAAGAGCTCAATAATAAATACTTACTGAATGAATGAAAAGAGACGGAAGTGTGAGGAATTTGGCGAATGAGAAGCAAAAGGATCAAAATCAAGTATAGCGCTAGCGCCCTCTTGGAGGTGAGGGGGGAGTAGGTGCTTTAAGAGTGACGGAGGGAGACGGCAGGGGGAGCTCAAGCTCTTCAAACAGAGGCGGAAGCTTTCGGACTACAACACCCAGCAGCCACCGGGAGCCCCAGGGCGTGATGGGTACGGTAAACCCTCGTGACCTGTTACGTGCTTGCCCCGCCCCTCTCGCGGGTCGCCCGCGAAATCCGATCGGGAGGCGGAGGTCCAATTGAAAGGTGAGGCCAAATCCCGCGAGAGCGCGTGGCTCTTAGGGACCGCGCGGGTTGAGGAACGCCGAGCTTGCCACCTTGGTGTCCTTGTGTCCGCCTCGCCTTCCCGGGGTCTTCCGCCCCCTCCCGGAGGAAGGAGGCAGGCGCAGGTAGGTGCTCCAGTTCGGCGTCCGGAGCCTTGCGAACTCTGCGGCGGGGCGAGGGTTGCCCGGCCGAGGCCAGTGTGGCCGCGCGTCCTCGGCAGCATGAACACGCCGGAGGCGCCCGTGTTAGCCCCGGACCCGGACCCGGCCCCCGCCCCGGCCCGCCTCTCTCCTCAAGCTTCCCTGACGGATAAAGACCCGGACCCTGAACTGGTACCACCGCCGGCCGATGGGGACGAGCCGCCCCGCTTGTCCCCAGATCCCAAGGCCGGTTCAGCCGGTTCCCAGGAGACGGGAGAGGGAGGCTCAGCTTCTATCTCCGCTCCCCCGGAAACGGGGTTCGGTACTCCTAGGGAGCCGAGCCCTCCAGTCGAGGAGCCAGAACTTTCTGAGAATGTGAGCACTCCTGCAGAAGAGACGGACAGGCCGGAGCTGGGGCCCGGAGAGCCCACAGCAGGTGTGCCTGAGGAAGCTCCTCCGGAGGATGAGGGATTCAGGTAAGTGGTGACGGCGTGGACGCAGAGATCCGAGGAGATTGGGAGCGTGAGATGTGTGCTTCTTCGCGGGTCTTGGGGCCCACTTCACCAGGCCCGTTTCCTCCTTGCCTTGTTGTCTCCCCATCTTCCTTCCAGCACCTGGAGCTATAGCTTCTCCCAGCTACCTCGATTTCTCAGTGGTTCCTGGTCGGAGTTCAGCACCCAGCCCGAGAACTTCTTGAAGGGCTGTAAGTGGTAAGTTAAGGGTAATGGGGCTGGGGGATAACCGTGCCCAGGATTTTTACCATAAAGAGACCTCCAGTTATCTTGGAGAAGAGCCCATCGAGGTGGGAGTTGGGAAGAAAGTAAAAGTTCCTCTTGGACTGAGCTTGCATTTCACCTAGAAATATGTGTCTTCCACTTTTCTCGGGGTCTTGGGGTGCTTACCTACCCCCAGAGGGAGCCTGGCACTTGGAAAATAGAGCCCTGCCCAGCTTTCTAACTCTTTCCTATTTCTAGGGCCCCTGATGGTTCCTGCATCTTGACCAACAGTGCTGATAACATCCTGCGTATTTATAACCTGCCCCCAGAGCTGTACAATGAGGGGGAACAGCTGGAATATGCAGAAATGGTAAGGGTACGGGCTGCCTCTGTCCCGTCACCGGACGCTGCACGTGTCAGTCCTGCGCATGGCTGGAGAAAGTTGAGCCCACGTGTTTCCTGATCGCAAACAGAACGTTTCTTCACGAACGTTCACAGGTAGCACGTTCTACCCTGGACGCGGAGATATTTAAGGTGGTGTTTGCCCGTTCTTTACTCGTGAATGTGTGTTTTCCATCAAAGAACGGTGGGTTTGTCGTGGCGGTATTTAGTTGACTTACAGATAATTATTGAACGACTGCCAATGTGTCAGTTACCGTATTTGGTGCCGGCATAAAGCTGAAGGAGACAGAAGAGCTGGTTTGCTGTCTTGTGTGGGAGACAGGCGACAAACGTGGAAACTGACAAACGAGGAAGTTCGTTATAAAGGATAGCAAGTGGTGTGAAGGAAATAAATAGAACGAGGAGGAAGTAACCAGAGGACGCCACTTTACTTACTTATGTATTTTAAGTTTATTTAGAGGGAGAGAGCTCGAGCACGAGCGTGCACAAGTGGAGGAGGGGCTGGGAGAAGGAGAGAAGAAGCCCGAGTGGGCTCCGCACCGTCAGTGCAGATCCCGACCGCGGGCTCAAACTCATGAACTGTGAGATCATGATCTGGGCCAAGATCAAGACGTTTAAGCGAGCCAGCCAGGTGCCCCTAGAGGAGACCACTTGAGATAAACTGGTCAGGAAGGAGCTCTGAGCAGGAGACGGTTGAGTTGAGACGTGAAGGGTGATGGGGTCGGTTATGTGAAGAACGTCCCGGGAAGAGGCAATGATTTTACAGAGGCCCAGGGCTAAGAGGGAGCTTTGTGTGTTCAAGGAACGGAAAGTAGGCCAGTGTGCCTGGACTGAGGCCAGTGAGGGGGAGAGTGTGGTGAGGACGGATTCCACAACCCATATCGGGTTGGATCTGGTGGGTAGGCCATTTGGGGTTTCTTTGGGAAGCCAGGGGAGAGTTTTAAGACAGAAGAGTGTGGGGCGCCTGGGTGGCTCAGTCCGTTAAGCGTCTGACTTCATTCAGCCCAGGTGAAGATCTCACGGTCCGTGAGTTCAAGCCCTGCATTGGGCTGTCTGCTCCTTTTCTGCTCTCTCTCTGTCTCAAGCATGAATAAATGTAAAAACACACACACACAGAAGAGTGAAGGGATGGCCAAAGTTTAGAGAGCGGATTGTGGTGAGCAAGAGTGAAATCGGGGATCCATCAGGATGCGTTTATCACGGTCCAGGTGAGAGACGGTGGTGGCCGGGGCCAGGCGGTGGCAGGAGACATGGAGAGGTGTGGGTGGGTCTGAAGTGTATTTTGTAGGACCTGGACGGTACAGGGAAGGAAGCGATCACTGGCGACGTCCAGATTCTCGCAGCCCGGGGGACAGTGGTACGATTTACTCAGAGGAGGAAACAGATAGGAGGAGGCCTCGGACAAGTGAAGCGTTTTTAGGTCTGTGTGAAATGTGAAGCTAGGGGAGAAGCCGGGGCTGGGATGTACTTTGGGAAGTGGAGGAGCACGTGGACGGGATCTGGCATCTTGTGAATGATTCGGTGTCAGGACCGTGTGGCTGGAGGAGGAGGAGGCTCACACAGAGCCCGGAGCGCTCAAGCAGATGGGGGTGGCGTGCAGGACGGATGGCAGAGGCCGAGGCAGGGTCAGGCCTGATGCTGCTGAGGGCGAGACGCAGAGAATGGCGGAAGGCGTTAGTGACCTTAGCGGGAGCGCTTTGAGAAAAGCAATGGAGGCAGGAGCCCAGGTAGAGCGGGTAGAGGAGGAGGTACAGACAGTTCTTTGGAGAGCTTTCTTGTGGAAGGGTGTCGAGAAACGGAATGGTGGCCAGAGGGAATGTGGGGCCAGAGAAGGGTTCGCGGGGTGCTTCTGCAGCATCAGGAATAACCCCGTAGACACGGAGGAATTGATGCTGAAGGGGAGAGGGGGGTAACAGGTCCCCGAGAGGCTGGCCGAGGACAGGATCCGGAGCCCATCAGAGGACTTGGTTCGGTGGGGAACACTCTCTCTAGGTAGGAAGAGAGGCAGCCGTTTGGGGGTCGGAGGGTTTCTGGGTCTCCTCTCTTGGCTTCTCAGGGAAGCAGAGAGGGAGCTGACCTGCTGAAGGAAGGGGTTCTGTGGGGAGAGAGCAGGAGGCGGGATGACGGGTCCCGGCGAGTCGAAGATCCAGACCGGCAAGGAATGCGGTAACGTGGCTGTTCCGTGCTCAGCGCCCGCTAGGAATTTGCTGCCGTCCGTTTAAGGTGAGATCTGTTAACTTCCTTGTGCGTCGCTTCCCAGCAAGCGAATCGACCCTGTTTTTCCTGTGTGTGACATGAGGATGACAGCAACAGCACCCACCCCACACAGCCGTCGGGAGCAGTAAAAGAGTTAGCGGAACGTGTGCGAACCAGCGCCTGTTCTGTATTCGGTGAACACCGGTGGCGGGTGTGAGCTGGGTCGAGCGTGGCAGAGGAGGCTGGTGTGGCTGGGGTTTGCCGGCCGAGAAAGGCGGGTGTCTCGAGAGCGTCTGCGGGGGCATCCGTGTGGCGGCGGACTCGGACGGAAAGCAGACGAGGAGGCGGATCGCAAATGTGTTTTTGATGAAGCGGGATAATTGTCGTGGTGGAAAGAGAGCAAGTTACCTGGCCGGGTGGGAGACGGTGGCCAGAGAGGGTGCGGTGACAGGAGCATCTGCGGGGAGCGAGGCAGTGAATCGGTCTCCCGAATCAGAGAGGGTGACAGAAAGGTGGGGGGCCGGCGTGGTGGCAAGAAGTACGGCTGGGGCTCCTGGCTGGCTCAGTAGAGCATGGTGACCCTTGATCTCGGGGTCGTGAGTTCGAGCCCCACATTGGGCGTTGAGATCACTGAAAAATAAAATCTTAAGGTGCACCTGGGTGGCTCAGTCGGTTGAGTATGTGAGTCTCGATTTTGGCTCAGGTCGTGATCCCAGGGTCATGGGATTGAGCCCCAAGTCAGGCTCCATGCTGAGCTTGGAGCCTGCCTAAGACTCTCTCTCTCTCTCTCTCTCTCTCTCTCTGTCTCTCTCTGTCTCTCTCTCTCTCCTCCCACTTTCTCTTCCTGTCTCTCCCATCCCTCCCCTCTCTCCTGCTCTCGCGCGTGCGCTGTCTCTAAAATAAAAGTAAAATCTTTTTTTTTTTAATTTTTTTTAAAATGTTTATTTATTTTTGAGACAGGGAGAGACACAGCATGAACAGGGGAGGGTCAGAGAGAGAGGGAGACACAGAATCTGAAACAGGCTCCGGGCTCCGAGCTGTCAGCACAGAGCCCGACGCGGGGCTCGAACCCACGGACCGTGAGATCATGACCTGGGCTGAAGTCGGACGCTCAACTGACTGAGCCACCCAGGCGCCCCTAAAAGTAAAATCTTAAAAAAGAGCTTAAGGCAGCGCCTGGGTGGCATACTTGGTTAAGCATCTGACTCTTGATTTCGGCTCAGGTCACGATCTAGTGGTTCATGGGATGGAGCCTGGAGTCAAGCTCTGAGCTGACAGCATGGGACCTGCTTGGGATTCTGTCTCTCTGTCTCTCTCTCTCCCTCCCTCTCTCTCTCTCTCACTCACATACACAAAATAAATAAATATATATTTTTTAAATGCGGAGAAGCTGGAGTTCGGGGAAGCGAAAAGATTTGGAAATGGCTACCGTGAGCAAGGTTGACACTCACCCGCTCCCTCCTGTCCCTGAGGTGTGCCCTGGGGAGGAGGAGAACGAGAGAAAGTGGTGACGAGAGAAAGTGGTGACGGCCGCCTCGAAGATGGGGGCCCAGTCCCGGGGACGGCTTGGTCGCTCACCTAACAGGCAGAGGCCGCCCCTGTTGGCGATCTCTGTGCGACATACGGGGCGCTCCAGGCCCGGTTCTTGCAGGTGTTGTCTCGGGGGCCGGGTGGGCATGGTGGGCCGTCCCGAAAGAGCTCAGGAGCAGGGGTCGTTAGAAGAGCTTCTGGAAGCGTGGCAGGTTGAGAATTTATTGCACCACTCGTTTAAGAAAAACGGGAATGGTAAAAGAGAAAAGGCATCATCAGCCACCACTCTACAAAATTCAGCCTTTAAATTATCCCCTCTTCTTTCGGCCTGTACAGTACGGAGGCTTTTTATGTGGTTGTGTTCCTACTGTAGATGGTTTTGTACGCTGCTTTTTTGTTTCGTTAACAGTCGTCTCCTAAGTGATTTCCGTGGTGCTTCGGTCTCCATAGTTACCGTATTTAATGGTGTATGAGACTACACCGAGTGCCCGCGATTGATGATTTTCATACCTATTCCCCTGCTTTGGGCATTTGGGCTGTTTCCAGGATTTTTGTATCCTAAATTATTCAGTGAACGTCTTCATGTGCTTTGACGGAGATTCTTTTCCTAAGAGAAATTTGATGAGTAAGAAATACTCTAGGTCAAAAGTATCAATATTTGTTCTACATCTTGTAGACAGATACCCAGTCTGTTTTCAAAAGCTCTTCTGCTTTTTTTTTTTTTAAACTACTGTTAGCCGTGTGAGTGTACGAGTTGTATCACAAGTGCACGCATCAGATGATTACACTTCATGTGTCTGCAAGTTTAGGATTTGGAAATGGATACAGTTAGTGTAGGTGGGGAAATGGGAGGAGGTCACTTTTGAGTATTTCCATACACTTGTTTCTTTTTTTTTTTTTTTTTTTTTAGTGTTTATTTATTTTTGAGAGATGGAGTGCGAGCAGGGGAGGGGCAGAGAGAGAGGGAGACACAGAATCCGAGCAGGCTCCAGGCTCTGCGCTGACAGCTCAGACGCAGGGCTTGAACCGCGAACTGTGAGATCATGACCTTAGCCGAAACGGGACATTTAACCAACTGAGCTACCCAGGCGCCCCTCCCTCCACGCACCTGTTTCTTCTTCCCGGCATGCTTTCTTAATTCCTCTCCTCCCTTCTGTGCCTTTTCACGGAGCTTTCTGGAACTCCTATCCCTAACTCCCCAGCCTCGGTCCTGAGTTCTGTCCCTGCCCTGGGGCCCTTGCCCGAGGCTTTCGCTCCCTGTAGCCCTGCCCAGGGGAGCCTGCGTATCTCAGGTTTGGAGGGGGGCTGTCCTCATCCCCCAAATGCTGCATCCAGACACTCGCGCTGTCTCTTGTGAAAACTTTTCCTTTGAGGCTTGTGCCGTTTGGCTCTCCCTCATTCACCAAGGACATGGGCTGCACCCCAAGTCTTTCTCCTGTCGTGGTGACGTCAGGTATCCAGACCAGAAGGCTGGTCTCATCCTTTCATTTTCCCTGACCCTTCCCCCCGTCTCCCCCCATCGAGTCCCCTTATCTCTCGGTTCCATCTGCTTCTCCCTACTCCACTGTCCCCGCTTTAAGTCAGGTCACTATTGGGGGCCTAATGTTACTGGAACTGTCTTCTCTTCTTCGCCCATCAGAACATTTCTTTCTGACTGCCGATGATACGCTAGGTGTTGGGGAAAACGTGGTGAGCCGGACAGGTGTGATTGTTGCCTCCTCAGATGGGTACGATGCAGGGCGAGGGGCAGAGGGCTGTAGGAACACGGAGCGGGGCTCCTTGCTCCGCAAGAGGGGTTAGGGAAGGCTTCGCAGGGGAAGACGCCTCTGAGAGACCGGAAGCGTGATCGGCATTCAGCCAGGAGGAATTGTTGAGGGGAGCGAAGGAGGAACATTCCAGACCTGGATGCTGGCGTGTGTGAAAGCCTGTAGATCGGGAGTACGGTACGTCGGCACCTTCTGGGAGCTGGGAGTCCCACCGGGATGTGGAGATTCTAAAGGGGTGAGTACGGAGGGGTGCGCCATGAGAGGTGGGTAGGGGCCAACACCTGGTAAGGAGATCGGGTCTCATACTGAGGGTTACCCGGAGTCACTGAACGTTTTAAGCAGGAGAGTGACGCAGGGCCGGATTCCAGCCCGATGAGGTCTCCGCGGCCCGCACGTGGCTGCAGCGTGGAGAACGGGCGGGCAGGCTGGGGTGCGGCGGTGCGGGGAGGCCCGGAGAACACGCAGACTCGCACAAATGCTGGCAGGAAGGCGGTGGCTTTGGTGGCAACGAAAGGGTGTGGACACGTTCAAGAGACCCCGGGGCGGCGGACCGGGCAAGATTTTGGATCGCCGGCCGTTACTTGGTCTTGCGCGGGCTGCACCAGGAGTGGAAAGTGGGTGAGGGGTAGGAATGGTCAAGGCTGCCGCTCAGATTTGCGGCTTCCACACTTGGATGTGGAGCCCCGGGTGGGGGTGGGGGGGTGGGGGAGTAGGTTTGAAGGAGGCGGAAGCCGGGTCTGTCACAGACAAGCCGAGTGTGAGGTGCCCGTGGGATGTGTGAGCGGAGCGTTGTGCCAGGCGGCCTGACGTGTGTGTTCGGAGCGGGGGCTGAGGGCATGGGTGCGTGACATCGCGCCGAGGGCCAGCAAATAACTGACAAAGGGCTGTTACCCAGATGATTGAAAGACTCCCTTCCGATCCGTAAGGAGAAGCCAGTAACTTGGAAAAGTGAGCAGAACTTACGAAGAGGTGTGCTTAAGCGAATACTGAACGTAGGTGAACGTCTGACCCCAGTGGTCATGGGGGAAAGGCAACTTCGTAGTCCAGTGAAATTCTACTTCACAGCCTTTAAAAATAAGTTTTTTTAAATGTTTATTTTGTATTTGAGAGAGAAAGAGACAGCACGAGCGGGGGGGGGGGGGGGCAGAGAGAGAGGGAGACGCAGAACCCGAAGCGGCTCCGAGCTCCGAGCCGTCAGCGCAGAGCCCGACGCGGGGCTCGAACTCACGGACCGTGAGATCGTGACCTGAGCTGAAGTCGGACACCCGACCGACTGAGCCCCCCAGGCGCCAGCACAGCCTTCTATTGACAAAGACTTGGAGGTCTGGCCGCACCAAGGGGCCACGGGCACTCCCTTGCACGCCGCATAGCGGCGGTGGGAGAGTGAATCGGATGATCCCTCTGGGCCAACGGGTGACCCCATCCGGCAGAGTTGGCAGAGTGGGTGCCATAGAGCCCGGTCAGCTGGCAGAAGCTGCGGAGAGGCCCTCCCACACGCGCACCAGAATGTTCAAAGCCCTCCACCCAACATACGGAAAAACGTGGGTGACTGTCAGCAGAGAAGGATAGTGGGGGTGCTGCCCAGCGGTGAAGGTGCCTGAGTTAGAGCTAAGCGTGTCTCTGCGGTGAAATCCCCCAGTCACAAAGGGATGCAAAAGGTCTGGTACCATCGGTATTAAAGGTAAAGGCCACGAAAGACCGTGGTAGACAACGTCGTCGTCTGGGTGTTTCTTGTATGAATACATTTCTTTTTTTTCAACGTTTTTTTTATTTTTATTTTTGGGACAGAGAGAGACAGAGCATGAATGGGGGAGGGGCAGAGAGAGAGAGGGAGACACAGAATCAGAAACAGGCTCCGAGCCATCAGCCCAGAGCCTGACGCGGGGCTCGAACTCACGGGGTGCAAGATCGTGACCTGGCTGAAGTCGGACGCTTAACCGACTGCGCCACCCAGGCGCCCCTGTATGAATACATTTCTAAAGAGATGCACGAATACCTCTGAGGGAGGGTGTCCTTGGGAAGAAGTTTTAACTGTCTTGTATTTTCCTTTTTTAGCTGGGTGGAGGAGTCACAGGAAGTTTTAAATATACTTCTTTGCATGTTTGGACTGTTTAATACAATTTTTAAAGGATCTAATGGCATCTAGTAGGTGCTCAGTAAATATTGGTATCAATGGTTGGTTGTAGTTTTGTTTCTTTACTTTTCTCTTTTTCTTTTCTTTTTTCCTTCCTTTTTTTCTTTAAGCTTATGTATTTTGGGGCACCTGGGTGGCTCAGTTGGTTAAGCATCAGACTTCGGCTTCAGTCATGATCTCACGGCTTGTGAGTTTGAGCTCCATTTTGGGTGAGCATAAGACCTGCTTCTCTCTCTCTCTCTCCCTCTCTCTCTCTCTCTCCCTCTCTGCCCCTCGCTCATGCCCTCTCTCAAAAAAAAAATTAAAAAAATAAAGTTTAAGAATTTTTTGAGAGAGACAGACATCACAAGCAGGGAAGGGGCAGAGAAAGAGGGGGACAGAGGCTCCAAAGCGGGCTCCCCTCTGACAGCAGAGGGCCTGATGTGGGGCTCGAACTCATGAGCTGTGAAATCATGACCTGAGCTGAAGTCAGATGCAGGCTCAACCAACTGAGTCACCAGGCTTGTTTCTTCTTAAGTGTTTAAAAAGCAAAAGAAGAAGTCTGTATGGCATTTGGTGGCCCAAATCTGACACGACAGTCTGAGCTGATCCTTGAACGTTGAGATCAGGATTCTGTTCTTCGTATCGACACCATCTGCCTTCTCCCCCCCGGTTAAGTGCCGACAGACAGTCCCCCTTTGGCATAAAGCTTCCGTAGCACGAGTCTGCCTCCCTTTCCTGCCCGTGACCCAGGCGTTCCTGCATCTCTGTCCAGGCCCCCGTCCTTCGAATGGTGGAAGGTGACACCATCTACGATTACTGCTGGTATTCGCTGATGTCTTCAGCCGAGCCAGACACCTCCTAGTAAGTGATGTCCTTTGCCTCCCCTCCGCCTTCCCCTCTCATCGTCCCTCCCCCCCCTCCACCACAAGTTTCAAGGGGATCCTCTACGGAGAGCGGAGAGCGAGCTAGGGACTGGCAGGGGGCTCGGGAGGAGGGAAGGCTGCTGTACCCTTCAATGCGGGCTGAGAGGGCCGGCCAGTTGGCTTCCTCCCCTTCCTTCGACAGCACGGGGCCTCAGTGTCCGTGTCCTCTACAGCGTGGCCAGCAGCAGCCGGGGAGAACCCCATTCACATCTGGGATGCATTCACCGGACAGCTCCGGGCTTCCTTCCGTGCCTACCACCACCTGGTAGGGCCTCCCTCGCCCGTCCCAGGGCTTCGTCCTCGCCCAGGCTCCTTCCCGGGGGCCACTGAGGCTGTTTGCACGGCTTCTTTCCTGCCTCTAGGACGAGGCTGACGGCACAGCCCACTCGCCTCTGCCTTCTCCCCGGACGGCTCCCAGCCTCTTCTGTGCTTCAAACAGGACAGTGCTGTTCTTTTCCACGGCCCGGCCTGGCCGTGACTGCGAGGGTCAGAGCAACGTTTGGTGAGCATCTGTGCCTCCCAGGGGGAGGAGGGAAGGGGGAGGACACGGCCACGTGCAGAGGGGCCTCGTGTGAGTCGCGGGGGACCGGGCCCATCATGTCGTCTTCAGTACAAGCCCCAGGGAGGCAGGTCGTACTCGGTGGGGCAGAGGAGAAAACAGATTCAGGGAGGGGGCGACACTCTCCCAAGGTCAACCTGGTTCACTCCTGAGCCCGTGCCCTGTCAGCCGTGTGCCTCTTGATCTCTAAAATCTTGGTCTCTCTGGGAAATTGGAAGTGAGGCGGATTTCGTTTCCTATAAGCCTTTAGGTTTCCATCCCTTCGAGGAGAAACAGATTTGAGAAGGAAGAATAAGTCTTGAAGAAGAAGTTTAGGTCCTTTTGCGGGGATAGAAGGATCTGGGAGCATCAGGGATCTTTAGCCTGCTTGAGGCAGACGGACAGGGGAGGCACTGGTTCCCTGCACGTGGAACAAGAGACAGAGATGCGTCCCTGATCGGCCCGGTTAATGTCCGGTGTCCTTGGCCCTGTCCCCACTTTGTTCCGTCCCTTTCTAGCAAAAAAGCAGGGCCAGAGTGGCATCATCTCCTGCATAGCCTTCAGCCCAGCCCAGCCGCTCTATGCCTGTGGCTCCTACGGCCGTGTCCCTGGGTCTGTATGCCTGTGACCGACGGCTCCCCTCTTGCCTTGCTGGAGGACACCAAGGAGGCGTCACTCACCTTTGCTTTCACACCCGACGGCAACCGCTTCTTCTCAGGAGCCCGCAAGGTAGGGGTCACGTCCTGAGATCCCAAAGAGGGTGCACAGAAGGCAGCAATGGGGATGCAGTCTGTGATGTGTCGGGGTCGGACGTGGGATGCAGCTAAGGGAGTGTCTGCAAACCTTGGGGGAAGCGGGGACATCTCGTGCGGGAGGGGGAATGGACTCCAGGCCCCTGGTCTGTGTCTTCAGGATGCTGAGCTTCTGTGCTGGGATCTCCGGCAGCCCGGTCATCCACTGTGGTCACCGAGTCGAGAGGTGACCACCAATTCAGCGCGTCTACTTCGATCTGGACCCGTGAGTGACCGAGTCCTTCCTGCCCAGGGTCCCAGTGCCCCGGGGATGTCAGAGCCCAGCCGTAGGTCCCAGCCCCTGGCCGTGAGGGGTTCCTGCCCCCGGGGGTGATGACTTCCGAGTCAACAGGCTTCCTCCTTCTCCCCAGGGACTGGGCAGTTCTTAGTGAGCGGAAGCACCAACGGGGCGGTGTCCGTGTGGGACACCAGCGGGGCCGGACGCGAGGGGGAAGCCGGAGCCAGTGCTGAGGTTTCTTTCTGCCCCAGAAGGACTGCACCAACGGAGTGAGGTCGTCGGTTAATGCCACAGATCTTGGGGCTCGTGGCTGGGGAGGGACGGGGGGTGCCGAGGGAACAGGCATCCTCTCTCAGGATGCTGACAGGCGCTGCCTGTTCCTCTCTCCCTGCAGCCCTGCAACCCCAGCCTGCCATTGCTGGCCACCGCGTCGGGTTCAGCGCGTGTTTTCCGGAGCCCGCGGACAGTGAGGACGAAGGGGAGCAGCGGGGGGACCTTCCTCTGCTTTCCATGCGCCACGTCCGCTTTGAAAGTCAGCTTCAGCTCTGGTGGTGTGGGGGGGGGCCCGGACACCGGGGTCGCTGACCGCTCACCGGGCCGGGCAGGGACAGGGAGGGACAGAGGAAGGTGGGGGGCGAGTTGATATACAACAGGTTTTATATGGTACCAGAGTCTTTGTGTCTTTGGGGGGAGGCAAATGCTGGGGATGGGGCCGGGTGGGGTACAGGTGGGCCCCCTTGTCCAGCAGCGGTGGGGGCTGGCGGCTCCTTCCCGACACCGACCCCGGGGTTGAGAGGTGGGACTAGGCGGGAGCCAATGGGGCTGCGGGGGCTCGGTGTGAAGTCAAGGGAGTGGGTGTGGGGGCTTCGTGCCATTGACTGGGCCGGTTGCTAGGCAACTCGGTAAACTGAAGGGGGGGAACCTGTTTGAATCTCGGTCCCAAGGTGGGGGCGGCAGGGGTCAGGGTGAGCGGTGGCTGAGCAGGAGTGGCAGGAGCGGTGTGTCAGACTGTTGGGTGTGACTGCGTGAGACTGTGCAGACGGTGACAGACAAGACACCCGCTCACTCGCGCTCGACACTGTTTACCACCATCCGGCAGCAGAGGGACCATTACTCAGCTCTGGGGGAAGGGGAGCAGGAGCACCCGCCTCTCCCCTGGACTCCCCCAGGAGGCAGGCGACTGAGTGGCCAGAGTCAAGGACACCATACGAAAGAGTAAAGGTGCCTCCCGAGAAACCGCAGGCGTCACATTCCGTTTTCGGATAGATGCGGGACAAGGGCGGGAGTCTTCCATTGGGCAGCTATCCCTGGTCCCGCTTCTCCATCCATCCGCTTGATTGGGGGTTGGGGTGGGGGGGGGAGTATGTTATTTCAGGCGGTGCCTCCGCCCCACCCCCTCCCTCGCCAGACACTGAGAAGGGGGCTCTGAAGAGACTGTCAGCGGGGGATCTGCTTTGGGACCCTCACCATCAGAGGGAAGGGACTGGGGGCCTGTGACGGCAGAGGGAGAGGAATGTCACCCTCTGCCCAGAGATGCTGAAAGCGAGGGAGGGGTTCTTACACCCAAAAGGCAAACCCTCTTCCCTTCCCCCAGGGATAATTGGAAACAGCCCTTCCGGCTGACTGTGGGTTTGGGGAAAGGTACTCCCTTCCCTCCCCCAGCCCCGCTTCTCCCCACAGCCGTCCAAGAAGGGCCCGAGTTTACCCCCTTAAACCCTCGCCTTCCACCCAATCCCAGGTAACAGGAGAGGGCCCAGGAGCCCCGGGACCAAAAAACAAAAACAAAAACAACGACCCAGGAGGAGGAGTTGAGCGACCTGGGTTGGGTTTCCGCCTTTACCCCAGACTCCCCGTGTGACCTTGGCAAGTCACGGGCCTCCCGAGCCTCAGTTTCTCTATTCCCCCCCCCCCCCCCCAGCAATGGGGAGCCTGCGGCTCTGCCCCTCCCACTCGACACAGGTAGTCGCGACGGCCAACTCAGCCCACTTCGCAAAGTGCGGAGCCTTCAAGGTTATTACTATTCTCTCCAGGACCCGCCGGGAGCCGCGGCGGCGCTCCGGCTGGGGGAGGAGGCGGCGGCTGCGGGAGCCACGTGGGGCCGGCTCCTCCGGGTGGCGAGGGCGAGGGCCTTCTGGATCCGAGAGCGGAAGGTTCCAGCCGCTCGGCGGCCCGGGGGCCGGCGGGGGAGAGGCGGCGGGGGGCGGCTGGGACAAAGGGGGCGCGGGGGGCCGCGCGGGCGGCCGGGGCGGGGCGGCGGGGCGCGGCGGCGGCGGCGGCGGCGGCGGCGGCGGGGCGGGCGGGAAGGTTGCGCGATGGTGTAGGGCGGCGTGGTGGGCGTTGTCTTCGGGCTACCCTGCCGCCCCGCTCCCGCCGCGCGCTCCAGCTCCGCTTTTTCCCTCCGCCAGCCTCTCCCCCTCCCCGCCACTCCTTTAACTCCCCCCTCCTGGGCTCGGGACTGGTTTCCTCCCTTAGCCCGCTGCCCTCAATCCCGGCGAGGCTGGGGCTTCCGGCTCGCGCCCCTCCCGCGCTCCCTCGGCGGCGCCCCATGCCGCCCCCGCCCGGCCCCCCGGCCGCCCCAGTCCCCCACTTAGGCCGGCGCTGCGATCCCGGGCGCTGGAGCGGTGGGCCGGGGGCGTAGGGCGCCTGCAGGCGGCCCCGGGAGGGCTCTAGCGGGCTGAGCGCTCCGCGGCAGGGGCGCGGGCAGAGCAGGAAGCGGGTCCGCGTGGGAGCAGGGGGGCGGCCGCCACCGGGGTGGTCGGGGCCGGATCGCCGGGGCAGCCGAGGCAGGCACCGCAGGGGGGGTGGAGCGACTTTGGGGAGTTGGTGCCCCGCCCCCCCCAGGCCTTGGCGGGGGTCATGGGGGCCCCCCGTTCTGGGCCGGGGGGCGTGCGAGTCGGGGCCCTGCTGCTGCTCGGCGTTTTGGGGCTGGT
Organism: Lynx canadensis; assembly: GCF_007474595.2. Classification (NCBI taxonomy): domain Eukaryota; kingdom Metazoa; phylum Chordata; class Mammalia; order Carnivora; family Felidae; genus Lynx; species Lynx canadensis. The sequence continues at coordinate 2,459,457 of NC_044316.2, forward strand.
GTCTGGGCTCAGCCTGGAGCCTGTCTACTGGAATTCGGCGAATAAGAGGTGAGTGGCCCCGGGCTGGGGAGACCCCACACCCTTCGGGCAGGGAGTAGGGAAGCTTCGGGGGTTCGGGGTGGGGAGCTGGCTTCTCTCAGCTGGGAGGAGGCTGGAGGGAGGGTGCCAGTGCTCTGATGCGAGCCGATGGGTAACGAGACAGAGGTGATCTTGGGAGCCAGACTCCTGGGTCGCCAACAGACACGGCTGGATGTGGGTGGTGATCGCCATGTGTCGGGAGTTGGAAAGACCCCACAGGGGGCAAGGATCGCAAAGTTCACGGGTAGCCGCCGGGAGGGTAGTGGAGTGGTTATTTGGGTTTGTGAAAGACGCGTGTCCTGTCGGGGGCTGGGCTTGGAGGGAGCCTGGTTAATGTCAGCTCTCCGGAGAGCCGCCGAGTAGGTGCCGCTGAGCGCGCTGGGGAAGGGGCAGGGTGCCTCCCTCCCCAGAAGGGACTCGGCGACGGGAAGGAAGGGGGCTCAGTTTGGGGGCTCCGGGGGACAGCTCACCCAAGGCTTCTCGACTCTGTCCACACCGTCAGTCCCCTAACTCTTGTCCACAGCCAGAGGGTCAGTGAGCCCTTGGCGGATCCAGTCCCCAAACCAGAAGATACTCCTGCCTTCCTGGCTTGGAGACTTTTTTTTTTCTGGAAGAAGCCTGGAGCCCCCTAAAGCCTCCTTTCTCTTGCATCTGGAGTCCTGAGGACTCCTTTGCCACACCACACCCCCCCCCCCAATCTGTGTTGCAAACTCTTCCATCAGACCCCTCTGTTCCTTGGCATGCTTGCTTCGCTCTGAAAAAAGGCCAGGGGTCACATGAAGCTTCTCATCACACAGGGTAAGACAGAACCCCTGGGAGGTTCATCTAGGACCCTGGCCTCCATGCAGATTCCCACTCCCGCTGGGCAAAAGTTCTGTGGTTTGAAAACTTCCTGCCTCCCTGGGGAGCCTGTGTGAGGCCAAGGGAAGGGGGTCGGCTTCGGAGCCCATCAGATCCGAGGTCTTAATCCGAGCTCCGCTGCTTTCCGCTGTGTGGCCTTGGGCCACTTAACCTTTCTGAGTCTGTAGTCTCCACACCCTGACACCTTTTATGAGGATTAGAGGTAAGGTGTTTGAACGTATTACTGCTCATTAGAGGAGAACTAGAATTATTGGTTGTGTTCTCTGACTTCCCGGCCTCCCCTCCCTCCCTCCCTGCTATGTCTCTTGGGGTATAATCTCAAATGTCTTTCTCCGGCTCCTACCCACCAAACTCCCAGCTGCAGTTTGAGTATCAGGTGCAGCCTGAGGAAGTAGTTAGGCTTATTCTGATAGGGTTGAGGAAAGGGGGGGGGTACGGTGTTCTGGGGGCTCTTTGGGATGTTGGCGGGGAGGGGGTGGGTCCTTTGGGAGTCTGGGAAGATAATGAGCAGCGGTCCCCGGGGACCCAGCTCTGAGACCTCGTGGCCGTTAATGCACAGGGAGGGGTCACAGGCGTTGGCAAGTGGCAGTGCTGGGCCAGTGGATGGCTGGGTTGAGGGAGATGTGGGCTCTAGGCTGTGGTTAGAAAGGTTAACTCCCTGAATTCCACAGCAATAAGGCACTTTCCCTGGGAAGTCCGAGACCTGGAGGAGGAGGGGTGACTGAGCAGGGGGGTGTCTGGGGCACCTGGCCCCCAGACCGTGGTTCCCGTTAGCCTCACGTAGGGCCATGGCCAGGCCAGGCATTTTAACTCCTGGCGCGTCCCCTGGCTGACTTGGGAGGCTGGTCTGGATTCCCCCCCCCGACCCACCCCTGGTGCCTCCCTTGCCCTGAGATCCCTCAAATTCAGCGGTGGCCTGGGGGAGGGGAGGCTCTGCCCCCATGGCCGTGCAATAGTGAAATCACCTGGATGGGTGGGCTGTGTGGTTCCAGAGAGGCCAGCTCCTTGGTACTGGCATCCTGTTGCCACGGCAACGGGGCTAGTGGATGGAGGAGAGATGACAGTGTGCATGTGGTGAGGGCGGGCTGGAGAGTGCATTTGGGCACCGAGGGCCTAGAGACCTGTGAGCCTGGCCTCCCACCGCTTCCGAGCCCTTAGCGCCTGCCCCGTCGGAACAGACTTTCCACTCAGACGAAGGCGAAGGCCGGCCTGCCAGGGATGTGGGGTGAGGGAGGCAAAGCTCTGGGGCCAGACCTTTAACACCTCTCCTTGTCCACCTCGCCCTCCTGACAGATTCCAGGCAGAGGGGGGTTACGTGCTCTACCCTCAGATCGGGGACCGGCTTGACCTTCTCTGCCCCCGGGCCCGGCCTCCTGGCCCCCACTCCTCTCCTAATTACGAGTTCTACAAGTTGTACCTGGTAGGGGGTGCCCAGGGCCGGCGCTGCGAGGCCCCCCCTGCCCCAAACCTGCTTCTCACTTGTGACCGGCCGGACCTGGATCTCCGCTTCACCATCAAGTTCCAGGAGTACAGCCCTAACCTCTGGGGCCACGAGTTCCGCTCACACCACGATTACTACATCATTGGTACTGCTGGGCGGAGGGCGGGGTCCGCGGGGAGGCTCTCCCCCACCCAACCCCAAGACTGAGGGGCAGGGGAGGAGCCGAGAGAGACCCCTGATGCCCCCCGGGGTGGTGTCAGGGCCAGGGAATGGGGGGCGGAAGAGGGGCTCGACTCTGGAGTGCCAACTTCTCCGTCTGACTCTTCTCTCCCAGCCACGTCGGATGGGACCCGGGAAGGCCTGGAGAGCTTGCAGGGAGGTGTATGCCTCACTCGGGGCATGAAGGTGCTTCTCCGAGTAGGACAGAGTGAGTGGGGGGGGGGGGCCGGGGCGCACCTCCTAGGAGCCGAGGGAGGTTGGGGCAGCACCGTCAGGGTCCGGGGGCTGCCGTCTCAGCCCCTGCTGTCGGGTCTCCCCCATTTCCAGGCCCCCGAGGAGGGGCTGCCCCCAGAAAGCCTGTGTCTGAGATGCCCATGGAGAGAGACCGGGGGGCAGCTCACAGCCTGGAGCCCGGGAAGGAGAACATGCCAGGTAGGAACCGGGGGTCCAGTCTCCTGCCTTCCCCCCCCCCCCACCCCAACCTCCTCTGCTCTCAGACCCCAGCTGCCCGCCTTCACCCTCTCCCTCCGCCTTCAGTTTTTGTTGTTTTTTTTTTTTTTTTGGGGGGGGAGTGATACAGGAAACAGAAGAGGGGATGGGAGGGTGGGAGGGGAGTGGAGCCGAGTGAGGAAAAGACTCATTAGAAGTAATTACCCGAGCCAGTGTTTCAATCAGTGCAGTCAGAGAAGTGGGGGAAGACTGCTTCGCGCCCAGCTGAAGGGCTGGACCCACCTGGATTCTGAGTGGGATTTCGGGGGGAAGGGGAGGCGGGGTCCCCAGGGGGCTCGGGCGCTGTCGGGGAAACCCACGGGGACCCCCGAGGCCGGGTGTCCGGAGGCCCAGGTGGCTCCTTCAGCCCCTCCCCCTCTTTCCTCCTTCACCCCTTCCCTGCCAGGTGACCCCACCAGCAATGCAACCTCCCGGGGTGCTGAAGGCCCCCTGCCCCCTCCCAGCATGCCCGCGGTGGCCGGGGCCGCGGGGGGGCTGGCGCTGCTGTTGCTGGGCGTGGCAGGGGCTGGGGGCGCCATGTGTTGGCGGAGGACGGGCGGGCCAAGCCTTCGGAGAGTCGCCACCCTGGTCCCGGCTCCTTCGGGAGGGGAGGGTCTCTGGGCCTGGGGGGTGGCGCTGTGATGGGACCTCGGGAGGCCGAGCCTGGGGAGCTAGGGATAGCTCTACGGGGTGGAGGGGCTGCAGACGCCCCGTTCTGTCCCCACTATGAGAAGGTGAGTGGTGACTACGGGCACCCTGTGTACATCGTGCAGGATGGGGCCCCCCCAGAGCCCTCCAAACATCTACTACAAGGTATGAGGGCTTCTCCTCCCGGCTCTCCTGGATCAGCCTTCTCGGGTGCTCCTCCGGTTTAAGTCACGGTTGGAGGGCCACCTCTGGCATCTCCTCGACCCCTCTGCGCCCCCCCACCCCCCCACCCCCAGCTCCTGTGCTCCTGGCTGTTGTCGCCCTCTCCTCCACTGTTAGGATTCCTTAAGACTCCTGCCCTCGGTTGGCCACGTGAGCCCCCTCTCCGTCTCTGTGCTCCTGGGTCCTCTTTCCTTGGGGAGGGGGCAGGGACCCAGCCTCCTCTCCTGACCGCGACCCGGCGATCCCTGTGCCCCTCACACGCCGAGAGCCAGGGGCGGGAACAGTCTGTCTTTTGTTGGCACCCCTTCCTTTCTGCCTCTCACTGGTTTTCTCTTCTTGTCTCTTCTCTCTCTTATTCTCTCTCTGTCTCTGTCTCTTCTGCCTCTAGGTCTGTTCCTCTTCCCTAGCACCCCCCTCCCTACGCCTCCTCTTACCCTCTTGGCTTCTTTCCTCCGCCTCTCCCATCTCCCCCGGGTGGGGGTATGTAAGCATTCGTGCCCTCGGCCCCCTCTTCTGACCTCTCTCACCGACCCTCCCCTCAGTCTGCCAAAAATGGGGGCCTTAATGGGGAAGGCTCCGGCACTCCACCCCAGCTCTCCGGGCGTGGGCAGCGGGGCCTCCTTCTCTGCCCTGCCCCGGGCCCCCTCGTACGTCCTCCGGCCATGTTGGGGTGGTTGGGTCATGACAGCCGCCATGAGAAGAAGTGTCCTGTTTTGTCAGTGGCCCATAGCAAGATACGAACCGGTCGGGGCACGGCGTGGATTTGGTCTGACGCTGAGTGGGCCACTGGGGACAGGAAGTGACTTGCTCCAGACGGGCAGTGGCAGAAGCAGTGCGGCAGAAACTGGAAGTGCCTTCGTCTGAAATAGGAAGTGGTCCGGCTGGAACTCCAAGTGGCTTAGTCCGGGGGGTGCTTGTTGGGAGGGGGTGGGGGGCAAGGGGGAGGCGGCTGGTTCTTACTCTGTGGGGGGGGGGGCGGGCAGGAAGAACTTCCTGTTTGAGGAGGAAGCTGGAACTCACGGACTGTGAGAAGGTAGGGTGGACTGAGAAGGATCTTGCTTCCCCGGATCTCCCTTCCCTGTTCTCTGCGCTGCTTTTGGGACAGCGAAAGCGACTGCCATCAGCTGTGGTGGGCCCAACTTGTCATGTTCTTCTTTCCTTTCCCTACCCCGGTATAATCTCTGTCCATCAACGGGACTGTCCCAAGAACCCACGTGTTGTCCCCAGTAACCCGGAGGGCTGTCTTGTTCAGCACACCCTCTTACTTTCTAGTCCTTTCCGACTCCACGCGGCTCCCTTCTTAGTGACCAAAATGGTGGCCTACTGACTGGTCTAGCTGACCGTGGTACCTAGCAACCGTTTCCGTAGTGACCAGCTTGTACCTCTTCCTGCCCTCTAGTGCACCATGGGCCTCAGTTTCCCCCCAGCTCAGTCTCATTAGACCAGAGCTGCCCCTGGGCACCAAGTCGGCCACCTTCATCACCAGCCAAGATGGTTACTTTGTCCACCAGAGGTCATGTCACCTCTCTGGTGCGGTAGTTCCCAGCTCCTTCCTGATTTTTCTGATCCGCTCCTTCCAGAGAACAGGAAGTTGATATTGCCATGGGGGAGGTGGCGGGGTATGGCCGTCACCTCAATAGTTTTACTGTAAAAGGGAAATTTGAACAACAAAAACCAAAAAAAGAAAAAAAAAGAATAAAAAAGAATAAAAAACTTCAAAAGTTGACAAGAAGGCTGGAGAGTGACTGGGGGTGAGTTGGAACAGAGAACTGGTAGCGGGCGGCGGCGGGGGGGGGGGCGCTTTCGAGCTGAGCTGGATCTCATGAAGCCAAGGGGAAGGGTAGGGAGACGGCTGGGTCGGAGGGGGGAGGTGGGCAGTACGTGGGGAAGGGGTAATGGGCTGGGTGAGAGGGCCGAGGCAGGGGAGGGAGAGATTGCCGATACATCCGATGGGATGCACGTGGACGCGCGTTCACGCGTGTCTGTTGCTAAACCAAAGCGCCGGAGACAAGGCAAGTGGCGGTCAGAGACAAAGTGCACCAAACACGTTCGCAGGTTCGGGTCTCCCCGCCTACCCTCCCTGCCCAAGGCACCTGTGACTTGGGGAGTTTTGCCGTTGGGGACCAGTGTGGGGAGAAGCGCCGTGTGAGTACCCGCAAGACGCAGGGACCCGGGCGTCACGCTGCCCGCCCCCCCCCCCCCGGCTCCCTGCGTACCCATCACCCGGGCTCTTCTCCCCCCAAAACCCCTGGTGCCCAGCCCCCTGGACTCAGCCCCATTCTCCGACCACAAAAGCAGCCTGTCAGGAGCATGGCTGGAGCCGGTCGGCAGGGGTCACAACCTCTGCCCCGCCCGCCCCTCCCCTGACTTTAGGTGCCCTCCCGCTGTCTCCCATCTGCCTGGAGGTCAAGGGGTCCTCCTGCCCGGCTCTGTCCAACGGGACCCCTGCCCCTCCTCCTGTTTGAGCAGGATGCCTGGGTCCCGAGAGGCGCAGGTGCTCTGGGAGGGGAGTCGAAAACTGAGGCCAGGTGCTGGACTGTCTGGAATTCACTCCTGTCTTCTGAGCCCCGCACTGGAGAAGCCCGAGGTGGGGAGGCTCGAGGGGGGTGGAAAGGCTGGTCCCTGCCCCTTAGTGGGGGTTGGTGGTCATGGCAACATCCCCTTCTCCACACAATGGGAAGCCCCCCTCAGCCTCCCGCGTGGATGGAGCCGACAGCCCCATCGCTGGCTATCAGCCTCAGGGACTTGGCAACCGTCACCATGGCAACCCAGAGCCCAGCAACAGGGCCCAGTGTGAAAGGGAGGGGTCCCAGACCGGGGCAGGGCTGTGTGTGTGAGGGGGGCAAGGGAGCCGAGGGAGGGCCCCCCCCGCACCACACACACACGCGCGCACGCACACACACACACACACACACACACACACACACACATCTAGAGACACAGGTGGAGGAAAGAGAAGTGGGGATAAATACTCTGTGACGAACACCTCGCCCAAGCAGCCAAGACATCATAACGTGCTGAGAGACAGGAAGACACCTGGGGACAGATGCACAGCTGGGGAGAGGAGCAGCACGTTCAGCACCACCCCCTGAAGTACACCCCCTCGCCACTCTGGCATCCGCGGACTCCCCCCTGCACGCACGCCCGTTAACAACACGAGACCTGCCGCCTGCCCCACGCGTGGCGGCTTGTGCATCTTCCGGGCGATTTGAAAGCACTGGTGACTTCCACACGGAACGACACATGCCGTCCTGTCCTCTTTCCGGGCACAAGTACGCAAACATGCTCCCCGGGCGATAACCACAATAAAGCCAGGAGAGGGGAGGGAAGACGTTCGTTTTCTGTTTCTTGGTTTTTTGTGGTTTTTTTTCATTCACTTATCCACTCAGCATCACGTAAAGTGTCTATTTGGTCCCAGGCACCGTCTCGGGCACTGAGACTATAGATTAAATAAAGTCCCTGCTTTCACAAAGTCCACATCCTGGTGGGAAACAACATAGTAACATCTCTGGGCAGTGACAAGCGGTGTAAACAGAACGGAGTAACAGCATGAAGAGGATAGAGATTCGCAGGGAAGATGCTTTAGGAGGTCAGGAAGGTCCCTCTGGAGAGGTGACCTTTGAGTCAGACCTTGAGTGAGGTGGGGGAAGGGCACGCCCCGGCGGAGGGAACAGCAAATGCAAAGGGTAGAGGTGAACTTGGGACATGTTTGGGAACATCCACAGCCTTGTGGATGTTCCAGATGTGTCCTGTCCTTCCCCAGCCTCAGCCTGGCGGGGAGCAAGTCACGTAGGGTCTAGAATCCACATGCGGGAAGCTGGTCTAATTCGGTATGCCCCCCCTTTTGTTTCTTGGGCGTGTGGTGTGTTTTCCTCCAGTAGAGTTTAAGCGCTGGGTGGGCAAGGACGATGCTCTGAGCTTTTGCGGGGGGCTGGGGAACCGCTGCTCGTAAAGGGTCTAGAGCAGGCAGGCAGGGAGGAACTAAAGGGACCGAGAGGCTGGAGACCATGGATTGTGAAGCTGCCCCCACCCCTGTCCCAAACAGCAGAGGCTGTCCTGGCTGGGGGCTCACACTCTGCAGTATGTAAATTAGGTTGAGGTGTGTGTGTGTGTGGTTTATGGTGGGGGTTTTCAGGAAAGAGCTGCGGTGGGAATTTCTGATGGGGAATGGTTGACATCGTAAGTGGGATTTCAGTTAGAAAGAAAAATGGAGTTTCCTAAGGGGCTATATGGGGAATCAGGAACATAGGGCGCACCACCCCCCCCGCCCCCCGGCCCCCGGGAAAGTTTCAAGATCGGGCTGGGAGAAATGTGGCGGGCTGGGATACGCTCAGAGAGTGGAGGGGGGGGAGTCTGAAGAGGAGCGAAAACCGGGCAGGAGGAGAGAGGTCAGAAAGGTGGCAGGGAAGGTGGGGTCCTGAAACGAGTTCTGAGGGCACCGGGTCTGAGGAACCCCCCGACTCCCGCGGTGGATTGAAGCATCTGGGGTCCTGGTTCCCCCTCTTCCCCCGGTTGCCCTCAGAGGCCCAGGCATCAGCTCCCTGCAGCCCCAGTGCTGGCGGTGAGACTGAGCAGCCTTGGGGGGCGGCAGCTGGTGAGTGGGGAGGAATCTGTGTGCTCAGCAAACAGCAACCTCCTTGGTGCCCTGGTGGCTGCCTCCTCCCTCATCAATCAGCCCCAGCCAAATGTCCTAGTATTCCCACCACCCCAAGGGGACTGGGGCTGGGCCAGGGTCCCCAGGGGAGTGAGATGGGGATGGGTGGGGGGAGGTGGGGGTGGCGCCTGGCTCCCCATCTCTTGGCCTCTGTTCTCTCCTCTTCTGGAAGCTCTCAGCCCTTCGTGTCCCGGAACGACTCTCTCCTGGCCCCTGCCATTGTGAGGGCATCAGCTACAAATCACCTGTGGGGGTCTGCTGGGGGACAAGGGGGGAAGAGGGATGAGTCAGGGCTGGAGAGAAATCTACTCTGGTTCTCACGGGACCGGCCCAGGGCACAGTCAGCAGGAGGCTGCTGGCACAGAGGCCCGGTCCCCCCACGCTGGCCTCTCCATCCCTGACACATGCTCCGGACAACAGGCCGGGACCCTGACTCCCTGAATGTCCTTGCTTCCCACCTTCTCCCAGCCCCCATTCCCTACTTCCCGCCAAGATCCAGAGGTCCGGCCCCCAGCTCACCCCAAATCTGCTGCTCCCCACTGGGGACTGAGGCCTCTAGACCTTAGCCTGTGGCTCTCTCCCCCTCCTCAGCCCTTGCTCCCCTCGGGGACCCAGGCGTCCTGCCCGCTCTTTTCACCATAACAACCATTCTTTTGGAGTTGCTTAAGACTTTAATATCATTTCATTAAGTCAGCTAGTTAGAGAAGGTTGGGGGCACAAAGAGACTGGGGTGGGCAAAGGACGGCCAAGGTAGGGGGGAAGCAAGGGAAGAGTCCCCCTCTCTCCGTGGAGATGGCTCTGAGACATCAAATATTGACAGTGAGAGAACAGAACTTATTAAATCTGGGACAGGGGTGTGTGTAGCTGTGGGAATGGCCGGATGCCTGGGTTCTGAGGGTAATGAAGGTCTGGGGGGAGGGGAAGGCCTGGCTGAGGCTGGGGGGTGCGGCAAGAGTAAGGGGCTTGTGGGCACAACCCTCCAGTCCCTCTCCTTTGGGAGGTATTGAGTCTCGGTACCCTGGCCGTGTGTCTCAGCTGTCCCCTTCATTCCCCCAGGGACAAGACCCCCCTCACAGCTGTGGTTGGCTCCCCTTCATCCCTCCCCCCCTACCTCCACCTCTGTTGATGAGCTTTTCGGCAGCGTTTAATCGGATTGAGCAGTAATTAGCAAAGCGAGATGTTTGATTACCTATTTAGCATAATGGAGGGGGCTGGGATCCCTAGGTACAGCCAAGGTTGGGGGGGGGGCAGGCAGAAAAGAAACGGGGTCTACACTGCATTCTTTTCCCCGGGGAGCCAGGAGCCCTGCCTAGAAGACTCCCCACCCAATGCCTCCCCTCAAATCTTCACTCCTTGGGGACTCTTCCCTGGGGGATCTGGCCAATCATGCCACCTCTCTCTGCCACCCGCTGCCTCTTTGGTTAGGGGATCTATCACCCACTTAGCCCCACTCGCTGCGCAGCTGGCTAGGGGTGTGGCAGGACCCCTCACTACTTCAATCCTGGCTTTCAGCCGGGACTCCGGCCCAGGCAGGGGGCCAGCAGAGCCCAGGAACCTACCTCCAGGATAGCAGGGGTGGGGAGTGCCCAGGCCAGGGGCTACCAATGCTGGAGATTAGGATAGGTGGGGTGCAGAGATTAGGATAGGTGTGGATTAACCCAAGGGCCCTTCAGGAGTCCCCGAGACGGCCTTGTAGCGGTGGACGGGCAGAACGAGATCTGTCAGGTGTGAACGGCAACCAGAAAAAGGGGGAACTGAGGTCCCAGCTTCTCCCCCCTCCGCATCCGGCAAAGAAAATGTCATCAATTTAGCTCCTCATGGAAATGTAATCAGTGGGCTCGCTGCTGGCTTTGTCTTAATTAGGCACTATTGATGGAAGCAGGGAGGGTGCCTACCCATTCCCCTGACTCAGCCTCCCCCCCTAGATCTCCGAGGCCTCCTTCCAGCTTCTGGCGCCGCAGGTACGGCCCGGGCTTGCAGGCGCCCCCTCCGCGGCCCCGGCCCGCAGCGCCCCCTAGCACCGGCTGAGGTCTGCCCCCCCATGGCAAACCCCTCTCCTCTGGCTTCCCCAGGACTCAGCCTTTGTTCTCACGGAAAGCCGAGCCCCTCCCCGGCCCGGTCACCTTCCCCAGGGAGTCCCCGCCTCCCGTTCCCCCCAAAACGGGCGACGCTTCCCAGAGCCGATCCTCAGGTTCCAAAGACTCCAGTTCCGTTCTTCCCTCCCCTCCCCCGCCCCGCGCCGCCAGGCGCTCCGAGACCCCAGTCCGAGCTCAGACGAGGGAAACCAGCGGGAGGGCAGGGGTGCTCCAGCCCCGGTTTTTCCCCCGGACCCAGCTGCAGCCGCGGCTGCCTCGAAATCCTGGAGCGCCTTCTAGAGCGTCCACGAGCCCCGCAGGCGGGACGCCGGGCGCCACCTGCTGGACGCGCTCGGGAGCGCGCCCGCAGACCGGGGCGCGGGGTCGGTGCGGGGGCTCCGCCGGCGCTTTCGCCGTCCCGCGGGAGGGGGGCTCGTGGCCTCAGCCTCGGCCCTTCCAGACTGTCCTCGGGCCGAACCCCGCCTCCTCCGGCCTGCCGGCCACGGTGGCTCTCGCCGGCTCGCCGGGCCCTCTGGCCCCCGCTCCCCGCGGGGCGCACGCGGGCCGGGGCGGGCTGCCGGGCGGCGGAGCGGAGCTGCCCTGCGCCTGCGCCGAGGACGCCGGGCTCGCGGGCACGCGCCCGGGCCGCTCACCCGTCCCTGCCCGTGGTTGCCTTGGCGACGCGTGCAGGCGCGGGCGGGAGCGGGCCTCTCGGGGCAACTTCCCAGACGGAGCGGCCGGTCCGTCGGCCTAGGGAGGACGGGGTCGGCGTAGTGAGGTGTGTGTCGGGGGCGAAGAGGAGGAGGGGAGACGGGGGAAGCTTCGGGGAGAAGGGGCAGCTGTGGGGGAGGGGAGGGCGGCCGTGTCCGGGGAGAAGGGGGCAGGGGAGGTGGAGAAAGGGCAGTTGTGGGGGAGGGGAGAAGAAGGGGCGGTTGGGGTTGAGACGGAGCAGCGTGGGGTGGGGGGGAGGCAGTTGTGACCGTGGGGTGAGGAAGCCCCTGCAAGGGCAGGTTTGTCGACGACAGGCAGCCACTTTGAGGACCTGGCCGCTGGTCCCCTGCGTCCTTCCTGAGTGACGGCGCGAGCCCTCAGGCTGCTGGAGCGGCCCCTCCTGGGGTCCGCCCTGGCGGATCTGGGGGTGAGCCCCTGGGGAGGGTGCTCCCGGCCTCGCCCGCGGACGCCCTCCCCTTCCCCCCCCCCCCCCCACCCCGGGAGACTCCAGCCGCAGGCCGCTTCTCTGGAGGCCCCTGGCTGGGCTGCGGTTGGTTTTATCGATGCGTTGGCCTAACAGAACGCTTCTCCTTGGAGCAAAGCACGCATCCTTCAAGTCTGGAACTCATAACCTGTGACAGGTGACTGTCGGGCTGGAGCCGGAAGGCCCGGCCAATCACACAGTGCCCCTGGGCCGCTGCAAGCCCGCCGCGGACGCCCCTGCTTCCGCCCCAGAGGCCTTCCTCCTGCCCCATTTTCTTCTCCCCCCCCCCCCCCACACAATTGGAAATTCCGTGTCGGGTGACTTTTCTCCTTCCTTCTGCCAGTCTGTTCTCGGCCTTAGGAGTCAAATGAGGTTGGGCTTCACTATGGCCTAGTTCAGGGTTCCTCAGTCAACTATGCGAAGAGATCTTTTCAGCACCCACAAAACGGAGTTCCTCCCCCCCCCCCCCAGCAATGAAAACCTAAAGAGATGTGTTGCAAATACTGTTTCTCTTTTTCTTTATATGTTTTGAGAGACAGCACGTGAGCAAGGGAGGGGCAGAGAGAGAGAGGGAGACGGAGAATCTCAAGCAGGCTCCTTGCTGTCAGCACGGAGCCCGACTCGGGGCTTGAACTCGCTCACGGGAGATCATGACCTGAGTTGGATGCTTAACCCACTGAACCACCCAGGCGACCCGCAAATACTGCGTTTCTTTGTTTAAGGGGGTGGCACATTTTAGCGTGGGTAGGAGGAGAATTTTCCACGTCCCCCCCCCCCCCCCCGCCTTGCTTGGGGTATCGCAGGAGGAAAGGAGGGTTGGAGGAGAATCATCTTGGTTTGCTTGGGTGACTTGATATCATGACAAGGGATGGGGGGACGGCCTTCCCCTCCCCGGGCCTTCTCTCCACCCATGGCCCTGAGGGGTAAAGTGGCTGAAGGTGTGTGTGACCACGCCCGGGTGGTTGATGGAGCAGGGTGAGGTATCCCCAGATATGAGTATGATATGGGGAGGGGGTTCTCAGTTTGTGAATTCAAAAGGGACCGCGTGTACGGAGGGGGGATGGGCTGGGAGGCGTGGATCCGGTTGCGGACCCCCAGCTGCCCGTGTGTCCGCAGGTGTTGCCCACGCCATGTCCAGCAAAGAGAAGCAGAGACTGAGTGGCCAGGGAAGCGCCAGCCGTGGTGCCCGCCAAAGAGCCTCCGAGGCCACCCTGGCCTCGAAGCCTGGGGACGCCGCCCTGCCTCCCCAGCCGGAGTCCGACTCCTTCAAGGAGGAGCTTGGTGGGTATACGCTGGGGAGGAGCTCGGAGGCAGAATGTGTGTCTTCAAAGAGGGTCTGAGGGTTGTGGGGGGGTTGAGTGGAGTGTCAGGCCTGATGCTGGGCTCCTGTCTCTGTGTTTTCCTCCTGGCCAGCCTTGTCCTGTTCTTTCCCTCCTCACAGTACCCCCCCCCCCACCCCCCAACCACCCAGTGACCCCGGAGCTCACTAGCCGGTCCTTTCTTTCTCCTAGCCTCTTCTTCCTCCTCACTTCCAGTGTTCCAGGTTGCTCCGACCACACCGACGAGGGTTTGATCTCTTCCTTTTTCCCATCTTCACCCTGGGTGGCAAAACAAATAATGTTTTTCTTCCATTAAGCCCATCACCATGGAGACTCAGCCTGCTTCGCCGCCCTTTGAATCCTCAGCCTGAGCGCTGCTTTCTCCCATCTGTTCAAGGCTCTTGCGTCTCTGCCTTCATTTTGGCGGAGCCTTGGTAGACTCAGGAGGGTCAGGTTCAGGGCCACACACACAAAAAGAAGCCCCATGTCTAGATTGAGGGAGCAGAGAGTTTAAAGAGGCTGCCTCCTGCGGCTTTGATCTCAGGGACGCCTCTCCTGTGGGTTGGAAGGTTTTTTTTGGTAGCAGTTGCTGTCGCTGGGCCGTGCCTTGGAGCTCTGGCCGGTGTAGATAGGACTGTGAACTAAGTATAGCCCCCACATTTTCCCGCTGCAAGCAGCCTCTCAAGAAGGACAGAAATAGAATCCTCTTTTCATATGAACGGTGGTTAAGCATGGGGGTGGGAGAGAGGTCCAGGGTCCACAGGATACCTAGGATCCAGAGGGTAGAGAGCAGCAAAGTGTTTTGCTCTGAGTTCTCCCAGAAGCATTAAAAATGGACCTAGCTCCTGGAGGCTGGGCGCCTGGACCAGGGATGCGGAGGGAGCGAGAGGCGCAGCGAGGTTCAACCTGGAGACTCCTCCAGTGTGAGAAGGGAAGGAGAGTCTCAGTGAAAGCCTTGACCATCCAATACAAAGAATCCATGACTCCCTTAGCTCCAAGCCTTTTTGTCGTTTGGTGGGGAGCTTCCCGGCTGACCCAGCAGAGGTTCAGAGGAGATGGGGACCTCCACAGCATCCCTGCCACCCATGGTGATCCCTGTACTCTTTGGAGCTGGGGAGGGGATTGAGGTCTGTCCCTGCTGGAGACAGAGGGGCCGGCCACGGTCTGAATGTTTTGTCCCCCTCCCTCCCCCAGTGCATACGTTGAAATCTTAACGCCCGATGTGATGATGTGATGTGATTAGCGGGTAGGGGCTTCGGGAGGTGCTCTGATCAGATCAGGAGGGTGGGACCATCATGGATGGGATAAGTGCCTCGGGAAGGTGGTTCCAGAGAGATCCCTCGCCTCAGTCCTCCATGTGAGGACACGGTGAGAAGTCTGTGACCCAGAGGAAGGGTCTCGGTGCCCATGGTGCATCCTGGTTTAGGACTTGCAGCCCTCAGAAATGGGAGAGAGAAGTTTCCGCTGTTTAGAAGCCACCCAGTCTGTGCTGTTTTTTTTTTTTTTTTTTAATGTTTATTTTTGACACAGAGACAGAGCATGAACGGGGGAGGGTCAGAGAGAGAGGGAGACACAGAATCTGAAACAGGCTCCAGGCTCTGAGCCGTCAGCACAGAGCTGGAGTGGGGCTCGAACTCACGGACCGCGAAATCATGACCTGAGCTGAAGTCGGATGCCTAACCGACTGAGCCACCCGAGCGCCCCCCGTGCTGTTTTGTTATGGCAGATGCAGGGATAAAGGGCCTAAAACACACATTGGTAAAGGTGGGTAAGTGGGCAAACACCTTTTGGAGGTCTCTGTTGACAACCTTTGCTTCCTTAGGCGTTCCTCAATTCCCATTAAGAAAAGGAGGACAGGTTTATAATCCCATATTTGTAGTTTTATTTGTTTGTTCATTTGTTTATTTTGAGAGAGCAGTTGTGCGTGTGTGTGCAACCAAGGAAGGGGCAGAGAGAGAGAGAGGGAGAGAGAATCCCAAGCAGGCTCCGAGCCGAGCAGGTACTCGACTGGGACTCCTCCGGACGCGGGACTCCATCCCGCGTCTGTGAGATCGAGATCCGAGCCGAAATCAAGAGTTGGGTGCTTAACCGACTGAGCCACCCAGCTGCCCCCATATTGTAATTTTAATTATGTATGTATGTGTGTGTTTAATTTTTTTACGTTAAGAAATTTTTTTAATGTTTCTTTTTATTTTTGAGAGAGACAGAGCATGAGCGGGGGAGTAGCGGAGAGATAGGGAGACACAGAATCCGACACAGAATCCGAAGCAGGCTCCAGGCTCTGAGCTGTCAGCACAGAGCCCGACGCGGGGCTCGAGCTCCCGGTCCGCAAGATCATGACCTGCATGGAAGTCAGCCACTTAACTGACCGAGCCACCCAGGCGCCCCCTCAAGCTTGCTAGTTACATTTTTACTGCACGTAGCCATGAACATCATATACCGGTATCATGTCTCATGACTTGGATTTTATATATATAAATTGTGTTGTAGGAGACAAAACCGATATACTCTTTAAGCAATGTTTTTTTTTTTCTTTTTTGAGTTTATTCCTCCACTTGGAGAGTGCATGCGTGCAATCATGAGCGGGTGAGGGGCAGAGAGAGAATCCCAAGCAGGCTCCCTGCTGTCAAAACAGAGCTCTATGTGGGGCTCAATCCTACAAACCCGCGAGATCACGACCTGAGCCGAAATCAAGAGCCAGATGCTTAACTGACTGAGCCACCAGGCGCCCCCCACCCCCCACTTACCCTTGAGGTTGCCTCAGTCTTCTTCCCCTTGGCCTTGGTTCCATCTGGCATCTTGAATGCCTTCAGTTTTCTCAAAGGGCATTAGATTTCTTGGTTACCCGTCTCACCACTGCCAAGCTCCTGGAACCGTCTGTCCCATCTTTTTCATGATTTTCTTTCTTGGCTTCTGTGCCTCAGTCTCCCCTCTTGGGATTCCTTTCTGAAGTCGGAGTGTCCTGTTCCCCAAAGTCTTTTGGCTCCGTCTCATTTGCTGCTTCTTCCTTTCGGCCCATGGCAGGTGGGAGACCCACCGGCTTTACCCGTCTCTTGTGTGAGCAGCAGATCAGGAGGTAGAAACACACCCTCCTGGGTATTCTCGGCGTCCAGAGTGGGTGCGGCAGAAACGAGTGTGCCGACTGAACGGGGCCGGTTTCCGTGGGCCCCAGCTTCTGCATGTGGGAAGAGCAATGGAAGGCCAGAAGCCGAAGGCCTAGAATAATCTTAGTACTGCTTGGCCTTCGTTCCCCTGCCTCCCTCCACTCCTCCACTCCTGCCCTTGTCAGCTTTTTCTTTATTAATTAAAAAAGATTTTTTTAACACTTATTTATTACTGAGAGACAGAGAGACACAGAGCATGAGCAAGGAGGGAAAGGGCAGAGAGAGAGGGAGACACAGAATTCAAAGCAGGCTCCAGGCTCCGAGCTGTCAGCACAGAGCCCGACGTGGGGCTCGAACTCACAAACTGCGAGATCGTGACCTGAGCCGAAGTCGGACGCTTAACCGACTGAGCCACCCAGGTGCCCCCTCGTCAGCTTTTTAAAAGAAAATTGGGACAGAATTCACTTACTATAAAATTCATCCCTTTAAATTTTTTTTCCTAAATGTTTATTTTTGAGAGAGAGAGAGAGACAGGGTGAGCGGGGGATGGGCGGGGAGAGAGGGAGAGAGAGAATCCCAAGCAGTCTCCGCAGTGTCAGTGTGGAACCCGATGCGGGGCTTGAACTCACAGACTGTGAGACCTGAGCCAAAACCAAGAGTCGGACACTTAACTACCTGTGCTACCCAGGCGCCCCCAGACCCTAGTCTTTTGGCAGCCGCTCCCCCTTCCCCTTGCCCCACGGATCCTGATAACCGCTAATCCACTTTCTGTCTGTATGGATTTGCCTGCTGTCCACATTTCACATAAATGGATCCATACAGTATATGGTCTTTTGTGACCGGCTTCTTACACCCAACATCATGTTTCTGAGCTTTGTCCCTGATGTAGCGTGGTACCTGACCTCCGTTCCCTTTCTTCTTTTAATGTTTATTTATTTATTTATTTATTTATTTTTTCAACGTTTATTTATTTTTGGGACAGAGAGAGACAGAGCATGAACGGGGGAGGGGCAGAGAGAGAGGGAGTCACAGAATCGGAAACAGGCTCCAGGCTCCGAGCCATCAGCCCAGAGCCTGACGCGGGGCTCGAACTCACGGACCGCGAGATCGTGACCTGGCTGAAGTCGGACGCTTAACCGACTGCGCCACCCAGGCGCCCCTGTTTATTTATTTTTGAGAGAGAGCGCGTGCGTGCACGCGTGTGCTCATGTGAGTGGGGGAAGGCAGAGAGGGAGAGAGAGAGAATCCCAAGCAGGCTCCATACTGTAAGTGCAGAGCCTGATGGGGGGCTCGATCTCATGAACCATGAGATCATGACCTGAGCCAAGAGCAAGAGTTGGACAGACGCTCAACAGACTGAGCTGCCCCGGCACCCCACCTCCAATTTTTAATGTTTGTTTATTTTTGAGAGAGAGAGAGAGACAGAGCGTGCATAGGGGAGGGGCAGAGAGAGAGGGAGACACAGAATCCGAAGCAGGTTCCGGGCTCTGAGCTGTCAGCGCAGAGCCCGACGCGGGGCTGGAACTCACGGACCATGAGATGGTGACCTGAGCTGAAGCCGGACGCTCAACCGACCGAGCCGCCCAGGCGCCCCACCTCCGATCCTTTTTTATGGCCGAACAATATTCCACCGCAATTTTGTTTATCTGGTCACTCGTTGATGGGCACTTGAGTTGTTTCCACCTTTTGGCTGTCGTGAGTAGTGTTGTTGTGACCGTGGGTGTGCAGGCATCTGTTCGAGTCCCCGCTTCGTTCTCTTGGGGATATACCCGGGGATGGAAGTGCTGGGCGGCGTGGTGACTGTGTTTAAGGAACGCCCTCATTTTTGAATTTTTTTTTTAACGTTTATTTTTGAGACAGAGAGAGACAGAGCACGAACGGGAGAGGGTCAGAGAGAGGGAGACACAGAATCCGAAACAGGCTCCAGGCTCTGAGCTGTCAGCCCAGAGCCTGACGCGGGGCTCGAACTCACGGACCGCGAGATCGTGACCTGAGCCGAAGTCGGCCGCTTAACCGACTGAGCCGCCCAGGCGCCCCATGGAACGCCCTCATTTTTGAATTTTTGTTCTTCCCAGAGCCAACATCGGAGGAGCCCGAGGCACAGAAAGAATTGCCGAAGCCTGAGGCGGATGTGGTAAGTTAGGGATTTCCCTGAGCCAACTCTTCCTCCCCGGGAGCCAGCCAGTCCGAGGGTTAGCTGTAAAATGGAGGACGAGGCGTTCTCTCCAGTCTGTCGCTGGCGTCTACTCCCTCTCCACTGGGAGCCTGCTTGCCACAGATCCAGCTCGCTGAGTCACGAGAAAGTTCTCCGTGCCCCGCACCCCTCCAGAGGGACGGGGCTTTGCGCGAGGGACAGGGCTCTTCACTTTCCCTTCCTTGTGTCCCCGCCTTTTTTTGTTTGTTGAGTTTTCAAATGTCTTTAATTTTTATTTTTCAGTGTTTGTTTATCAGAGAGAGAGGGACAGAGGGTGGGAGAGAGCGAGGGAGACACAGGTTCCGAAGCAGGCTTCAGGCTCCGAGCTGTCAGCACAGAGCCCGATGCGGGGCTTGAACTCGTGAACTATGAGATCGTGACCTGAGCTGACGTCAGATGCTCAACCGACTGAGCCACCCAGGCGCCCCGCCCCTTGTCTCCCCCGCCTTGAATCAAACCGGGACAGGCTCACCGCGTAAGGCCCAGCTGTGCTCGCTGTGGCTTCGTGCCAAGAACAAGAACTCTCCGGGCCCGGGTGTTAGCAGCCGAGCACTGTGTGCTATATCCGTGCTATTTTTATTTGTACTTCTTTGATTTCAAGTGACACTGAACGGTTTTTTCATATTTTCAGTTTCTCTTTTTGCGACACGACACGTCCGTTTGTGTCTGTTTATTTACTGGGGTGGTTGCGTTTTCCTCGTTGGTCCACCCTTGGCTCTACATGGGAGACATTTTAGAGCATGAAGTTTTCTCGACTTGGAAACTTCAGGTGAAGGAGATTCCTCCTCATCTTCCAGGAGCACTGGGAGAAGGACAGGGTGACTCCTTGCGTTTGTCCTCATGTCTTCCGGTTCCTTTATTTAGAGGAGTTCTCCAGACTTTTTTTTTTTTCTAGTCACCACTTACAATTTTTTTGCCGTCTAACTCGTGCGTTCTTCGGTGTTTCCCAGTCTTGTCTCTTCCCCTTCGTTCTCCCTCTCTGCTAATGCTAGTTTGCTTTTTTTTTTTTTTTAAGTTTATTTACTTTGAAAGAGAGAGAGACAGAGAATGCACTCACAGGAGGGGCAGAGAAAAAGGGAGAGACAGAGACAGGGTGGAGCCTGACTTGGGGCTCGAACCCACAAACCATAAGATGATGAACTGAGCCGAAATCAAGAGTCAGACACTTAACCGACTGAGCTGCCCAGGCGCCCCTGCCAGTTGGCTTTGCCTTGACGTCTCCCGTCCGGTGTCCCGGGCCGGCTGCACCCTTCTCCTTTTTCCAGCTCATCATCTTGGAGCCTGATTGCCTGCTTTAGGCTCATATCCTACAGGGTCCCTTGATTGAGTTTTACTCCGAGGTCGAGGATTGCTGGGCGAGGTGTCTTTGCAACCACAGGCATAAAGGAGATATCTTGGGAAGATCGTGTCCCCCATTTTCCTCTGTGGTCCGTTCTAGTTTCACTCGGCGAAGCGAGGGAATCTCACTGTCTGCTTTCTTCAGAAGCTTGAAACCTGTCATTCAGCTTATCTGCAACCTTCCCTTCACCATCCTGGACCCGTCAGGCTTCTCGCCTCATGTCCTATGTCGCCACGTGCGCTTGTGAATGGGGGAAAGGACGCCTCCTGACGGCTGTACCTGCTTCGACCCTCTGCTCCCCTCCCGTAGAATCCCCTTTTCCTGTCCCGAGCCGTGCTGACAGGACTGGCGGGTGCGGAATGGACAGCGGAGCACGATGCCGTCCTGGAACACTTTGCCCGGGACCCTTCGGAACCCATCCTCACCATCTTCATCGACCCCTGTGTGGGGCTGACGCTGGAGCTGGGCATGCCTGTACAGGTGGGTGCTCGGCTCTCCCGGACCCCGAGGTGGTCGGCCAGGGAGCTGAGGGTTTGCGTCCCTCCATCATCTGAGTCTTACCTCCTGTGCCCAAGGTGTGTTGAGCCTCGTGGTGGGTCCGCTTGACGGTGGAATACAGAGGCATGAGGCAGGGTTTTGCTTTCGGCGATCTCGTGGTCTGGTGGGGGAGACAGACGTATAGAAACTATTCACAATGTGTTAGGATGCACGGGCGGAGCTTAATAGGAACTTTATGGGGACAGTACGGCCAGTGGGATGCTGGCAAGGCCTGGCGACAGAGGTGACATTCGAGCTGGAAAAGAAAGGTAAGTCCGATTTCATCGCATCCGGGTGAGAGCTGTGTCGGCAGAGAACGCTTTATGGGCAAAGAAAAGAGCTGTGGGAGGCGATCCTGAAAAGGCGGGCTGGGGTCACTTCGCGGAGGGCCTTGTGTTTATGCTGGAGAATTTGGCCTCCCTCCCGGAGGGAACTAGCACAGCCTTTCGTGGATTAGAGAGAGAACGCTTTCAACCGTGTGGAAGACACACGGGCGAGGGGTAAGCCACGGGTAGGGAGACGGTTAAAAGACGGCTAGAGTAGAACGTTAGTGGTGGAATCTGGGCATTGCTGTAAACCTCTTGTAACTTTTCTATATGTTCGAAGCCTTTGAAATAAAGTGTTGGAAAAGAGAAAGGCCTTTGCTTTGCTTTTATTGGCAGCACGTACACAAAACGATAACGATAATGGAGGTGAACATGGCCGTGCGCCGTGACACAATTTGGGAAATGTTCCAGATCAAACAAAAGCAAAAATAGCTTGCGGCTTTTTCCTGTACGTTGGCGTCAGGCAGCTACAAAACATCATGGAAAAAAAAAAAAAAGATCTCATTCGTAAAAGGAAGAAGAGTTTGCCAAAAATGTGTAGGATTTATATGAAAGAAAGCAAGTTTGTTGCAGGCCATGAAACCATGAGAGAAGATTTGACTGGATAGCCATATCCTGTTTCTGGGTGGGAATCTTAATATTATAAAGATCCTTTATCTAAAAAGAAATGTACCATTTTAATGCAACTCCCATCACAGTGCCAAAGTCCCTAAACCCCTTACGTGAAGATTTAAAAATACATCCAGTCGGGACGCCTGGGTGGCTCAGTCGGTTGGGCATCCGACTTCAGCTCAGGTCATGCTCTCCTGGATCATGAGCTCGAGCCCCGCGTCGGGCTCTGTGCTGGCAGCTCGGAGCCTGGAGCCTGCTTGGGATTCTGTGTCTCCCTCTCTCTGCCCCTTCCCCCGCTCATGTTCTGTCTGTCTCTCAAAAATAAACATTAAAAAATATCTATCCAGAAATATGCATGAAGAAGGAAAGCAATGTAGGAGAGTTGCGAATACGAAAACCTCTTCTAATTAAACTGAGGTAATTACAACAGAGCTGTACTGGGACAGGAATATACGTTGATATGCAACATTAAAGACACCAAGTACAGACGCATATATGTAAGCATTTTCTCTAAAAATTGCATTTAAAATCTGTGGGGAAGAACAGATCCTTCGGTGAATAGAATTGGGAAATATAGAAAAGTTTTCCGTTAAAAATCTAATCAGCTGGGGAGAGCAGGGGGAAACAGGCAGATGTTGGTCAGAGGGCACAAGGAGATCAAAAGCAGAGGCCACAAAGCAAAAATACACACACGGGACTACATCAAATCCAAAAGCTTCTGCACAGCAAAGCTTCTTCCATCAACAAAATGAAAAGGCAAACCTAAGGATTGGGAGAAAATACGTGTAAATCGTCTATCTGATAAAAGGTTAATATCCAAAGTATATAAAGAACTCCTACAATCCAATAGCAAAAAGAACAGCCCGATCAAAAAATGAGCAGAGGGATCGAAGAGACATTTTTCCAAAGAAGACCTACAAATGGCCAACGGGTGTTTGAAAAGGTGCCTCCATATCATCAATGGGAGAAATGCAAGTGAAAATCGCAGCGAGGTATCAGATACCACCTGACACTTGTCAGAATGGCCATCGTCAAATAGACTCCCAGGAGACAACAAACGTTGGTGAAGATGTGCAGGAGAGGGAACCCTCGTGCCCTGTTAGTGGGAATGTAAGTTGGTGCAGTCGCTCTGGAGAATGGGATGGACGTTCCTCAGAAAATTAAAAACAGAACTGCCCGATGATCTGGCAATCCAGTTGTGGGTATCCATCCAAAGGAAATGAAATCGCTGTCTCAAAAAGATACCTGTACCCCACGTTCGTTGCAGCATTATTTATAATAGCCAAGCTATGGGAGCAGCCTAAGTGTCCACCGATGGATGGATGGATAAAGAAAGTTCCATGTACACACGATGGAACAGTATTCAGCAGTGAGAAAGAAAAGAAGCCCGGGGCGCCTGGGTGGCTCAGTTGGTTAAGCAGTGGGCTCTTGATTTAGGCTCAGGTCATGATCTTGTGGTTCATCAGGCTCCACACCGACAGTGCGTGGAGATGGTCTCTGATTCTCAGTTTTTTTCTCCTAAAAAAGTGAAAAACAGAAAGAAAGAAAAGAGAATCTTGCTACTTGCAATATCCTGGATGGAACTTGAGGGCATTATGCTGAAATAAGTCAGAGAAACATAAATACTGTATGATCTCACTCATGTGTGGAATCTAGGGGGGAAAAACCCCAAACTCACAGAAACAGAACAGATTGGCGGTTGCTAGAGTGAGGGGGTGGGCAGGTAGGGGAAATGGTTGAAGGTGGTCAAAAGATACAAACCTCCAGTTTTAAGAGAAATCAGTTCTGGTGATATAATGTACAACACGGTGACTATCGTTAGCAATAGCATGTATTTGAAAGTTGCTAAGGGAGTAGATCTTAAAAAGTTCTCAAGATGAGACGGAAAAAATTGTAAGTGCGTGAGGTGATGGATGTTAACTAAACTTACCGTGATCATCACTTTACATATATCAAATCACGTTGTACACATTAAACTAACAGTGTTATCGGTCAGTTATATCTCAATACAACTGGAGGGAAAGGGTACAGTTTCATTTATGCAAGGTGAATGGTTCTGGAGATCTATTAGCGTGGTAACCACAGTTACCATGTGTGTGCACCTGCAGTTTGCTAAGAGGGTACGTCTTCAGTGTTCTCACCGCACACACACATGCACACGAGAAGAAAAAGAAAAAAAACGGTACCTAATGAGATAGTGGATATATTCATTCGGTTGATTATGGTGATGATTTCACAGTGTATACATATATCAAAGCATCAGGTTGTATACCCTAAATCTATACATTTTTATTTGTCAATTATGCCTCAAGAAAGAGAAAATTTATTTGGTATGCTGAAATACATTCTAAACGAGATTACAGCCTTAGTTGTATGCTTCTGGGTCAAGATGGCCAATTGGACTTCCTTAAAGAATTATTACTCTTGGGGTGCCTGGGTGGCTCAGTTGCTTAAGCGTCCGACTTTGACTCAGGTCATGATCTCACAAGTGTGTGAGTTCAGGCCCCGCGTCGGGCTCTGTGCTGACAGCTCAGAGCCTGGAGCCTGGTTCAGATTCTGCGTCTCCCCCCTCTCATGCTCTGTCTCTCTCTTTCAAAAATAAATAAACATTAAAAAAATTTTTAAAAGAATTATTACTCTAGATAAAAGGAGCAAAAGGGAAAACCAGAAAAAAAATATAAACAACACCCAAGAGTAAAGAAGGAAAGAAGCATAATCCAATCTAAGAAACTTGATGAAGTGGGGACCAATGAAAGGTCTGTGCTCTGAGTGACAGAAATGTTCTTCCCAGGGGAATGGTGGACCCCCAGCAAGATGGGACCCTCAGGGCATGTAACAAAACCTGAAAAGGAAGAAAGCGCCCAGGTATTTCCTCAGAGATTTTACGTTCTTTTGAAATTAGCCTGAACCACCCGCCCATCCCCTCATGCTATCCTCTTAGGCTGGCGAAGAGGGACTAAAACATAAAATACGCGATCCTTCCACTTGGAGGGGGAAAAGAAACACGGTTCTCCCAGCAGGACATCAAGGAGTCACCCACAGTCTGTTAGAGCAGAAAAGACGGGGTCACAGAAACTGCTCACGCATGTGGAAGGTGGAGAGGAATTGCGTGGCAACCGCAGGCATGTCACATCCAGGGGACACAAATGGAACAAAGCAGACACAGGAGGAAAAGAGCCAAGCAGAAGGAAATTCCTCACAACAGAATTTGTGCTAGGAACAAACCTAACAAGAGCGTGAATTCAATTTTTAAAAAGCTGGGAGGTGAAATGATGCAACATGGGAAATACATAAAATGGAGATGGCAAATTTTAGGAAATGAACATAGCAGCATGTGACAAAACCCAGTAGGTTAGAAACAGCGAGGGACTGACGAGCGATCGCTGCAGACCCGAGTTGCCAGGGAAGAGAGGCTCGAGATCATCATAGTGCACGAGGAAGAGAAAGCCAATGACGACACGATTAAAGGAAAGTTAATAAGATAGGTGATCTAATATAGAGTGCCAACGAATGAGACAATAGAAATTTAAAGATAAAGCACAAAAGAATTTCCTTGCCCTGCAGAAGGAACTGAATCTGGGAATTGGCAGAGCATACTTTTCTTCCACAAAATTTGTTACACGATGTTTAATGTCAACACACATCTTAGGTAAGCTACTGAACTCCAAGGGAATTAATTCTTTGGGAACATCGCCTATGCGGTATTGCTGCCAAGAAGATTTAACCTACATCTAATACTGAGGAAACAATCAGATAAATCCAAGTTAAGGGACATTTTGGAAAACAACTGGCCTGGACTGTTAGAAAGATCAATGCCATGGAAGAAAGAAAAAGACAGGGGTGGTGGTGGGGGGGGGCTGGCGTCTGGGTGGCTCAGGTCGGCTCAGATCATGGTCTCACGGTTCGTGAGTTTGAGCCCCACGTTGGGCTCTGCGCTGGTGGCACTGAGCCTGCTTGGTATTCTCTCCCTCTCTCTCTCTCTCTGCCCCTTCCCCATCTGCACTCTCTCTCAAAATAAGTAAATAAACTAAAAAGAAAAAGAAAAAAAAGGAAAAGACTGGAGAACCATGTGGAATGCAAGGAAACTGAGGAGACACGGCTGTGTGTGATCCTGGATTGGATCCTGGGTGGCAAAGAACAGCCGTATGTGACGTTATTTGGACCACTGGGGAAAATTGAATATGGATTGTGTATTATATCAAGTATTGTATGAAGTTCAGTCTTCTGAGTGTGTGATAATTATGGTGTTGGATGTGTTGGGGAATATCCTTTTTTCAGAGCTATATGCCAAAGTATTTAAGGGCGCCCTATCACGATGTCTACTGCTAACTCTCAAATGGCTCAGCTGGGAGAGGGAGCGAGCAAGAGGGTTCCCTCAGGCACAGATGTTGACAATGATGAATCTAGATGGAGGGTGTGCTGTTCATTGGATTTTTCTTGCAATTTCTCTATGAGTTGGAATTATTTAAAACACAAAAATTTGGGAAAAAATGACTTAGCCCTCGCCAAAAAACAAATAGTCTGCCACAAGGAAACATTAGGCTGGTTGCCCACTTCTCTGATCACCAGGAAGAACACACTCAGAGTTCTCTCGGAAGGACAGTGTGCCCCAAGGGTATTATACCCAGCCGAGATGGTCAAATACAATGGCAACAAAGAAGTGGTCATTTTCAATCTTGAAAGAACCCTACTTAAAAAAATGTATATTTATCATCAGTGGAAATCTATTCCATTAAGAAATGAACCAAATAGGGGCTCCTGGCTGGCTCACTCAGTGGAGCGTGAGACTCTTGATCTGGGGTCATGAGTTTGAGCCCCACGTTGGGTGTAGAGATTACTCAAAAATAAAATCTTAAAAAAAAAAAGAAAAGAAATAAATGAACCAAATAAAGAACTCAGGAATAAAGAATCTAGGAACGTTCAATTCATTTAAATAAAAATTAATACTAGGGGTGCCTGGGTGGCTTAGTTGGTTAAGCATCCAACTCTTGACATTCAACTGACAGCCACCCAGGTGCCGAAAGATTTTATGTTTTTATTTATTTAATTTTTATTTATTTATTTTGGGGGGGGAGGGAGGGGCAGAGAGAGAGAGAGAGGGAGAGAGAGAGACTCCCAAGCAGGTTCAGCACTGTCAATGCAGAGCCCAACGCAGGGCTCGATCCCATGAACCTTGAGATCATCACCTGAACCAAAATCAAGAGCCAGACGCTTAACTGACCAAGCCACCCAGGTGCCTCAAAGATATTTTATTTTATTTTATTAAAAAAATTTTAATGTTTATTTGTGAGAGAGAGACAGTGTGAGCAGGGGAGGGGCAGAGAGAGAGAGAGAGACACAGAATCGGAAACAGGCTCCAGGCTCCAGGCTCCCAGCTGTCAGCACAGAGCCCGACGTGGGGCTCGAACTGACAAACTGCGAGATCATGACCCGAGCCGAAGTCGGACGCTCAACTGACTGAGCCACCCAGGCACCCCAAAGATATTTTTAAGTGATCTCTATGCCCCAGATGGAGCTCAAACTCACAACCCCAGGTCCAAGAGTCACATGCTCTATTGACTGAGCCAGCCAGGGGCTCCTCCCCCGCCTTTTAAAAAGTTTTTATTTTAATCGCTCTGTGCTCAGTATGGCAAGTGCTCTCCTTAATTCCTGTCACCTCTTACACCCATCTTCCCGCCCACCTCCCCTCTGGAAAGTATCAGTTTCTTCCCTATAGTTTAAAGTCTGTTTCTTTTCTCTCTCTTTTTTTTAAGTTTATTTATTTATTCTAGTACTCTCTACATCCAACGTGGGGCTCGAACTCACAACCCCAAGATCAAGAGTTGCATGCACTCTCACTCATACATACCACACTTACACCACACACACAGGCAAACCACACATATCCTAGAATCACGCCAATGCGCACCGCACACGTACTGCACAATATACCACACACACTCACTAATCTTAACACGTACACACCAGTAATACAGCACACAAAAGCCAGCTGAGCCAGCCAGTCACCCCGAGTCTGGTTCTTGGTTTGCTCCTGTTTCTCCTTTCCCCCTTTGCTCGTTTTATTTCTTGACTACTACACAGGAGGGAAATCATATGGTATTACATATATATATCATTTTAAGAAAAATAATAGTGTTAAGCTTTAAAAAAAAAAAAAAAGACCCAAAATGCCAAAATTTAATTCTGGGCAGTGGGAAGATGGATGGTTATTAATTTCTTCTTTGTGCTTCATTTTCAGTTTTTGGAATGAACTAAATTGTGAAGAGTAGTCAAATGCACGCCCACACGAAAGGCAGATCTGATCTTAGGGAGGAATGGCCTTTCTGAGCATGTAGAAAGTCAGGAACTTGAAAATTGTAAAGCTTTAACTACACGAAAGCTGTACATTTCTGGATGTGGGCAACGACAACAGCCACACAAACTCACCATTAACCAGGTTGAGGGGTAAATGGAAAATTGGGGGAGACGTTTATGCAACTGAAATGGAAACACCCAAGTCAATTGCCTGTTAATTCCATTCCTCTCCTTCCAGCTTTCCCTATACCTACAAGTGCTTCCCCCATTCTATCCCTTTCATTCTATCCATCTGTCCAACATTTATGGAGCATCTAATGTGTCCCAGTCAACTGTACTAGGTTCTGGGACCAAGTTGGACAGAATACACCGTCCCTCCCTCCCTTCAAGACATGCTCTCTGCATTTCCTCCCTGTGGTTCTGGGTGTGGACTCTGTTATGTCCCCTGAAAGACACAGGAAGCACACCGTGACACATTTGGAGACGAGCCAGGATACCCTAAGGGAACGTGGCCGAGACCTCAGCCAGGCCTTCGTGATCGGCGCCTCAGATCCTGTTGGGTACCATGCTGGGGTCTGGACGCTGATCTCTGACCTCCTGTCTTCCATGCAGACGCAGAACCAGATTGTCTACTTCATACGCCAAGTGCCGGTTCCCATCACTCCAGAGAACTTTGAGGCCACTGTGCAGTTTGGGACGGTGCGTGGTTCCTACATCCCGGCCCTGCTTCGGCTGCTCAGTGGCGTCTTTGCCCCTCAGATCTTTGCAAACGCAACCTGGCCCGAGAGTATTCGAAATCATTTTGCTTCTCATTTGCACAGATTCTTGGCCTGCCTGACAGGTGAGCAGAAAACCCCCCGTGCCTGGTTCCTGTCTGGTGCCCCACGGACGGGAGGGGCGAGTGAGGCGGGTGGGAGATTCCTCCCAAGTACCTGTGCGGCCCGGCGCGGAGTCGGTGCCTGTGTGTGTTTGCTGAACGCGTGGGTTGGGGTGCAGAATTTGCCTCCCGGTACAGGTACGGTTTTCTGCCGTCGACGGTTGACCAGATCCGCTCAAACGTAGAGTTGGGTATTTCATGAGTACACGTGGGGTCAGGGGAAACGCGGGCGGTATGGGGCTCCTGGGGGGAGCGCATGCATCGTAGAAGAGAATGTTGAAGACGCGGTCCAGATCTTTGACCTTATTTTATGATAATCTCTTATTTTACCTCAACGAGGTTTCCCTCTTGCCTTCTGTCATTTTCCCTCTTGAGGTCAAAAAATTAGGAGTCGTAGTTTCTTTTGCCCGTTCTCCTGAAATCCCCCATACTTCCTGGGCCCTGGAATACCAACCACTGTTGGAACTGGGGTAGCATAAACTCAGTCCCGTCTGTGAACTTCCACGGTCCTTTCCTTTCCTTTCCTTAGATACTCGCTACAAACTGGAGGGGCACACGGTTCTCTACATTCCCGCAGAGGCCATGAACATGCAGCCTGAGGTGGTAGTTAAGGACAAGGAGCTGGTGCAGCGGCTGGAGAGTGAGTGGCTGGCATTGCCAGTGTGTTGCGGGGCCGAGGGGACAGCGGAGGGGCAGCCCAGAGGCCGAGGAAGGAGCTGGGTTGGGAGGGCTGCGCGGGCGGCGGCGGGAAGGACACAAGGGGGAGCAGTTTAAAGACGCGCGAGAGGTTTTGTGCTCTCCCCCGCAGCCTCCATGATCCACTGGACCCGGCAGATAAAGGAGGTGCTCAGTGCCCAGGAGTCCGTGGAGATAGGAGAAAATTTAGGTCCTTTGGAGGAGGTTGAGTTCTGGCGCAATCGGTGCATGGACCTGTCTGGCATCAGTAAACAGCTGGTGAAGGAGGGAGTGAAGCACATCGAGTCCATCCTGCACCTTGCCAAGTCGTCCTACTTGGCACCCTTCATGAAACTGGCCCAGCAGATCCAGGTTGGTGAGCGGGCCAGGGGATGGAGGCTTAAGGGGCGCCCGGGGTGGGGGCTCAGTCGGTTGAGCGTCCGACTTCGGCTCCGGCCATGATCTCGCCATTCGTGAGTTCGAGCCCCGCGTCGGGCTCTGTGCTGACGGCTCGGAGCCCGGAGCCTGCTCCGGATTCTGTGTCTCCCTCTCTCTCCGCCCCGCCCCTGCTCACACTCTCGATCTCTCTCTCTCACTCTCTCAAAAATAAATATACGTTAAAAAAAAAAAAAAAAAGGATAGGGGCGCCTGGGTGGCGCAGTCGGTTAAGCGTCCGACTTCAGCCAGGTCACGATCTCGCGGTCCGTGAGTTCGAGCCCCGCGTCGGGCTCTGGGCTGATGGCTCAGAGCCTGGAGCCTGTTTCCGACTCTGTGTCTCCCTCTCTCTCTGCCCCTCCCCCGTTCATTCTCTGTCTCTCTCTGTCCCAAAAATAAATAAACGTTGAAAAAAAAAATTAAAAAAAAAAAAAAAAGGATAGAGGCTTAGCAGAAAGTGGACAGTGGATGGGACAGTATCAGGTGCTAAGGAGAAGGAGCCAGAGTAAGCACCAACAGCAAAGATAGATCCACCCAGTGTTTGGACTTGCACTTGGTGGGGGGGGAGTACACAAGGAGGAAAACACAAGGTCCCAAGGAGCTTATGGTTTAGTTAGGGAGACTGCAGTCAGTCAACAAATAAACACTGAGTACCTTCTATGAGCCCCACCCCTATAATCTGTCTCCATGAACCCCACCCCTACAGTCCAGCTCAGAAAATAAGGCTTCCACAAAACAGAATCACTAGATGGCATGGGGTCAAAGAGGAACCCATAGGGTTCAGCCAAGAGAATTGCAAGATAAACACTTAAAAAATAAATTTAAGGGGCGCCTGGGTGGCTCAGTCGGTTAAGCGTCCGACTTCAGCTCGGGTCACGATCTCGCGGTCCGTGAGTTCGAGCCCCGCGTCGGGCTCTGGGCTGATGGCTCGGAGCCTGGAGCCTGCTTCCGGTTCTGTGTCTCCCTCTCTCTCTGCCCCGTCCCCATTCATGCTCTGTCTGTCTCTGTCTCAAAAATAAATAAACGTTAAAAAAAATTAAAAAAAAATTTAATAAAGTATGACGAGATGATTCTGTTAGCTTTGGGGACACGCAGAAGGGCAGAGTGATCTGTGGAATACAGGCAGAGAAAGCGGAGGCCTTCTCTTCCCGGGCAGGATTTTGAGCTAGGTCTTAAGGGAACTGAGCCACAGCTACGTGGAAAAGTTTAGAACCCTGCTCGAGACCAGGGCGGTGAGGGATACTGGGCGAAACCGTGAGGGTGTTCGGTCAGTTGATCAACAGTTATTGAGTTGTGCGGGGTTCTGAATTCAGCCGGAGACGCTGGGGGAGTGGACACAAACCCTGAGCGTAGGGAATCCCAGGCTGGTGGGAGAGATGGGACTCCCCACGGGAAAAGACACCAAGGCCCCGCGGTGGGAAGTACGAACGAAAGCGGACAGGTATGAACTCCGCTCTTGAGGGCCCACGGAGACCTGAGGTGCCTGGCCGGGCTCTGAGAGGGGCAGGCCAGGGCGGGGTTCCAGATGGGCAAACGGTGCTGGCTCCGGGCCGCTTCTTCCCAACGGACGGGACTCACTCCTCGTTGGTCTTCCCTGCCAGGATGGCTTCCAGCAAGCCCAGTCAAACCTGACGTTTCTGTCGATCCTGAAGGAGCCCTACCAGGAGCTGGCCTACATGCAGCCTAAGGACATCCCCAGTAAGCTCCCCAAGTTGATCAGCCTCATCCGCATCATCTGGGTCAACTCTCCCCACTACAACACTCGGGAGAGGCTGACCTCCCTCTTCCGAAAGGTGCGTGTTCCGCAGGGGTGGGGCGGAGGGCTTTAGCAGAGGGGCCCGATTCGCTGAGGAAGGGGCATCCGCAGTTCCAGGCAGTGGGGAGCGGCCCGGGGGTGGGGGTGGGGGGTTCGGACAGAGACCCATGTCTTCTTTCAGCTCCCGCGGGCTCCGGGTGGGGGTGGGGGCCTGGGCTGGACAGCCTGCTTCCGTGGTGGGGGAGGCAGGCAGCGCAGACCCCCAGGCTGAGCTGGGCAGGAGGGGGAAGGCTTCTCATCTCCAAAGCCGGACACGGCAGTGGGCGAGAGGCAGGTTTGGGAAGGGACGCCGGCTTTTGAGGAGCGGGACCCACATGCCATCTGGGCTGACCGAGACAGGGCGCTGAGCCGGGAAGTGAGCTGGGCTGCAGCAGGGAGCAGCGGGGAAGGGGCGGGTGCCACTCGGGCCACCCATCCGCCCGTCCGCCCGTCCGCAGATGAGCAACGAGATCATCCGCCTGTGCTGTCACGCCATCTCCCTGGACCGTATCTTCGAGGGCTACGTCACTTCCAGCAAGGAGGACCTCCAGGGCTGCATCTCGTGCTGCCAGACCTGGAAAGACCACTACCTACAGGCCGTGCAGATGCATACCCAGTACGCCGTGCGTCCCCCACGGTCCCGTCTGTCACCCCTGCCACTCCCGCTGAGTGCAGATGTTTAAAGCCTACGGATTCCGGTTCCGAGACCCGGTCCCAGTTCTCTCCGGATGCAGATACTCTAGTGCCTAGCCCTGGCTCCTCCTCTCCCTCGTCCTGGGAAGCCTTCCTGGCTCACTCCTCCTTTCTTGGCTTTCTTGGCCCGAAAGTCTGAAGTTCTAAAACTTCTAGAACGGAGATGCTTTGCCTCCTCTCTGCTTCTCCTCATCTCGCGTCTCCTCCCTTCAGGGCTCAGGAAAACTGCCTCTTGGGGTCCCCTTTTCTAAGGCCCCCCAAACCCAGGACTCCCAGTTGGAGCTTCGCGCAGGCCGTTTCCTACATTTTCATCCGGTCCACCTTTCTCTGGATGTAGGTTCTCCAACCGGGGCTGGGTCCTGGACCAGACCAGCATATTCGCTCAGGTGGATGCCTTTGTGCAGCGCTGCAAGGACCTCATTGAGGTGGGCAGACTGTCAGGGAGGGAGGGGCGGGCACAGTGGACCCCAGACCCCGGCCAGGGGCCGAGGAGACAGGGCAGAGGCTGAGCCGGGAGCTTACTGCTTGGACTCTGCATAACTGTGTGCCCCACCTCTGTCCCGTCCTTTTAGAATCTTGCCTGTTATCACTGCCCGGGTGTCTTCTAGTTCATTCTGCAGCCCCAATTCATCCCAGTAGCTCCTTGTGTCTGGTGGGTCCTCCTTGGTGTTTAGACATCTTGAGCCAAACCGAAGAGCTCAGGGCCTACGAGGTCAGAAACAAGAGCAGGGAGGCCTGACGCTCGCTGACTTCGTTGTAGGTCTGTGACTGCCAGTATCATTTTGCCCGCTGGGAAGACGGCAAGCAGGGTCCCCTTCCCTGCTTCTTTGGGGCCCAGGGGCCCCAGATCACACGGAACTTGCTGGAGATCGAGGACATCTTTCATAAAAACCTCCATATGCTGCGGGCTGTCCGCGGGGGCATCCTGGACGTCAAGAACACGTCCTGGCACGAAGACTACAACAGGTGAGAGTGCCCCCCCCCCCCATCCCTCCCCTGCCCCGGGCTGGGGAGGAGGGGGGTGGGGCGGGGCATAGGGGGCGGGGCTGGAGGAGGGGCCGCAGTAGGTGATGCTAGGCACACCCCGTTAACCAGTGAGAGCCTGTTTCCTCCACTAAAACAGAGGGCCTAGTGGTAGAACCCAACCTCACTGTATCGCTTTGCGGAACGAACGGAGTCGGGCACGTGACGCCCTTTGCGCCTGGCACCGGGGAGGCCCTCGGTATCAGCCCGGGGGGAATCTCCCTCGGGGCGTGGCCTTGAGGCAGGTGAGGGCGCCTGCCAGTCACGGGTCATCACGCTCATCACGCTTCTCTAACGGCGCAGGTTTCGTTCTGGAGTCAAGGACCTGGAGGTGATGACTCAGAACCTGATCGCCTCCGCCTTCGAGTTAGTCCGAGATGTGGAGCAGGGAGTGTTACTGCTGGACACCTTCCACCGGCTGGCGTCGCGGGAGGTGCCGCCCCCCCTTCCCCGCCCCGCCCCGCCTGGCCTCTCCTCTGCCTCCTTCAGTTCTTCCTGATCCTTCCCGGCTCCGTGCCACCTCCAGTCGTGCCCTCCCACGTCCCCCCTGTCCTCCACCGCCAGAGCCTCTTCTTCCGTCTGCTCCCCGAGTTTCCAGATGGCCCCGGGAGAAGGTGTCCTCCAGCTTGAGTCCCTGGGGGGGACCCTGGATCCGCCGGGGCGCGGGTTCAGGCTGTCTCCCTTCTTCCCTTAGGCCATCAAGCGCACCTACGACAAGAAGGCGGTGGACCTGTACATGCTGTTCAATAGCGAGCTGGCCCTCGTGAACCGGGAGCTGAACAAGAAATGGCCGTACCTGGAGCCCTACGTGGCCCAGTTCTCTGGACAGGCGCACTGGATGCGGGTCCTGCGGCGGCGCATCGACAGAGTCATGAACGTGAGCGCCTGGCCTCTCCCCAGACTCGTTCTCGTGAGGCGGTGGAGGTTGGGGGCTGTGCCCCGTGCTGGCCGGGGACCCGACCCGGGAGTTTCCCCAGAGCGTCTCCACGGTGGGAGACTGGCAGGTGCGGGGCCTGGACAGGACGAGGCCGGAGCTTGGGATTCACAGCGACGGCGGGCGTGGTGGGTGGAACGTGAGTCCCGCTAGGATTTTCCTGTCAAGCTGGAGAGGAGGAGCCGGCCCAGCATCTGGGAAGCTGGGCCGTCAGAGGAGGAATACGACCTTGGGCAGCTGTGGCCCTTGAAGGGCCTGGTCTAGAACAGCAGGCATGAAGAACCAGAAAAAACCCAACAACCTCTAAAGGGCAGTTTTGGGCGCGTAGGTCTAACGCTCTTGAGGTATCTGCCATCATGTGATTGGTTCTGGTGAGAACCAGGCGGCCTGCGGACAGCAGAGGCCGCTTCACGGTCGCTGAGCTGGGACTTGGGGAGGAAGGGCCCGTACTGGTTTTCAACGTCGTACCTCTTCCGTCCTCACCTCCCGTGATTTACTTTTTTTGCCAACTTCTCCTGACCCGAGTTTCTGTGCTTCCCCTGCGCGCTGCTGACTCCCTGGCCGCCTCCTGTCACCTGTGCGCGTGGCCCCCCCCCCCCCCCCCCCCCCCGGGCGGTCGGGGCCGGCCTCCGCTGCAGGCCGCACCCCGTGTGGGCCCGCGGGCGGGGAGACGGTGCCTCGGAGGACGGTGGCCAGCGGGCTCCAGCCACCCGTTGTCCCCACCCCCCCTTAGTGTCTCTCCAGTGCCCACTTCCTACCCCACATCGGGACCGGAGAGGAGAGTGTGCACGCCTACCAGCAGATGGTCCAGGCCATCGATGAATTGGTTCGAAAGACTTTCCAAGACTGGACGTCAACGCTGGACAAGGACTGTATTCGGCGGCTGGACACACCGCTGTTACGGGTCAGCCAGGAGAAGGCGGGCATGCTGGATGTCAACTTTGACAAGTACGGGACCCAGTCCCACCCCTTTCCCTGTGCTCGGCCGTCTCCCGCGCCGCTCCCTGCGCCCCGCTCTCCCGAGGCCTTAAGGCCCTGCCCTGGGTTCCTCGCGCCATTCCCGCTTCGAAGTCTCTCTTATGCTGTGGTATGCGTGCTGTCACTTCCTAACTTCAGTTCTGCGCTTTATCTCCAAAGCGCAGCCCCCGGTAACCCCCTGGGCCGGCGATGTAGGCGTTCGGCCACTAGATGGCCACGACGGCTCAGTTAAGTCATCCGACCGCGAGCCGAGGTGCGGGCTTTCCTGGGAATCCGTCAGGCCCTCTCCTACGGCTTTTACAATGATGACGTTTTCGGGTTCCAGTGATTTAAAATGTAGTTAATTCATGTAATCGTCGCTCAGAAAGATACGCTCAGGGCCCTCTGTGTGCTGGGAGCCGAGTCAGGCACTGGGACCGTGTCAGATGGCGAAGCCCGTGCCCTCTGCCACTCTGGAAGGGAACTGGGGCCGTACTGCCTTCCGTTCCGTAGAAGATGCAGACGGGAAAAATAAAGAAGGAGCTATGCAAGACATCTGTCTGTAGAGATCGCAAGCCTTCTGGTGACAGTTTTTTCTTATTTGGAAGGAAATAACTTTCCACTTGATTGGTTTGGCTCCCTCTTGTCATCAGCCAGGCCCTGTGATAAGAGCTGCTTCCTGGGCTTCTAAGGCTGTTGCCACGGGCACTGGCTTTACCTCCCAGAATGTCCTTATTTGTTGGGCACGCGTGGCAGGGGCTCTGCTAGAGAAGACCTGCGTGGAGATGGAGTCCGGGGTGGGGGGTGGGGTCGGACGGAACTAACCAGGGGGAGAGGTCACGTCGTGGTCGAGGAAGGAAGGGGAGACCCAGGCAGTCGTTGAGAAGGGCAGAGACGCTCGAGGCCGGACATGAGTGTTGGGCTGGGGAGGGGCGTCAGACAACGGCTTTGCTCAGGCTCGTGAGGTTTGGAGGTGTAACCAAGCAGGATCCTAGAGAAATGGCTTCATACATCAACACCCCGCTTTGGACGAGACAGAGGGCGAGGCCGGGCTTACCCCGGCCGTGACATTTGCAGGCGCGTAACGGGGCTGGATCTGCAGGGCGCATTGTCCCGTCAGGCTGGGTGCTCCCGAAGGCGCCGTGTTGGGAGAGGCGCCCAGACGCACCTGGCCTTGCAATGACACGAATACTTAACCCGCACGGCCCGATGGTTGTCCTTTCCCCCGGAATTCAAGGCCTGCCTTCACGTGACGGAATGTTATAAAGTCCCAAGGATCCGTATGTACGTTTTGAGCGTGAGAGAGGCCGTAGGTAAGCATGGGCTGGTGGCTCTGCCTCCGCCCCATCCTCAGGGCCAGACACAGCAGGGTCTCACCGCGGGAGGCCACCGGTCTGCCGCGTGACCTCAGGCAGGCCGCCAAGCTCCTCTGGGCCTGCGGTTCCTTATCTACCCGAAAAATCCACTTGCGAGACTGTCATGAGGAGAGCTGGCTTGTGTAGCAGCCCTCCCAAAGAACAAGCAATAAACGTTGTTTTCCTTTCAGGAGAATTGCCCGTAAAACTCGGTGAACACAGTGTATTCGAAGCAAATTTAGCAAGGTGGTAGAATACGTAATTTTATTATTTTTTTAATAATAGTTTTGATTTTTAAAACAGTCAAACCATTTACAAGGGGTGATGTGAGGTACACGTTACAAAATCGACAAGTTGCACTAGGGTAGAGAATGGAGAATCTCGCTCCACAGCTGCCCCCCTCCCCCGGCTTGACTCAGTTTCTCTTTAAAGAGTCAGTGTTACCAGTTTCTTGTGTAACATTCCAGAGATAAGAGTCTATATGGACATAAATAGCTTTTTTAATGTAAATAGTAGCATGCTATCTACGCTGTTTTGTATATCCATAGTGTTTTCAAAATGATTTTTTTTTCCCATTATAAAATCATCAACAATTGTAGAAAGTTTGCAAAATGCAGGGAAGTAGAAGAGAGGAAAAACATTTCCCCAAAGACAACCCCTCTTAACAGTTCGGTATGTTTTTTTCCACTTTTTTTTTTTTTTAAACATTCATTTATTTTTTGAGAGACA
Source organism: Lynx canadensis (assembly GCF_007474595.2). NCBI lineage: Eukaryota > Metazoa > Chordata > Mammalia > Carnivora > Felidae > Lynx > Lynx canadensis. Next base: position 2,496,537 of record NC_044316.2, read on the forward strand.
GAGACAGAGTGTGAGCAGGGGAGGGGCAGAGAGAGAGACACACACAGAATCCGAAGCAGGCTCCAGGCTCTGAGCTGTCAGCACAGAGCCCGACGCAGGGCTCGAACCCACGAACTGAGAGATGGTGACCTGAGCCAAAGTCAGTCGCTCAACAGGCTGAGCCACCCACTCACCTTTTTCCACTCTTTTTTTTTTAACCCCCTACTTAATGTATTTGTGTGTGTGTGTGTGTGTGTGTGTGTTTTATTTTTAAAATCTTTAGTGGGTATTTTAGGGGCGCCTGGGTGGCGCAGTCGGTTGGGCGTCCAACTTCAGCCAGGTCACGATCTCGCGGTCCGTGAGTTCGAGCCCCGCGTCGGGCTCTGGGCTGATGGCTCAGAGCCTGGAGCCTGTTTCCGATTCTGTGTCTCCCTCTCTCTCTGCCCCTCCCTCGTTCATGCTCTGTCTCTCTCTGTCCCAAAAATAAATAAATGTTGAAAAAAAAAATTTTAAAAAATAAAATCTTTAGTGGGTATTTTAAAATTATAAAAATAGTGCATGCTCACTGTAAACAAAAAAAAACTTGACGTAGAGGTATATACAGGAAACTGAAAAATCCAGCCCCCAGCCCCCTGCTCCCTAGAAGTAATCCTGATTACCATGTAATTAAAAATAAACACCGCACACAAAATAGGATCACCCTGTAAACAGGATTTTTGTAACCTGCTGCTTTTTAAGGGTTAACAAGGTGCATGGGGGGTTTTCATTCTGTATGCGGAGAAGTATGTTTTTCCATGGTTTATAGCATCCCATAGTTTGGCTTATAAGTTGTTGTACAGCTTCTGTAAGGTTTGTGAATAGTTTGTACCAGAGGATTTCAAGCGGGCCTCCTGTACCTTATTGCCACCCCTCCACAGCGTGTGTTTGCCTGATGTCCGCGCATCCTGTCCGTCGGGGAGAAAACTTTCCTCTGTGCTGTGATCACCTCCCGTCAAGGAGCATGTTCGATACTCATCTAAACTGCCATTTGCATAATCTTTATAGCAGAGCTTCACAAGGCAGCTTCGGGCCAAATATTTATGGCCTAGGTTTAACTGAAACCCAAATAATGGCCAGACGCTTCTTCCAGAGAAAAGTGATTCCTCTGGAGTTGTTTTCCAGAGGGATCTGTTAGAAGCTGCTTTACATTTTTGTGGTTTTAAGATAAAACTGCCTCAGTAAATAACGTATGGGGCAAAAACAAAAACAAAAAGAACAAAAAAAAAAAAAAAAAACCCCAAAAACCAAACCCGTGATCGTAGAGAAGGACTTTGAAGAGTCTGGGCTCATCAAGCCAGCAGAGAAATCCAAGGTGGTTTCAGCTCTTCTGAAGCATTACTGCTCCCCGGACGGAGGTGCAGCTGACTGCGTATCAGGCTCACTCTGCTGTGCTCACGGTCTAGATAAGATCTCGAAATAAGCATGCTTCTCAGATGGCCTGACTGTTGCGCAGAATTTCCTGCCTCTGCCTTAGTTCTGGGAGCCTTCCAGTCCCTAATGGCACCTGTTTTATTTCACCGGGGGCTTTGTTACCCCACCTTATATCCCAAATATTTGAACTCCGGAGTCCGAATTGGCTTTGGCCGACGTTTTATGGCCGGACCAGCCTTGCAGACTGCACTTAACTCGAACATATCCCAGATGCCGCCTGTCCCCTGGCTGAAGAGAGCTGTGTTATCACAGTATACACAGCAGACGCCTCTGTGCAGCGCGGTGTCCCCAGAGCGGGACAGGGGCCACGGACGTCTGTCAGTGTTCCGGGTGTAGGGCTTTGACTTCCTCCCTTCCTCCCAGCCACGCGGGGCCTTCTCTCCGGGGTCAGTTCATTCTGGGCTGTCGGCACTAGCCTCGGCTGGCCTCACTTTCCTGCCTCTACTGTGTGACCGCTGCTCTGAGGATGAATTACGAAATATTTTACAGAAATAATTTCCCAGACTAGTTTTTTTTTTTTTTAAGAAATTTTCTTTGTCAGGGACTCCTGGGTGGTTCAGTTGGTTAAGCGTCTGACTCTTGATTTCAGTTCAGATTATGATCTCGTGGTGAGTGGCTTTGAGCCCCGAGTCGGGCTCTGTGCTGACAGCTCGGAGCCTGGAGCCTGTTTCAGATTCTGTGTCTCCCTCTCTCTCTGCCCACCCCCCTTTCTCTCTCTCAAAAATAAATACAGGTTAAAATTTTTTGAAAAAAATCTTGTCAAGATGAGGAAATGAAACATTTTGATGTGCTGGTGGGTGGTACGTGCTCAAGCGGGCTGGCTGTGATGTTTAGGGAGACAAATTCAGGGCCTCCAGCTTGAAAAACAGAGGAAGATATGCTTATGCAGCTCGAAATGTTCCCACATATGTTTGTAGCCCTCTATCCTAACCTCTAACCCATCTACAATTTTTTTAATGTTTATTCACTTTTGAGAGAGAGAGAGAGAGAAAGACAGAGACAGAGCGTGAGCAGGGGAGGGGCAGAGAGAGAGGGAGACACAGAGTCCGAAGCAGGCTCCAGGCTCCGAGCTGTCAGCACAGAGCTCGACACGGGGCTTGAGCCCACAAACCGCGAGATCATGATCTCGTCCTCCTGCTGTAGGACGACTCTTTGGTTTCGAAGGCCTGCTACGCAGGGGTCAGCCTGGAGCTTCCCCTCTCCCCCCCCCCCCCCCCACCCCCAGCCTCTTTTGTTGGATTTCCTATTTCCTTGTCTTCCTCTCTCTTGGTTTGTACCCTTGTTTTGGTGGAGCACACTCTTTAGTAGCTTTCTGAGAAATGGTGCGTGGGAAGCAAATGTTTTGAGTTCTTATGTGAGTGACCACCGTGGTTTCCTGCCCTCTACCTGTCGGGCGTTTGGCTGGACTTGGAGTGCCGGATTAAAAGTAATTTTCCTTTTGTTTTCACCTCCTTTACTTTGGAGGCTGTCCTTAGCTGCCTGGTAATCCACTGTTCATTCACATTTGAGACACTCTCCTTCGCTTGAAAATAATTTCCCTCGCCAGAAGTTTGCTCTCCCGTAGAGGTGAAAATATAATCCTTTGCAAAACTTCAAATGTGATATTATTTTCTTATACTGTCATTTCAGTGCTTGCCTGTAGAACAGACACAAAACATTCTGGAATTTTCACCTCAATATTCTTCCAAGTAACATTTCAGTAATATTCAGAACGTAGAGTTTTGTGAGAGCATCTTCAGATTGTGGGGCTTTTTGTTGTCTGTGATTAAAAAGTGCAATTTAGGGGCGCCTGGGTGGCTCAGTCGGTTAAGCGTCCGACTTCAGCTCAGGTCACGATCTCACGGTCCGTGAGTTCGAGCCCCGCGTCGGGCTCTGGGCTGATGATGGCCCAGAGCCTGGAGCCTGCTTCCGATTCTGTGTCTCCCTCTCTCTCTGACCCTCCCCCGTTCATGCTCTGCCTCTCTCTGTCTCAAAAATAAATAAACGTTAAAAAAAAAATTTAAAAAAAAAAGTGCAATTTAAAGGAGGGAAGGAAGGAAGGAAGGAAGGAAGGAAGGAAGGAAGGAGAAAGGAAGAAAGAGAGAAAAAGAAACCACACGGGTTTTAAAAATCAGGTCATTTTTATTCAAGGTTTTTTATTTTGAAAATATTCTATGTTTCCTTCTGGTATTTTGTCCTTTACACTTAGATGTTTGATCCATTTGAAATTTATTTTGATGGAGGCAGACAAGTTCAGGGGCAACTTGGGTGGTTGTTTTTTGTTCAGTCCCCAGGTGGCTGGCCAGGTGATCTGATCTCATTTACATCATAAAACAAATTCCCGAATAGAATTGTGTGTCTATTTTGGGATTCACCATTCTGTTCTGGTCTCTCTGTCTGTCTGTCTGTCCGTCCATAGGAAGGAACCAAACTGCTTACTTACTGACCTCATTGCTCTCCCTTTTCAGAATTTTCTGGGTTATTTTTAGTATTTATTTCCCGTAAGAACTTGAGAATCAATCTGTGTAATTCCACAAATAGTTCCGTGCCTATTTTTATAGGAACAAGGATTGGGTTGAATTTATAGGTTAATTTAAGAAGAATGAACATCTTTAAGATTTGAGTCTTTCTACCCAAGAATAGCATTTTTTCTTTCAATGTATTTGAATCCATATAAAATATCTATAAATCGTTTTTTTCCAAATAAATTAACCAGTTAACAAGAAACGTCATAATATATATAAAAATTTGTTTCCATACAAATGTTATATATAAATATTTCTTGTTAATTCGTTATTTTATTTATCTTATTTTATTTTATTTTATTTTATTTTTTTAACGTTTATTTTTGAGAGAGAGAGACACACACACACACACACACACACACACAGAGCGAGTGGGGGAGGGGCAGAGAGAGAGGGAGACACAGAATCCGAACCAGCCTCCAGGCTCTGAACTGTCAGCACAGAACCCTACGCAGGAGCTGGAACCCACAAGTGATGAGACCATGACCTGAGCCAAAGTCGGACGCTCAACCGACTGAGTCACCTGGGCGCCCTGTACTTTATTTTTCTTGCTTTAATTGTCCTGGGTCTCTTTTCCTCCACGATAATGTTCAACTGGTTACAGTTTTTCTATTGGAAGATTGCGATTTTAATAAGCTAATTTTGTACCCAGCCACTTTTACAAATAATCTCATGGTTTAAAATAGTTTTCCCCTCCAAATAGCATTTCTTGTTGTGAGGTGTATCATGCACACAGACAAGTACTTAAAGCTTATGCTACCACTTTAACAAACGGGCACGAAATAAATGCCCTGGCAGCGATGGCCCAGCTCACGGAGAGCACGTTGCTGGCAGTTCAGAAGCCTCCCATCTGTAATTATTTCTCAGTTGCATTAGTCGTCAGCGCTTAAAATGCAGGCGATTTGATATAAAAACTGGCTTTCTGGCCTCTCTTGAAGAGTCAGACCCTGCACTCAGGCTGGGCTGGGCCCCTCCTTCCCACCTGGCGGCCCGTGCCTGGAGCCTTGACTCTTTTAGATGACCTTGCGCTGTTGAACGCAACTTTAGGCCGATGTCAGCTGTCACCGAGCGTCGCACTTGGGGGACATGTGCCTTGGGGACAGCAGAAGTTCCGAACTTTGCTTTGACCGTAAAACCCGACCAAGTCGGTGGTTGGTTGGATGCTGGAAGGTGAGGCTCTGGTTCAGGCGGCAGGACGGCGCTGTTCCCCGAGACAGGGGCTCCCCCTCCCGACCCCAAGTGCAGAGCGCACAATGAGCTTGTTTCTGGACGTGTGCAAGGCACTTGGGGCAAGGTGGGGAGATATCTAGGAGGCCGTTGGGCGTACGAGCCTAGACTCACGTTAGCTCTATAGATCTGGGGGCCAGCAGCTTCTAGAAGGCAGCTGAAGCCTTGGGCGTGGACAGGATCATCCCAGGGAGAGCGCTGGATGTGCAGGACTTCCAGGAGCCTTCGCTCCTGAAGACAGTGTGGGGTGTCCAGTGCCTAGCTGAGTGGTATTTCCAGGGGACACTAGAAAGAGAAGGACACTTCTACAGCCAGGCGGGGCAGCCACAAGGACAGCTGTGGCCCAGGAGCGAGATAAGAGCGTGTCCAAGGACGGCAAGGCAGGGAGGAGTCCAGCATGAGGTTCAGGCCTGCAGAGAGAGGAGGCAGGGCCAGCCAGGCCTGAGGAGGCCGGCAGGGTTTGGTGACAAGACGTCTGGGGGAGACTTGATGCAGGCAGGTGTGGAGGTGAGGGGACCGAGGAGTTTGCGAGGACAGTTGTGTGTGGAAGGTGTGTGGTAAAGGGGCGGTAATGGGGTGCAGGGCGCGGTACCTGCGGGAGGAGGTGGAGTCCGGGCCAGGTGGGGAGAGGAGGGTGGGTGTGCGTGTGTTGGTTTTGTTTCAGTTTTTCCAAGATTGTAGGAACTTGGCCTTCCCTGACTGTTGATGGACGGAACTGGCAGGTCGAGGAAGCAGGAGGACCCCGGGTTAGGACGCGGAGCCCAGGAGGAGGGTCAGCCTTGGGTGGGAGGAAGGCTTCTTCTGTCAGAAACGGGAGGAACCCTGTGTGTGATGCGAGTACTCAGGCTCGTAGGTTTCGTAGCAGGAGGGACACCAAGTGCTCGCCTCATGGCTCCTGGATCTCTGTGCTGAAGGAGGTGAGGCTTTCCACAGAGACGGGGGCAGGGGGGTAGATCTGAGAGAGTGGGGAGGCTCTGGTGTGACAGCAGGAGGAAGGGCAGACCGGGGAGACCTCCAGGATGCAGGGTAGAGGGCCCTCGGTGCGCCCATCTGTGTGGTCCCGCCTCGCTCGGCCGCCGTCCGGGTGCGCAGCGGGGATGACAACAGATTTAGCCAGGGTGGGGGTTCCGCCAGGTGGCTTACACTGATGAGCCAGCCAAGCCGGTGAGGATGGCAGGAGGGCGGTGGAAGTGACAGATGGCAGGGTCTGTGGTGGAGGAGGCAGTGATGGGAGGGGACACATAGCTGGGAAGAGAGCCCAGAGTCAGTGGTCTGAAGGTGTCTGTGAGGTCAAAGAGCAGGTCCTTTGGGAGGGCTTGAGGGCGAGTCCCTGGACAGGCCTGTAGGGGGGGTGGGGCAGCTGGGCTCCGGCAGAGCCGAGTCTGAGTGGCTGATCCCTGAGGTGGAGGACACAGGACCTGGGAATGATGGCTGGCTGGAAGGGAAGGGGTTGAAGCTCACCGGGTAGGAGGGCCACAAATGCAGTTAAAATTTCTCTGGCATTTGGGGTTCCTGGGTGGCTCAGTCAGTTGAGCGGCGTCCAACTTCAGCTCAGGTCATAATTTCACGGTTTGTGGGATGGAGCCCCGCATCGGGCTCTGTGCCGACAGTTCGGAGCCTGGAGTCTGCTTCGGACTCTGTGTCTCCTCCTCTCTCTGCCCCTCCCATGCTCATGCTCTGTCTCTCTCTGTCTCTCAGTGACAAATAAACGTTAAAAAAAAATTGCTTTTTAGATTTCTCTGGCATTGCGTTTAACAAAGGAACAAGAAACAATTGAAATCAAAGTTTTAAAAAGTTTACTTGTTTATTTTGAGAGAGATAGAGCACAAGCTGGGGAGGGGCAGAGAGAGAGAGGGGAGAAAATCCTAACCTGGCTCCGCTCTGTTAGTGCAGAGCCTTTTGTGGGGCTCGAACTCACAAAACTGTGAGATCATGACCTGAGCCAAAACCAAGAGTTGGACACTTAACCAGCTGAGCCCCCCCAGGTGCCCCTGAAGTCAATTTTAATACTCAGGCCAATATTCCCCAAGTATTATCATTCCAGCGTGTAATATAAAACTTACTAATGGTGAGTTTTCTATGCTTTTTTTCCCCCCTTGCAAAGTCCTCTCTGTCTTCCATCTCTGTGTCTTTTTCTTTACTTTCCAAGAAATTTCTGTCAATTTTATTGTTAATGGGCTTGTTTTCGGCTATCATCTTTAACTTCCAAGAACCATTTAGGTGTTCCCTTCTAAAGCATCTTGGTTTTGTTTCACAGATATTCTTTTGTATCTTTTCTCTCTCTCAGGGTGTTAGCGACAGTTGCGTTTAGTTTTCTTACTTGGTGTGGACAGTCTTCTTTCTGTGGCCTCTGTCCCCTCTTGTTTCCTTCTCGTTGCCTTTTGTTTTTTCCTTCCTCTGTTTGTTTGTTTTGGTCCCTGCCTTTTGTGCCAGGAAGGACAGAGACTAATGTTTTGTGATCCTTGGTTGTCCATATTTAAGGACAGGGAGCTGGAAAGCAGATTGGATGCTCGGCTGAGCAGGTGAGCAGGTAGTGGGGCTAATCAACAGTGAGCCTCAGGTTTATCTGGTGGGCTGTTTTCAGGGGACTCCTGAGATCACTGTCCTTGGGACTTGCCCTCTCAGGCTGGCCAGAGGTCACAGAAAACAGTCTGAGTGGCTCAGTTGGTTGAGTGTCTGACTTTGGCTCAGGTCATGATCTCACTGTTTTGTGTGTTTGAGCCCCGCATCAGGCTCTGCATTGACAGCGTGGAGCCTGCTTTGTTCTCTCTGCCCCTCCCCCGCACATGTGCGAGTACCTGTTCTCTCTCTCTCTCAAAATAAATACATAAACATTAAAAAAAAACAAACAGGAAAAAAAAGAAAGAAAATAGTCTTTCAAACTTTGTTCTGGAAGGTGTGGATCCAGTGGCCTGAGAGCCGGTTGCTGGGTGGGGAAAAGAAAGCAGGGGGGGTCTTAACATTCATTGTGCATATGGGCCCTTAATGTCCCCTTCTGTCAGTATGTTACCCTCTCCTTCAGCTGGGCCTGGGGTCCCCAGTCTAGGTCAGGCACTTGAGCTGCTTCGCTTTACTTCCCCCCACCCTTGCCCCCAGGTCCCTGCTGATTCTCTTTGTGGAGATCGACTACTGGGAAAGGCTGCTCTTTGAGACCCCCCATTACGTGGTGAATGTCGCTGAGCGAGCAGAGGACCTGCGCATTCTTCGGGAAAACCTGCTCCTGGTGGCTCGAGACTACAATCGGTAAGGCGGCCTCCCGCATGCACTCTGTGCCCCCTCTGTGTCTTATCTGCCCCATGATGTCATCTAGTTCCTACACTATCTGCCCTTTACCTTTTACTGGCTCAAAAAAAAAGCAACAAGAAGCTTTCTCCTATTCTCTGGTATGGTCCCGTGATTGCTCCTGGCCCTTGCTTTTATCTTCTAGCTTCAGAGCAGAGGGCAACAACAACCGGGTCCCCTGCAACCCCACAGGGCACTTGGACCACGTATATCGCGGGCCTAGGTCACTTTTCCAGGAATGAAACTGGGGGCATTAGGATTATGAGCACAGTGTCATATCAGATGTGTTGAACCAAGGCCACGCTGGCACCCCTTTTCTTGATACCCTTGGTACTTGTCTCTGGAGTGAGGCTTCGTTCTGGGACGGGTACCTTTCTGGGCCCGGTTAAAGCCCAAGTGGGTGGAACCACAGTTCAAGTGTCTGTCTAGAACCGCGCTGTCCAGTATAGTGGCCACCAGTCGCACGTGGCTCTATTTTTTTTTTTAATAAAAATTTTTTTTTAATGTTTATTTATTTTTGGGAGAGAGAAAAAGACAGAGTGCAAGTAGGGGAGGGGCAGACACAGAATCGGAAGCAGGCTCCAGGCTCTGAGCCGATGGCACAGAGCCCGACGCGGGGCTCGAGCCCGCAAACCGTGAGATCATGACCTGAGCTGATGTTGGACGCTTAACCGACCGAGCCACCCAGGCGCCCCTCTTTCTATTTTAATTAATTAGTTGGAATCAAGTAAGAATTTTAAATTGAGCTCTTCACTCGCACAGGCCACATGTCAAGTGCCCCACCGCCACATGTTGTTAGTGGTGACCCTGCTGGACAGCACAAACTGTAGAAGGGTTTCCATTATCGCCAAGAGTTTTATTGGAAAACACAGCCCAGCTCGCGAACTTTCAGATTTCTCCACCGAGTGTCCTGGTGTGGGGGAGGGGTCTGCAGCGTGTGTCCGGCCGGCTGCCAGCCTTCCCTCGCACACAGGATCATCGCCGTGCTGTCCCCAGATGAGCAGGCCCTCTTCAAAGAACGTATCCGATTTCTGGATAAGAAGATCCGCCCTGGACTCAAGAAACTGCACTGGGCCTTGAAGGGGGCCAGCGCCTTCTTCATCACGGAGTGCCGTATCCACGCCAGCAAGGTGGGTCATGGTCCTGAGACTTGGAGGGTCTGTGAGGCTGACCCGGAGGCCGCTGCGTGAATCATCAGGGCCCGAGTCTCGGGTGGTGGCGGAGAGACAGAGAGAGGCGTGTGTGCTCAGAGGCAAAGCGTGCTTAGGGAGGGACTTGTCCTTTGTTCCTGTTTTTGTCTTTCAATTAAGCCACTCTAGCCAGAGGACAGGTGGGGGGGGGCTCGGGCTAAGCGGGGAGGGTCTCTCCCCACGCTGAAGCCGTGGGTCTCTCCCCCACGGGTGTGGCCTGCCCACAGCTGCAGACCATCGTGAATGACTTCAAGGCCTCCACTCTGACCATCGGCTGGCGAGCCCAAGAAATATCCGAGACGCTGCTGGTGCGCATCAGCGGCAAACGGGTGTACAGGGACCTGGAGTTCGAGGAGGACCAGAGGGAGCAGCGGGTGGCCGTGCAGCAGAAACTGATGGGCCTGTACCAGGACGTGGTGGCCATCATGACCAACTCCTACGAAGTCTTCAAGAACGACGGCCCTGAGGTGGGGGTCCTCTGGCCAGGGCTTTGTGGCTCAGCGAGCCCCCCCCCCCCCCGGGGCCACCGGACCTGTCTCGCGGTTTCTGCCTCCTACCCTTAGTGGGTGCTTCTCAGATGTCCCGTTCCAGTCTTGGTTCCGCCCAACCTTCCACCTTTCCAACCTTCTTCCTTCGGGACTCCGCAGCCTACGGGCTCGTTTCCTTCCCCACTGGCTGGTTCTCTCTCCCGGGACCTGCCCCGTGTGTCCTGAGGGTTTCCCTGTCCCCCCCCCGCCCCCACCCCACGCTCCCGGCCAGATCCAACAGCAGTGGATACTGTACACGATTCGCTTGGACCGCATGATGGAGGATGCCCTGCGCCTCAATGTGAAGTGGTCGCTGTTGGAACTGTCCAAGGCCATCAACGGGGATGGAAAGGCCATGCCGAACCCGCTCTTCCGAGTGCTGGTCATCCTCCAGAACGACCTACAAGGAGGTGTGGCGCAGGTGGGGACCGCTACCCCTACCGCTCCACAACTCCAAACTTTATTTTCCGTTTCCCTCAATCCTGAAACTTGGCCCTCGGCCTCGACTTTACCCTGAGGGCCTAGGGGGCCCGTGCTGAGGTGTTTTTCCACCTTGCCAGTCCTGGGGCTGGTCTCCTCCACGGCCTGTGCTGAGGCCGCCTCCGCTGTGCTCCCCCCCACCCTGCAGGTGGAATTCTCACCCTCTCTGCAGACCCTGGCGGGCGTGGTCAACGACATCGGCAGCCACCTCTTCTCCACCATCTCGGTCTTCCGCCACCTCCCTGAAATTCTCATCAGGCGCAAGTTTCAGCGCGACCCCATCCACGTCGTCGTGGGTGAGTGGGCGGTGGGGAGGGCGCCGGGCGCAGGGGCGTCAGGGGCTCGGAGGGCAGGGTTGCGCGGGGCCGGCAGGAGAGGCCAGGGCCGCTTCCGGACACGTGGGGCCGGGAAACCCCGGGTGGGGGTCAGACTGGGGAAGGTGGTGAGGGCGGAGGGCGGGCCACGGCAGGCGGAAGTTGGGGGACTAACGCCCGGGGGCTCCGGGACCGGGGCGGAGGTGAGTGCGGCGCGCTTTGCTGGCTCTTGAAGAGCGAGACGAGGACATCAGGAAGATCCAGGCCCAGATAAGCGGCGGCATGGCCAGCAACGCGAGCCTGCTGCAGACCTACCTCAAGACCTGGGACTTGTACCGGGAGATCTGGGAGATCAACAAGGACTCTTTCATCCGCCGCTACCAGCGCCTCAACCCCCCCGTGTCTTCCTTTGATGCCGACATCGCCCGGTGAGGAGCCGAGGTGTCCGGGAGGCGCAGAGCCCCGGGCACGGGGCTGGGCTGGGGAGTGCCGCCGAGGCGCGTGCCCTCCGCTCCGGGCGAAGACCGCCAACCGGCAGGCGGCCCGTGCCCCCTGGGCCCCCAGGGTCCTGGGAAGCAGGTGTGACCCTTTCCTACCTGCCAAGGTTGCGAGGTCATCGAGTATACGAGAAAGCGCCTCGCGGGCCCCGAAGCCCCGTGCGGAGGTGCTCATTACCCAGGCTTCAGGGGGTGAGGGCCGTGGCTCAGGCATACGGGGCGGCGCCGGGGCGGTGGGGTGGAAGGAGAGAGAGTCCAGCCGGGACGTCAGGAGAGGCTTCGCGAAGGGGGTGACGGGAGGCTGGGCTCGCCCGAGTGGGCAGGGTTTCCACAGGCAGACGTGGGCAGCGGGGAGGGCATTCCGGGCGGAGACAACGGCGCCCAAAAGGCATAAAGACGGGAACACGTGAGCGCGTTCAGCAGGGAGCGAGCCGTCTCGGACACAGGTACAGGAGCGGAGGTGTGCAGGGGGCTTTATACCGAGCAGACAGTGTCACCCTCCCAAGAGCAGTAGGGTTTCTGTTCACATCGCTGTGTGATCGACGGGAAATCGGGGATCAGGACAGTGTAAATAACCTGAGGTCACCGAGCCCGGGAGCAGCGGTGGGCACTCAACTCAGATTCGTGCGACTTTAAAGCCTTGAATGCCAGACTGAGGAGTCTGACTGGCGGCCCCTGGGGCAGCGGTTGGGAAAATGACGTGATCCCAGCCGTAAGGCTGGGCTGCACTGACGCGGGAGCAGGGGGATGCCTCAGAGCTGCCACACGGGTCTGGGGGGGCTGGTAAGAGACCGGAACCGGAACTGGCCGCGGGGCCGTGGGCTCGTCCGCCGCTGGCCCGGCCCGAACGAGCGGGAACGTGGGTCTTCGCAGCTACGCCGAGGTGGCTAACAACGTGCAGAAGGAGGAGACGGTCCTCAACATCCAGTTTGTGCTGCTGGACTGCTCACACCTCAAGTTCTCGCTGGTGCAGCACTGCAACGAGTGGCAGGGCAAGTTCACGGCCCTGCTCAAGGAGATGGCGGCCCGGCGCCTCCTGGAGCTTCACACCTACCTGAGGGAGAACACGGAGAAGTAGGCGCACAGGCCGGGGCGGCAGGGGTGCGGGGAGGGCGGGCTCGGCCCCTTCCACTCGCAGGCTCCCTCCCCGCCTGCCTCCAGAATCAGCCACCCTCCCCAGACGCTGGAGGAACTGGGGGTCAGTCTGCAACTCCTGGAGACCCTGCAGCACGACCTGCCCGGCATGGAGGCCCAGATCCCCCCCATCCACGAGCAGTTTGCCATCCTCGAGAAGTACGAGGTGCCCGTCCAGGACAGCGTGAGTTCCCGTGTGCGGTCCAGCCGGGGCGGGCCCGCACCAGCGGTGGGGCGTGCGGGACGTGGGCCCCCAGGGGCTGGGCCCCGTGCGGTCCCGGGGGACCGCTGAAGAGCCAGCCGGGCAGCAGGTGCGAGGTTCCAGGGCCCCTGAGAACCAAAGCCAACTCCTTGATAATCTGGGTCAGCTTCTGGATTTCTCTGAGGCCCGGCAGCTCGTGGCTTCATTTCTTTGGGCCTCGCGGCAAGTGGAACTTGGCCACAGACTCTGGTCCGGAGGATCAGAATGGAGGCCTTGAAAGCATTGGTGAGAGGGGCAGACCTCCTGCTCGTGGGCCATGGTCCCCTCGTCGACGTCCCCAGGTCCTGGAGATGCTGGACAGCCTCAACGGGGAGTGGGTCATCTTCCAACAAACGCTGCTGGACAGTGAGCAGATGCTAAAGAGACACAAGGAGAAGTTCAAAACGGGCCTCATCCACTCGGCTGATGATTTCAAGAAGAAAGCCCACAATCTTCTGGAAGACTTTGAATCCAAAGGTACCCCTTTCTCGACCCTTCTCCCCTTACCTCTGTTGTGACCCAGCCTTTCTAAGCCCAGGTCTCCAGGGAGGCAGGAACAAGGATGAGCAGAGGGAGGACGGTGCTGCGGAGGGGAAGGAGCCCTGGCACCTGCCTTTGGTGCCTCCCCTGCCGTGGGGGCCGCGCCTGCCATCGCCGACTGTTGGTTGGAGCGCACCCGAACTTCTGGTTTTCTCACGCCTTCCGTGGCCTGCCCGTTTCTGCTTCTCAAGCCACATCTGAGAGTTTTTGCTAAGATTGACCGTCTTGCTTTCCCTCTTGTTTTCCTTCCCCTCCTCGTGTGAGGAGAGGGAGATGTGCCCACAGAGAGGTAGGAGAGCCATGACGGGCCTTCCAGGGGACGACGGCCTCGAGCAGGGGATCTGAGCCTCATCCTGGTCTCCCACAGGCCCCTTCACCAGTAATGTGGGACACCAGTCCGCCCTAGAGCAGATTGCCCAAATGCGGGCCATGCTGAATGCCATGCGGGACGAAGAACAGAGTCTCCGCTCCAACCTGGGCATCTTCAAGATCGAACAGCCAGTCTCCAAGGACCTGCAGAACCTGGAGAAGGTGGTGTGCCGGGCCGGGCCCTTGTGGTAACCAAAGGATGGGTCAGGGGAAGGAGCTTGCGGCCTAAGGGCCGGACCAGTGCCCACCGGCAACGTAGTACGAGGCTTCCGTTTCTCCGCGGCCTCGCGGACACGTCGTCACCCCACGCCCTTTCTTGGGGCCAGCCGTCCTGCCGGGCCTGGACGTTGAGGATCTTTTCCCGGGCTTGTCACTTGACGAGCCCCTAAGGCAAGGCGGCGGAGAAAGGGATGTGACCCGATGAGGCAGCCCTATGACGCGGAGTGAACGAGGGGGGCAGAGGACCCGCGTGTCTGTCAGGGAGGAAGGGGGGGGGAGTCCTGCCACCTAATGCATCTTCTGCCCTTGGCCGTGAAGGAACTAGACGCCCTGCAGCAAGTCTGGGAGATCACGCGGGACTGGGAGGAGAACTGGAACCAGTGGAAGATGGGCCGGTTCCTGACCCTGAAGACAGAGGCCATGGAGACCATGGCCCACGGGCTGTTCCGCCGCCTCACCAGACTAGCCAAAGAGTACAAGGCGCGTGGAGGACGGAGTGAGGGCCGGGGGATGGGCCCGTGCGGGGAAGGCGGTCAGGGCTTCTGACGTCTTCCGTTGTTTCGCCCAGGACCGCAACTGGGAAGTGATCGAAACCACTCGCTGGAAAATAGAGCAGTTCAAGAGGACCATGCCGCTCATCTCGGACCTGCGAAACCCGGCCCTTAGAGAGAGGTGAGGCCGCTCCTTCGCTCCTGGGGGCCGCCCCTGGCCTGTGCCGTCACCTGGTCCTCTCAGTGTCCCCTCCCCGCGTGCGTGGCTCTCCCTGCCCCCGCACACAAGCACCCGTCTCGAAGCCTTTGCGAGAGCCTGCCGCGTCCTCTGTCTTTCCGCTATCGCTGTCCCTGCTCCTCTGGCCTTCCAGCTCCGTCTGTCTTTCCTTCCCGCTGTGTCTGCCCTCATTTCATGTTCTGTCACAGCTCAGTGACAGACACCTTGCTTGACACCTTCTGTCATGCAAACGGTTGTATTCTTTTTTTTTTAATTTTTAAAAAACGTTTATTTATTTTTGAGAGAGAGAGAGAGAGAGAGAGACAGAGCACGAGCAGGGGAGGGGCAGAGAGAGAGAGGGAGACAGACTCTGAAGCAGGCTCCAGGCTCTGAGCTGTCAGCACAGAGCCTGATGTGACCCTCAAACCCACGAACCGCGAGATCACGACCTGAGCTGAAGTCGGACGCTTAACTGACTGAGCCACCCAGGTGCCCCATTCTTTTTTTTTTTAAGTTTATTTATTTATTTTGAGAGAGAGAGAGCGGGCGGGCATGTGCAAGTGTGCACGCGAGCGGGGTAGGGGCAGAGAGAGAGAATCCCCAGCAGGCTCCACGCTGTCAGGGAGGCTGGAACTCACAAACGTCTAGATCACGACCTGAGCCGAAATCGACAGTCTGACGCTTAACCGACTGAGCCACCCAGGCGCCCCCAAAAGGTTTTATTCTGATGTAGTCCAAGGTATCACTTTCTTCCTTCATAGGTTTTGGGTTTGGACCTTGTTTAAGAAGACCTCCCTTTGGGGCGCTTGGGTGGCTCAGTCGGTTAAGTGTCAGACTCTTGGTTTCGGCTCAGGTCATGATCTCACAGTTTGTGAGTTTGAGCCCCGCATTGGGCTCTGTGCTGACAGCATGAAGCCTGCTTGAGATTCTCCCTCTCTCTCTGCCCCTCTCCAACTCGCACTCTCTGTGCCTCTCTCAAAATAAATAAATAAACTTAAAAAAAAAAAACAACACACCTCCCCTGCCTAGAGTTACACACGCATTTTCTCCATACTTTCTTCTAATACTTTATAATTTTATTTTGCAAGTTTTTACACTTTGTATGCATCCGGAACCCATTGCATGATATAGAAGAAGGCTTTGCAGCCGTTGAGGATGGAATAAATGGTTTTATAAGAGGCATTTTAACAATCATCTATTCCTCTAGAAGGAAGTAATCGTACTTCTTTTGCATTGTGTCCATTGCAGTGTTTCTGGGCCATGCTTCACTGTCCAGTATTCTGTGGTTAAGTACAACTTGACCGCTTCACTTGCTTAACGCCCCCTGGCCTCAGTTTCCTCACGTACAGATGGAAGAGCTAAAAGTCTGCGTGTATATGGGTCGAGAGCATTAAGTGAGCTGTTTCACGCAAAACGCCTAGCCCTGCCTGTTGTCGACGGTAAACCCGCCATTATCAGTCTCAACTGTCTCTCCAGAGAGTCACCAGCTCCGTCTCTGTATTTCCCCACCGTGCCTAAGATTGCGTTTAGGGCCCGTTTAGTAAATATCTGTTGAATCGCAAATCAATTCATGTACAGAATCGTACTGTCCCAGTGGGAGCAAGGAAGCCTGTGGGCTGATGCTGACGCTTTTCAGTAGGCCCTCGCGGCCGGCCTCATGGTCTGACCTCCTGTCCCTGGCTGCAGGCACTGGGACCAGGTCAGGGAAGAGGTCCAGAGGGAGTTCGATCAGGAATCTGAGAGCTTCACCCTGGAGCAGATTGTGGAGCTCGGGATGGACCAGCACGTGGAGAAAATTGGGGAGATCTCCGCCTCAGCGACCAAAGAGCTGGCTATAGAGTCGGTATGACAGAGCCCCCTCCCATACCCCCCTGCTCCCGGGACACCCTCCACCGTGCCAAGCTTTCCACGATCTAATGGCCCCTCCGCGTTCCTGTTCCCTTTGGGGACTGACTACCAGATCGCTCTGTCCCCCAATTTCTTTCCGCAGGCCTTAGAGAACATCGCCAAGACCTGGGATGGGATTCAGCTAGACATAGCTCCCTACAAGGACAAGGGTCATCACCGGCTCAGGTAGACAGGGCCTCGGCGCGCTGGGCGAGGGCAGGGCCGTGTGGCCTGGGCTGCAGACCGGGCCCGAGGGCTGGCAGGTGGGAGAGGACTACGATTTGGATGCCTCCCCGCTGCCCCCTCCGACCCACAGAGGCACGGAGGAGGTGTTCCAGGCACTGGAGGACAACCAGGTGGCCCTGTCCAGCATGAAGGCTTCCCGTTTCGTCAAGGCCTTTGAGAGGGAAGTGGACCACTGGGAGCGCTGCCTCTCCCTCATTTTGGAGGCCGTCGAGATGGTGCTCATGGTGCAGCGGCAGTGGATGTACCTGGAGGTCAGGACTCACTGCCCGAGCGACCCCCGCAAACCCTTTCCTCTTCTCTCTCTCTCTGCAGGTCTGATACATTTGCCCTGTTACCAGCCTCATTTCCTCACTCTGAAGTCATTCCTTTTTTTTTTTTTTTTAATTTATTTTGAGAGAGAGAAACAGCACACACAAGCAGGAGAGGGGCAGAGATAGAGAGAGAGAGAGAGAGAGAGGGAGAGAGAGAGAGGGAAAGAATTCCAAGAAGACTCTGTACTGTCAGCTCGATCCCACAAGCCCACAAGATCATGACTTGAGCCGAAATCAAGAGCTGGACACAGGGCGCCTGGGTGGCTCAGTCGGTTAAGTGTCCGACGTCAGCTCAGGTCGTGATCTCGCGGTTGGTGAGTGTGAGCCCCGCGTCGGGCTCTGTGCTGACGGCTCAGAGCCTGGAGCCTGCTTCCGATTCTGTGTCTCTCCCTCTGTCTGCCCCTCCCCTGCTTGTGCTCTGTCTCTCTGTTTCAAAAATAGACAAAACTATTTAAAAAATTTTTTAAAAAAAGAGTTGGACACTTACCCGACTTAGACACCCAGGTGCCATATCTTTTTTTAAAAGTTTATTTATTTATTCTAAAGTCATTCTTCCGTCTCGGCCCTGAGCATCTGACACTCGGTGATTGCCTTTTGCCTTCAGTTCCCTCCTTGAAAAGCCTTTGCTCTCTTTTCGTTTTTCTTCTTGGACCAAGTATCTGGCCTCCCAACCCCAACTTGCCTTCCACAACTTAGGGCATCTTGCCCTTTGGCTCCTTCTCTTCCTCCCACTGTCACTCCTGGTCTGGGAGCAGGGAGTGTGGGAGACACAGCCTCTCACCGCAGTCCTTGGCCCCTCAGAATATCTTCCTGGGAGAGGACATCCGTAAGCAGCTGCCCAGTGAATCAGCCCTGTTTGACCAGATCAACAGCACCTGGAAATCCGTCATGGACCGCATGAACAAGGACAGCAATGCTCTCCGGGCCACCCACCACCCAGGTCTGTCGAGCTCCACGGCCTCTGGTCTTGACCGAGCCCGGGCGGGGGCCCGCTGTGCGTGGAAGCCGGGGCCACATGCTTCAGCGGTCAGAGGACTGACAGTCGTACCTGGCCTCCGTCCCGTGACCATCGCCTCTTCCAAGCTTTAGAATAACAGTTCAGCAAAACAAACTAACTCATCTCATATTTGGGTGGAGTGTACTATATGCTTATAGAGAGCGGGATACAGAGTCAGAGTTGAGTTCAAAATCGGCGTCCTGCCTTCCAGCCAGTGTGGTTTCGGGGGGCTTCCTCCACGCCACGGTCTCCTCCCTGCAGCAGGGGCGGGGGCTCGCGGCAGCTCTTAGCCTTCCTGCGAGGCTCGTGGAGGCGTATGTAATACTCAGTACGGGGTCTGGCGTGTGCTCAGTTACTAGCACTGTGCCTCAGGAACCTTCGCTGAGCTGGTTCACTCAACGGGACGATGCAGGTAAATGAGGTAACGCAAATCGAGCGCTTACCACATCAGAGGCGCAGGGTAAGCCCTTGGTGACTATTAGCTGTTGTCATCGTTACCTTGACTTTAATTGGTTTATCAGGTTAACTGGTCTTGATTGTAGATCCTTTGGTAAGCGTGGGGATGGGGTGAGGGGGTGGGGGAGAGACGCACACACAGAAGGGCCTGGTTGATTGTGGTAGGCTGGGGTAAAGAATCAGCGAGTGAGGTTTGGCGATGGGCACCGAGAACGGGTATCCTGGGAAGAGTTGTGTCAGGGGCTGTGGAGAACTTCTTTATTTTGCTTTGGGCCAATTTCACAAAATTTTTAAAAAATGTTTATTCCTTTTTGGGATTCAGAGAGACAGAGCATGAGTGGGGCAGGGGCAGAGAGAGAGAGGGAGACAGAGTCCGAAGCAGGCTCCAGGCTCTGAGCCATCAGCACAGAGCCCGACGTGGGGCTCGAACCCACGAGCTCTGAAATCGTGAGCCAAAGTTGGATGCTTAACTGACTGAGCCACTCAGGTGCCCCAACAATTTTTCATTTTCCCAAGAACCTTGAGTGTACGTATTGAAAAAACCATAGTTTTAATTATTCTGGTAAAACACAAGTATTAGGCTGTGCAAAGTTGAACAACACCATGCATTCGTTAGAGATAGTATTCGAGGTCATTGGCAAAATTACATTTTGGAACAATTTGTAAACAAAGCCATAGAAACAAGTATCCCTGGGCTGAAGACGAAAACCACACTCCTCTCGGCCATGGCCACGGAGTCTCCTGTGGTCTCTGCGGGCCACTTGGACGCCCAGCAGCCCACAGACTCTATTCTTGGAGGTGTGAGGATCCCCTCAGGGTTCAGATTCCAGGGCACTCATACTTTCTTCAGAATGCTAGAAATTGGGCAAACAAGGAGACCTAAGGTTAGGAGGAAGCTAGGATTGCTGAGAACCTGCCAACGTGAATCCTTTTTTTTTAAGTTTATTTATTTTGAGGGCGGGGGGGAGAGAGAGAGAGAGAGAGAGATTGAGAATCCCAATAGGCTCCACACTGTCCGCGCAGAGCCCGACATGGGGCTCGGACTCATGAACCGTAAGATAATGACCTGAGCCGAAATCAAGAGTCTGACTCTCAACCCACCGAGCCACCCGGGTGCCCCCTTGAATCCATTTTCTTTAGTGCCTTGAATTGTTCTTTGAGGTGGGTGTTGTGAGTGTTTTATGGACAAAGAGGTGAAAGCTCAGTGAGGTGAACCGACAGGCTAATTAGTGGAAGAAAAGCCGTTTGAATGGCCACCGTCTGTCCCTCGGTCTAGCGCCCCTGTCGCTACGCCTCTAGGGACACTGGCATCCCGGTGGTCGCAGACCTCTGTCACTGCGTGCGTCTGATCTACCTTTACCTCTCACGATTTAACATGCTGGACTGTGTGCACGCAGAATAGTCTCTTATTTTCCGAAGCTTTTGGGGTGACCTCAGAGCCCCGAATTCCTTGCAGGAACCGGACCATTGTTCTAAGACCGTAGGGAGATGGGATGTCGTGATGTTCACAGAATCACGTACACCGTGTAACTAATGCTCGGCGTATGAACGCATCATAGTGTGTAATAAACACCGGTAATGAATTAACGAAGAGCACGGGATAAGTGTGATAGAGTGATTCGGAGACACTTCTCGGCTTCCAGAAACCGAAAGTCCCCCGACGTTCGAGGGCTATGTGGCAATATGTCCCCCAACGTTCGAGCGATGGCAAAGTGCATACGGGGGGACGCCCCAACTCTACTCCAGGCGATGGCGAAGGGCCAGCAAACGTCACTCACTGCTCTTCCCCCAGGCCTCCTGGACACGCTGATCAAAATGAACACGATTCTGGAAGACATTCAGAAGTCTCTGGATATGTATCTGGAGACCAAGCGCCATATTTTCCCCCGCTTCTACTTCCTGTCCAACGATGACCTCCTGGAGATTCTGGGCCAGTCCCGCAACCCGGAGGCCGTGCAGCCGCACCTCAAAAAATGCTTTGACAACGTCAAATTGCTGAGAATGCAGAAGGTCGGGGGAGCTGGCCGGGATGGGGCGGAGGGCAGGGGACAGATGCCGATGTCACCGTAGTCAAGGCCTTGGAGGGGACCGTGCCCTCCACACAGGAGGGGGATAGTCATGATTCTGGATCATCTGGGATGATCCAGTACTTGTCAGAACTGGTAATTTTGGGGGGTGGGGAGAGGAGCAGAGACCACCCCCAAAGGGCCCACGTACCTTCCAGGGGGATGTCAGGAGTGGGCAGGCCAGACCGTTAGCGCTTCCTGTTTTCGCAGGTTGGGGGCCCCAGCAGCAGATGGGAGGCTGTGGGGATGTTCTCGGGTGACGGCGAGTATGTGGACTTCCTGCACTCAGTACTCTTAGAAGGGCCCGTGGAGGTGAGTTGTGGTGAGGGTCGAAGCGTCAGGCCGATTCCTTTTCCCCTCGGAGAGTTCGCTCGGCTCCGTGAGGAGGGAACGTCCCTGGGAAGGGACATCAGTCACTCTCCGCCTCCTGAAAGCTCTAACCTCTGCCCTGAACCTGAAAAACACACAGGCCGCCCCCCTCGCCTCTGCTTCCCTCAGGGGCCCGGCCAGCGGCTGCCTGATCCTGCTTGCCCCCCGGGCCCAGAGTCCCAGAGTCCTGTTTCCCGAGCCCCTGCCCTCTGGGGACGCCTGTCCCCAGCCCCGAGGCGCAGCCACTCTGCCCTCTTGCCTCCCCCAGTCCTGGCTTGGCGACGTGGAGCGGACCGTGAGGGTGACCCTGCGGGACCTTCTCCGGAACTGCCGTGTGGCCCTCAAGAAGTTTCTCAACAAGAGGGACAAGTGGGTGAAGGAGTGGGCTGGCCAGGTGAGCTGGGCCAGGGCAGGTGGGGGGACGAGAAAGACGGAGCCGCATGGGAGCAGCAGATAGAAAAGGGCAGAACCTTGTGTCTCGTTCCCCCCACCCCGTTCTGGGCTCGGGCCTGGCTTCCCTGCGCGCCGGCCCCTTAGCTCCTGCCCTTGGACGCGTGCCCGTCCCTCGGGGCAGATATTGAGACAGGAGTAGCGCCGGGTCCTGGAAGGGGCCGGGGGCGGGGGGCAGAGGTGTGGACACCGCCTCTGCGCACCCCAGATGGTGATCACTGCCAGTCAGATCCAGTGGACGGCTGACGTCACCAAGTGCTTGCTGACGGCCAAGGAGCGGGGAGACAAGAAGATCCTCAAGGTCATGAAGAAGAAGCAGGTGGGGGGCCTACAAGTATGGGGTGGGCCTGCTGGGGGTTGGAGGGGTTAACGCCGGAGTCAGAGGTCAAGGTCAGAACGAGGGTGCTTGGTGGCGGAAGTCCAGCCAAGAAGGTCTGGCGGACGCTGGGGATCAGGCGTTCCGGGAGCTGAAAGTCGTATGAGGCTGGGATGAGGCGTGTTGGGGTTTGGTTGGGTTGCCCCCCCCCCCCCCACTCTGCCCCCTAACCCCCCGACAGGTGTCAGTGCTGAATAAGTATTCAGAGGCCATCCGGGGGAACTTGACCAAAATCACGCGGCTTAAGATCGTGGCCCTGGTGACGATAGAAATTCATGCCCGGGATGTGCTGGAGAAGCTTTATAAGAGCGGCCTCACGGACGTCAGCTCCTTCGACTGGCTCGGCCAGCTGCGCTTCTACTGGGAGAAGGTGCGGGGGGCCCGGTGCTTCCGCTCAGTCCACGGTCCCCGCCGCGCCGGCACCCCAACGCTCCGTCCCGCCTCAGTTCCCTCAGCCGGCTCAACTCTGTTGCCTCCCGAATCAGGACTGACCATCGCTACAGTCGGTGCTCAGTGGGGCCCTCGCTTGACCGGGATCCCGAGAGGCTGCGGCCGGCCGTTGCCGTGGGTCGGGGCGTTCGTGCGGCGTGAAGCCCCCACCCCTGTTTTCCACCTGGGCCGTAAACCCTTCCCTCCAAACTGTGAACCGAACCCCTAATCTCCTAACCGCCGCCTCCCCGCCTCCTCGGTCGTTGTCTCTGTCCGGCTCCAAGCCCACCTCTCTCTTCCTCTGCCCCGTTTCCCCAGGACCTCGACGACTGTGTGATCCGCCAGACCAACACGCAATTCCAGTATGGCTACGAGTACTTGGGGAACTCCGGCCGGCTTGTCATCACCCCCCTGACAGACAGGTCGGCTGTGCGCGGCGGCCACCAGGGGGCTGGGGCGGGGGCAGCACCTGCTGAGGGCGGGCTCCCGGGAGTCAGATAGGCCCTGTCCTCCATCCTCAGGTGTTACATGACGCTGACCACGGCACTGCACCTGCATCGGGGGGGCTCCCCCAAAGGTCCGGCGGGCACGGGGAAAACCGAGACTGTCAAGGATCTGGGCAAGGCCCTCGGCACATACGTCATTGTGGTCAACTGCTCCGAGGGCCTGGACTATAAGTCCATGGGCAGGATGTACTCGGGCCTGGCCCAGGTCAGTGCCCTGCCGCCCTGCCCCAGAGGCCCCGGGTTCTCGTTTAGCCCCGGAGAGTGAACTGAAAGCCGGTCTGGTTCACTACTTTGTGGCTGACGACACCGTATCGCCTCTCGCCTCGGGTGGCTCTTCCAGTCGGGGGATGTCCCTGCACCTCCCTCAGCTTCCCTCGGGGCTGAGTCTTGCTTATTTGAAAAATGGAAAGATCCTGTAAGTGTTAGGTGAGGTGATGTACGTCAACTGGGGCGTGGCTAGGCACTCGGTGCTCACAAGATCCCCTGCCCCAGTCCCTTTGCAACCCACACCTTTTCTGGCTCTCCCCGACACTGTCCCGTCTGCTGGAATGTTCTGGAATGTGGCCAGAAACCACAACAGGGCCACGCTGCCCCCAGCCCACCCCAATAGCACACACGTTTTGGAGGCCGCCCCACCTATCAGAGCGTTCCGGGCAGGGCGTGCTAGTTTCTAGCGTCTCCCCGTGTGCGGAGGGGGGGTACGTCTCTCGCTCCCAGCGACTCTGCCCCCACCCCCCGCCCACAGACCGGCGCCTGGGGCTGCTTTGATGAGTTTAACCGAATCAACGTGGAGGTGCTGTCGGTGGTGGCCCAGCAGATCCTGTCCATCCTGTCGGCCCTGGCCGCCAGCCTCCTCCGCTTCTACTTTGAAGGCTTTGAAATAAACCTGGTGTGGTCCTGTGGGATCTTCATCACCATGAATCCCGGTATGGGGTGTGGGCCACGGAGCCGCTGAGGCTCTGGGGGCGAGCACTGAGTGTCTGCCCCCACCCCCTCCCAGGCCGGTGTGTTTCGCCAAGGGAGATGTGGCTAAAGACAACACAGTGTGAGACAAGGGTAAACACACGACTTTCTGGGAGAATGGGAGGCAATGTTACGTCCTCCCTAAATGGGTTGACGGCCGCTTGCGTGTGTATGTATGTCCCTGGTCCTCTGAGATGCTTCTCTGTCTTCTCCCAGTGGGCGAGCTCCCCGAGTTCTGGCCTTCCTGCCATCCCTTTCCCAGAAATAGGGAATCTCTCCCCACATGCAGACCCTCGTTCCCTGGGAACAGCTCCGGGGGAAGGGTCCGCGGGGAAAACAGGGAAGGGTTTAGGTACCGAAAGAGTCTTGAGAAACAGCGGTGATTTTCCATCAGGACTGTCGTGAGTCACACACGGAGCTTGGACAGATGGGAAATTGTCAGCTCGTGATTGGAGTTTGAAACAGGGCCACGCGGAAAGGAGGGAAGGGGCCAGAGTTAGGAGAGCAGGGCCAGGGCCGAGGTGGGGGGCGGGGAGAGCATGTGGTCGGAGCTGGGGAGACTGTGGGGCATGCCAGGGTTGGGGAGGGTGGGGCTGAGTGGGGAGTAGTTTGGGCTCTTAAGAAATGGCGCTGTTTTCCAGGCTACGCCGGGCGCACAGAACTGCCTGATAACCTTAAATCCATGTTCCGCCCGATCGCCATGGTGGTGCCGGACTCTACTCTCATCGCGGAGATCATTCTCTTCGGGGAGGGCTTCGGCAACTGCAAGGTAGGCCGATGACGTCCTTTCGGAATTCTCTTACTTCCCTTCTCGGGCTATTATTCCCTGGACGGAGGAGCGCCCCAGCCTCCCAGTCAGCTTATCCTACGAGGAACGGAGGCCGTCGTCGGTAGGACGTGGGGGCGGGAGAGCTCGGAGGAGGGAGGTCTCCCCTCCGTGAAGCCCCTAACCCACGTTGGGACCGGTCCCGAGATCGTCCCGCTAGAATTGTCCACAGAGCGCATCCCGGCCGCCTCAGGTGCCAGAGCCGGGCTTCCTGTATCTGTAACCGTCCCGTGTGAAGGAGAAAGGTTTCTGGGGTGCTCGATGCTCCCCCCCCACCCCGTTTCGGCTCCCCAGATCCTGGCCAAGAAGGTATACACGCTGTACTCGCTGGCCGTGCAGCAGCTGTCCAGACAGGACCATTACGACTTCGGCCTGCGCGCGCTCACCTCCCTCCTGCGCTATGCCGGCAAGAAGCGCCGTCTGCAGCCCGACCTGTCTGATGAGGAGGTGGGTCAGGGACACGGCCCCTGGGACTCAAGCTCCGCCGTCACGGGGCCCGTGCGCCCTCACCGAAGCTTTCCAGGTCCTGTCCCCGGTTGGGATCCCCGCCCCCCGCCCCCCCCCCCCGACTTCTGCTGTCCCCCGTGTGACCTGTCGTACTGCTGAACATGCGTTGTTCCTGCCCCTGAGCTTCGCCCCTGCGCCTCGCCCCCTGCGCCTCGCCCCTTTGGAGAGGAAGGGCCCGGTGAGAACCCAGGCCCTGGCCGCTCAGGCCCGAGGCTCCGTCTTTTCCCGCCCAGGTTTTGCTGCTCTCCATGCGAGACATGAACATTGCCAAGCTGACCTCGGCCGACGCGCCGCTCTTCAACGCCATCGTGCAAGATCTGTTCCCCAGCACGGAGCTGCCCGTCATCGACTACGGCGAGGTATCTGTCCCCCGGTCCTCCCCCACCCTCCCGTGTGAAGCGAATGTCTTTGTTCTGCCCTCCACTGGCCGTGACCTCCTGTGGGACGGTTGACCTGTCCGGGCTTCCTCATCTCCGGGACCGGTCAGACACTCGGCTCTCTTGCTTCAGCCCCCCGCCCTCCTGACTCGCTTCACGGAGCCCTCTGAGCCTTTCTATTTGCTCTGTGCCCAGCAGCGCCCCCTGCCTCGACTTCTCTCCTCACGGGGAGGTGGGGGGGCAGGGTGCTGAGAGGCGGCCAGGAGCTGCTGATGCGTGGAGCCATAGAATGGAAGGGGTGGGCCGGAGGGTTCTAGAAAGTACAGAGATCTCCTTCTCCTGGAACGATAGTTTAGATCCCCTGAGTGCCCCTTTCTACTGCAACCACGACCATGCTGGATAGAAATACGTCTTTGTCGACGCATTGCTAAGCTGGCAAGAAAGACCATTTCCGGGACGAGCAGGGGGGTAAAAGTAGGGAGATAGTAAAACAACCTTACAAGGAAAGCGTCCTCGTTATTCCCGTTTAACAGGTGAGGAAACTGAGGCTCAGAGGGGCAACTTTCTCGGGTTCACGTAGCTGAAGCTGGGGCCCCAGGCAGGCTGGCCCGGAGCCCGGTCCCTCCACTCCACACTGGGTCCGTCCACGGCCGGAGTGCAGGGGGCCCCGGTGCCATATCTGCTGGGCTGAACGTGAGCCTCCAGGCACTGGGGACCCTGTGAGAGTCCCTTATAGGCCTCATCCTTTCTCCCTGCGTTTTGGCTTCCCTCAGCTGCGGGAGACCATCGAGCAGGAGACCCGCGATATGGGCCTGCAGGCCACGCCGTTCACGCTCACCAAGGTGATCCAGCTGTACGAGACCAAGAACTCCCGCCACTCGGCCATGATCGTGGGCGGCACGGGCAGCGGCAAGACGGCCTCGTGGCGGATCCTACAGTCCTCCCTGTCCTCCCTGTGCCGCGCCGGGGACCCCAACTTCAATATCGTTCGGGTGCGGAGTTGGGACAGCAAAGCCCCCGGTGGACGGCCAGGGAGGGTGGGGGCAGGAATGCACAGGGTCGGTCGGGGGGGGGCGGTGTGGACCAGGAGGGCAGGGCTGGGGGAGATGAGAGAGAGCAGGGCGGGCACAGAGCCCTGGATATAAAGGGGGCGGGTGGAAATAAGACGATGTCTTGGGGTGGTGCCTGCCGGCACCTCGATACCTCCTCCTGTGTCGGTTCCAGGAGTTCCCCCTGAACCCTAAGGCCTTGTCCTTGGGGGAGCTGTATGGGGAGTACGACCTCAACACTAATGAGTGGACAGACGGCATCTTGTCCAGTGTCATGCGGGCGGCGTGTGCAGGTGCCCAGAGGGTCACGGGGTGGGGACGGCAGGTGCCGGAGTCGCCCGAGGGGTTGGGCGGGGGGACCGGAAGGCTCACGTTTGGGAGACGACCGCGTGGGGCATGCTGAGTACAAGGGGGCTCGTGCCTGCCTCTCCGGGGACACGAGTGGGAAGGGAGATCTGGGGAGAAAGTCCTGGCTTCCTGACCGTCCTCCTCCTACCAAGACGAGAAGCCCGATGAGAAGTGGATCCTTTTCGACGGCCCCGTGGACACGCTGTGGATCGAGAGCATGAACTCTGTCATGGACGATAACAAAGTCCTGACCCTCATCAACGGGGAGCGTATCGCGATGCCCGAACAGGTGCCGGCCCTGCGGAGCTGGGGACCCGGGGCAGGAGGCAGGGCTCGGTGGGGGGGGAAGGGGCAGCTCTGAGGGACCAGGAAGGGGGAGGATGCCTGGGTTCAGGGAGACCCGTCTCCCACGGATGGTGGGAACAGCTGATGGGAAAGAAGTCCGTGTCGCCTTCGCCGACTGCCCGGGGTTATGTGTTCACCGGCTGTGAAGCCCACCCTTCTCCACCCACCCACCCACACAATGCAAGCGAGCCAGCGAGAGAGACAGAGACAGAGACAGAGACAGAGACAGAGAGGTTTTCCATAAGCTTAACCTTGAACAAGCTCTAAATTCTTTTAAAACGCAAGTCATTTGTAAGCCATAGGCCATCAATCACCCTGCCCCGCTCGGCGCTCGGACAGAGACACTTGGGGGCATCGAGTCCCGAGTGATTTCTCCTGATGGGAGTGGGGTGGCCGAAGGATGAAGCTCTGACCCAGCGTGTCCTCAGGTGTCGCTGCTGTTCGAGGTGGAGAACTTGGCCGTGGCCTCTCCCGCCACCGTGTCTCGCTGCGGGATGGTCTACACTGACTACGCTGACCTGGGCTGGAAGCCGTATGTTCAGTCCTGGCTGGAGAGGAGACCGAAGGTGTCCAGGGTGGGGTGAGGAGAGGGCGGGTGACCGGTGCGGCCTGCGGGACGTAGAGCGAGAGCCCTCTCTCGCGGACTCCAGGCTGAGGCCGAGCCCCTTCAGCGCATGTTCGAGAAGTTCATCGACAAGATGCTGACCTTCAAGAAGGATTATTGCAACGAGCTGGTGCCCCTCCCGGAATACAGTGGGATCATCTCCCTCTGTAAGCTGTACTCGGCCCTGGCCACGCCAGAGAATGGGGTGAGTGGGGGCGGCGGAGCGGGGCCCCGGCCGGGGGGCTCGTGACCTTGCGGGGCCGACCCCGGGGAACGGGGTGTCTGAGACGCGGTTTGTACACAGACCTGAGTGGAGCGGGGACCCCAGGGGGAGGCCTCGCTGACCTCGCGCACGTGCGTGGCTGTGTGTGCCTGTGCACACGTGGTCGAATGCCAGACTCAGGCCTCTGACGGCTGATGGTACACAGTGAGGCGTCACTAGAATTTCCTACCCGTATTGGGGAGCCGAGGAGAGTTCGTTTTGTTCCTCATTTCTCCGTCCTTTCAAAAAATAGATATTAAGTTTTGGTCTACGGGAGGCCCTGGGCTGCTGTTCCTGCGGGAAGGAGCTCCCAGCCTAATCTGATGAGGGGGCTTTGGAAATTTTCACATTAATTGACGTTTAAGAGCAACGTCGTCCAGTTCAGAATTCTGGAGTAAGGACCAAAGTGGGATATCTGTCTGTTGAGCTTAAATCACTGCCTAGAAGTGGTTTGTATCGTTTTTGAAGACATCACCACACAAGCAAACCCTTGACACGAGGTCGTAGAACAGTGAGGACCTCTGGCAGGGTATGTCATTCCTGGCACAGCTGACACAAACGGAACCTGTGTGGAGGGACTGGCAAGGTGATGGATGGACGAAGGACGATTATACGGTGTCAGCCGTGCGGGCGCCGAGGAGGGCTGGCCAGGTGGCGGGGCCCGGCGTCGCGTGCAGAGGCCTGGAGGGCGGGATGGTGGGACGCGTCGTGAGCTGGGATGAGCTGCACGGATAGGCCAAGGAGTCTGGACTGACTGTGATGGACGGCAGAGCTTCGGCATGGCTCCCCACCCACATCTTGGGACTGAGGAGTGTTCGGTATTCCGGACGGGGTAGCATCTTCTGTGTCCCCTTATCTGTCATTCTCGGAGTCTTCATTCAGAACCTTTCTCAAGAGCTTTTCACGCACGGCCTGAGGCTGTTTCCACGGAGCCCGTTAGAGACCGGGCGAACCGTGCCGAGTTAGCCCCGTGTGCGCCCCACGCCCGGCTGCAGCAACAGTACCTGCCACGAGCCCCCAGGGGTCTAAACGTGCTGTCTCTCGGGGCGCCTGATTGACTCAGCCGGTGGAGCATGTGACCCTTGATCTTGGAGTCATGAACTCGGGGCCCACACTGGGCCTAGAACTTCCTTAAACAAAGCAAAACAAAACAAAACAAAAAACAAAACAAAACAAAACATAAGGGGCGCCTGGGTGGCTCAGTCGGTTAAGCGTCCGACTTTGGCTCAGGCCATGATCTCGTGTTTCTTGGGTTCAAGCCACACGTCGGGCTCTGTGCTGACAGCTTGGAGCCTGGAGCCTGCTTTGGATTCTGTGTCTCCCTCTGTCTCTGCCCCTCCCCTGCTCATGCTCTCTCTCTCTCTCTCTCTCTCACTCTCTCTCAAAAATAAACATTAAAAAAACCTTTTTTTAAAAACACACAAAAAAAACATGCTGTTTCTGCTATGAACTTGGTACATTTAAAATTTTGATTTTTAAATTTTTTTTTTTTAACGTTTATTTATTTTTGAGACAGAGAGAGACAGAGCACGAGCAGGGGAGGGGCAGAGAGAGAGGGAGACACAGAATCCGAAGCAGACTCCAGGCTCTGAGCTGTCAGCACAGAGCCCGGCACGGGGCTTGAGCTCACAAACTGTGAGATCATGACCTGAGCTGAAGTCGGACGCTTAACCGACTGAGCCACCCAGGTGCCCCTTAAAAATAAAAAATAAAAAATAAAAATTGGGACGCCTGGGTGGCTCAGTTGGTTGAGCGTCCAGCTTCAGCTCAGGTCGTGATCTCACAGCTCGTGAGTTTGAGCCCCGCATCAGGCTCTGAGCTGAGCCTGTTTCCGATTCTGTGTCTCCCTCTCCCTCTGCCCCTCCCCCGGCTCATACTCTATCTCTCTCAAAAATAAATAAACATTAAAAAATTTTTTTAAATAAATAAAAATAAATAAAAATAAAAATTTTCATATTAAGCCAGAGACCTTTTTGATCATCTCTGTCCTCGCAGTCCTGGTCTGCAACCCCCTCTAGATGAGTAACTACTGTGGAATGTGTGCACATATCATTTCAGACCTTTCCAATACATATTGACATACAGGCCTGTAGGCAGTCGTAGAAAATGTGATATTTAAAAAACACATCAGGGGCACCTGGGTGGCTCATTCGGTTAAGCATCTGACTTCAGCTCAGGTCATGATCTCACGGTTCGTGGGTTCGAGCCCCGCGTCGGGCTCTGGGCTGACCGCTCGGAGCCTGGAGCCCGCTTCCGATTCTGTGTCTCCCTGTCTCTCTCTGCCCCTCCCCCAGTTGTGCTCTGTCTCTCAAAAATAAATAAATGTAAAAAAAAATTTTTTTTTAATAAAAAATAAAAACCATATCACGTTATACACCTCATGTACACATACAGCAATATGGGTTTGAGTTCTGTATCGGTATCCGTAGATTGATTTTATTGCTTTTAACCCTTGCACGCTGTTCCACTGTAGAACATGGCATTTTCTTTTTTCATCCCTCTACTGGTGGACATTTAGGTCATCTCGTTTTTTGCAGTTTACAGACAAGTTGCCACGACGCCCCGGGCCCCGGGTCCTAGGGCACCTGTGGCAACTTCTTCAGGGCAGACGTGGTGTGGCCACGCCACTGCTGTGCCTTTATGACACAGCAACAAAGAGCGTCAGGGCAGCTGCCGACTTACCAGAACTTTCAGGTCCATCTGAACGCTTTAGGTTTAGGTATACCTACAACCACACGGTGTCTCCAAATAAAACCAGGAAGGGAGGAAAACTCTAAGCTTTTGCTGCGATTTGCCACAATAGATCCCCCTCCTTTTCTTACGGATGGAGACCGAGTCCCTTCTCCTGTTCCATCCAGGTGAACCCAGCCGACGGCGAAAACTACGTGACCATGGTAGAGCTGACCTTCGTGTTCAGCATGATCTGGTCCGTGTGCGCCTCCGTGGACGAGGAGGGACGCGAGAAGATCGACAGCTACCTCCGAGAGATTGAGGGCTCCTTTCCCAATAAGGCGAGGACGCTCAGACCCAGCCGTCCGACGTTTCCTGTTTTTCTAGCACCCACGAGGTTCCCTACGCCAGGCTCTGCTTGAGTTTCAGCCGTGCCAGCCCGGCCCTCTTTCTTTCACCCAGCGGGCTGTGCAAACTCCCGGACGGCCGGGGACAGCTGGAGAAGGCTTTGGTGGCCTCACACGTGTTCCCTCCTTAGGACACGGTGTACGAGTACTTTGTGGACCCCAAGATGCGAAGCTGGACGTCGTTTGAGGAAAAGCTCCCTAAGACTTGGCGTTACCCCCCAAAGTGAGAGCGGGGCCTGTGGGGGGGGTCGGGCTTGGGGCTGTGGTTGGTGGGAGATGTGGGCAGAGAGCCGGGGCCTCGAGGCAGATGTGCGCTGCAGAGGAGGGGGGCTGGCTCCCAGAGGAGGCGGCTCTGGAACGCCGGAAGCAGGACGCCCGGCCTCCGGGCCCCTCAGGAGGCAGGGTTGGTGACGTCTGAGGGAGATAAACGTCAGGAGGCGGGAGGAAGCGGACGTTTGAAAGGAGGTGGCCAGGCCCCTCGGACAGGGTTCGCTTTCCTCCCTAGTTCCCCCTTCTACAAGATCATGGTGCCCACGGTCGACACTGTTCGCTACAACTACCTGGTGAGCGCCTTGGTGGCCAACCAGAATCCCACCCTGCTGGTGGGTCCCGTGGGGACCGGAAAGACGTCCATCGCCCAGAGCGTCCTGCAGTCCTTGCCTTCCAGCCAGTGGTCTGTGCTCACCGTCAACATGTCTGCACAGGTGCGTCGTGGGGCCCAGGCCCTCCCTGCCTTCCGCGCCCTCCCTCGGGATCCAGGTGCCTGACCACACTCCTCCCGAACCCCGAGTTTCTCCCGGGAGACCCAAGCATTCACCCCGTACCCCTTCCACCAGACCACGTCCAACAACGTGCAGAGCATCATCGAGAGCAGGGTGGAGAAGCGAACCAAGGGGGTCTATGTGCCGCTTGGGGGCAAAAGCATGGTCACCTTTATGGACGACCTCAACATGCCGGCGAAGGACGTGTTTGGGTCCCAGCCCCCCCTGGAGCTGATCCGTCTCTGGCTTGACTACGGCTTCTGGTACGATCGCACGAAGCAGACCATCAAGTACATCCGAGTAAGCATCCGGGAGATGGGGAGGCTCCTGTGATCCTATATTCCTCTCCACACGGGTGGGGCCGGCCGCCTCCGGCCCCAGACTCCCGGCTCCTCAATGATCAGTCCGTGTTGCGAACTCTCCTCGGTGACTCTGCCCTGTGCTTTGTGGCCAAAGGGTCCCGTCCTCCACCTCCACGCCTTCCCCACGCTCACGTGACTCCCCTGCTGCCGTCCAGGGTGTCCCTGACTCGGGTCCCGCCTCCCCACGTCCCCCTACGGGGCACCCCCAGGCAGTCTGCACCCACAGGATTCTGTGCATCTTGTTTCTTTTTTCCAAATCCACGGGCAGCAGCCCTTCCATCCCTCCCGCCGGGGGGGGGGGGGTCCGTCTGTCTGGCACTCAGGGTCAGAAGCTCTCCTGACGGCTAGTGTATTCTTGTGTTTCTGGGAAAGAACACGCATGCACACACACATACACGCTGAAAAAAGAGGGGGAAAAAAAACCCAAAGTCTAGAAAACATAGTCAAACTTTGTAAAAAATCTTTTTTAATGTTTATTTTTGAGACAGAGAGAGACAGAACGTGAGCAGGGGAGGGGCAGAGAGAGAGGGAGACCCAGAATCCGAACCAGGCTCCGGGCTCTGAGCTGTCAGCACAGAGCCCGACGTGGGGCTCGAACCCACGAACCGTGAGATCGTGACCCGAGCCGAAGTCAGACGCTTAACTGACTAAGCCACTCAGGTGCCCCGTAGTCAAACGTTTTTTGAGTTACTTCCATTTTCTGTTTTTGGTACATGGATTATAATGAAATTAAAACAAATATGTCACTTTAATAATTCCAAACAAACTGTCCCTAATCCCTTCCTTCCCTTCGCCTTCCCTTGTCCTGGCCCCTCTCCTCTCCTCTTACTGCCCTCATCCGGCTCCTCTGACATCCTCCATATTCCTGTGCCCCGTGTCGCCCCTTTCCTGCCGGTCTCTGCTCTCCAGGACATGTTCCTGATGGCTGCCATGGGCCCTCCCGGGGGCGGACGGACCATCATCTCCCCCAGACTGCAAAGCCGCTTCAACGTCATCAACATGACCTTCCCCACAGTGAGGGCGCGATGGGGGCCCGGGGAGGGGGGGCCGTAAGAGGCAAGCCATCCGTGTCCCAGAGAACCAGGAGGCAGATCCAGGAGGGGTGGGGGGACCTCCGAGCGGAGGCGTGCACAGGGAGCAGTAACACGGTGGGGGGCTGCTGTTTGTGGGAGCCCTTGCTTCTCCTGAGCCAGAAGAGTGTGGCTGGCCATCTCTGGCCTGTGCAGCCTTGTGGTCCCGGGGGAGGCGGACTCAGGGGCCCCAAAGACGCTAAGGAACGCCAGGGTTCGGGGAGGTGAGTGAGGCCTCCGGGGCACCCCAGAAGCCTCAGTCGTCAAGATGCATAACATTCGAATGCAACATTCAAATAGTCAAAGCCAAAAATTCGTGGTGAACAAACACCACAATGTTAAATAAATCCGAGACCGGTGGTTGCTGAGGGATCTCAGAGCCTGAGGCAAAAGGAAACTGCAACAATCCTGACCCCATCTTTATTTAAAACGTGCGTATGTGTTCACCATGGATATTTTGCATTAATTTCAATTTTTCTTCCTTAATTTTTATTTTTTATTTTTATTTATTTTAAAAAAAAAATTTTTTTTTTCAACGTTTATTTATTTTTGGGACAGAGAGAGACAGAGCATGAACGGGGGAGGGGCAGAGAGAGAGGGAGACACAGAATCGGAAACAGGCTCCAGGCTCCGAGCCGTCAGCCCAGAGCCTGACGCGGGGCTCGAACTCACGCACCGTGAGATCGTGACCTGGCCGAAGTCGGACGCTTAACCGACTGCGCCACCCAGGCGCCCCTCTTCCTTAATTTTTAAATGTTTGTTTACTTTTGAGAGAGACGGGGAGAGGGGGAGAAGAGAGAGGGAGAGGGAGACTCCCAAGCAGGCTGTGTGCCGACAGCACGGAGCCCGACGCCGGCCTCGATCCCACAAACCAGGAGATCGTGACCTGAGGCGAAACCGAGAGTCGGATGCTTAACCGACTGAGCCACCCGGGGGGCCCCTGAATTTGACTTTTAAGTACTGCGTTAAGATGTTATTTCTCTTGATTTTGTGGGTTTTGCGCCCCTTGATGTTCGGCCCCCCGGGATGAGTACTTAACTCCCCTCGCCGGGGTCCGGGCCCTGGCGGCCAGGCCGGCAGCCTGCGGGAGTGAGCGTGAGGGCCTGTTCCCAGGAGTCCCAGATCATCCGGATATTCGGCACCATGATCAATCAGAAGCTTCAGGACTTCGAGGAAGAGGTGAAGCCCATCGGCAACGTGCTGACCGAGGCCACGCTGGACATGTACAACACGGTGGTACAGCGCTTCCTGCCCACGCCCGCCAAGATCCACTACCTCTTCAACCTGCGGGACATCTCCAAGGTGAAGCTCCCTCGCCGGGAACGGCTTTCTCGGCTCTCCTCTCGACGCTTGGGACTTGGGACGGGGTCTCTTCCCTCCCGCCATCCCACCGCCCCGCCTCTTCCCCAGGTGTTCCAGGGCGTGCTTCGAGCCAACAAGGACTTTCACGACACCAAGTCCAGCATCACACGACTCTGGATCCATGAGTGTTTCAGGTGCGACGCCCGTGCCACCACCGGCCCAGGGGGCCCTTCCTCCTCCGTATGCCCCGCCCCCACCCCACCCGCCCAGGGGGCCCCCTCCCCCGTATGCCCCAGCCTCACCCCACTCCCTCCCGACAGAGTCTTCTCTGACCGGCTGGTGGATGCTGCAGACCTGGAGGCCTTCGTGGGCATCATCAGCGACAAACTTGGCTCCTTCTTTGACCTCACGTTGCATAATCTTTGTCCCAACAAACGTCCTCCCGTCTTTGGTGAGCTGGCGCCCCCCGCCTCGGGCTGCGGGGTGTTGGGAGGCCCCCCGGGGGGAGGGCTGGGCCATGGGGTCCCTGGGGGAGCCTGGCCACGACCGGGCCATGGAGATCTGAGCCCGCTTCCCGCGGCCCAGGGGACTTCATGCGGGAGCCCAAGGTGTACGAGGACCTCACAGACCTGGCTGCGCTGAAGGCGGCCATGGAGACGGCCCTCAGGGAGTACAACCTGTCCCCCGCCGTCGTCCCCATGCAGCTGGTACTCTTCCGGGAGGCTATCGAACACAGTGAGCACTTCCTCCACCCGGCCCGGCCGCGCCCCAGCTCCCGGCGTGGGCTCTTCCCGAGCGAGTCCCGGGAGCTGCTTTCCTTTCTGGCCCCAGGTGGCCAGTGGCGACGGTGGGGCTCTTCCTCCACGACGAGGATGTGGTGTCGGGCAGACAGGGCTGCGCTCGCGGTGGACTCGCTGCCTCGGCCTCAGGCACCGGCCGCTCCCCCCGCTTCGCGGTCCCTGTACTTCAGTTTCGGGCACCCCGGTCCCTAGGTCTCTAGCGTAGGGCCCGGTGGTCCCCCGGGGTGTCCCAGAGGCCTCACCGCCCTCGTCTCCCGCCCCCCAGTCACACGGATCGTGCGGGTCATCGGACAGCCTCGGGGCAACATGCTGTTGGTGGGCATTGGGGGCAGCGGGCGCCAGAGTCTGGCCCGCTTGGCCTCTTGCATCTGTGAGTACGCCACCTTCCAGATCGAGGTCAGCAAACATTACCGAAGGCAGGAGTTCCGAGAAGGTAGGCGTGAAAGATCCCCTGGTGACCGGGGAGCGGAGAGGCGGAAGCCGGTAGCCAGCCGTGCCAGGCGCGCGGGGGGCGTGCTGGGCTCGGGTCGCAGGCTGGGGCCGGGTTCCCACCTCTCA
This sequence comes from Lynx canadensis, assembly GCF_007474595.2. Lineage (NCBI taxonomy): Eukaryota > Metazoa > Chordata > Mammalia > Carnivora > Felidae > Lynx > Lynx canadensis. The sequence continues at coordinate 2,532,522 of NC_044316.2, forward strand.
GAGGGGGGGACAAGGGACGGGATGGTGAGTCTGAAGTCCGTCTGTCCCCCCTCCCTCCTGCCCTCTTCTGGCCCAGATATCAAGCTTCTATACCGCCAGGCGGGGGTAGAGCTCAAGCCCACGTCCTTCCTCTTCGTGGACACCCAGATTGCGGATGAGTCGTTCCTGGAGGACATCAACAACATCCTGAGCTCGGGCGAGGTCCCCAATCTCTACAAGACTGATGAATTTGAAGAGGTTCGAACCCTTCCCTACCCTCCACCAGCTTGAAGAAGCGCAGATCCCAGAATGTGCTCCCTCGGGGCCCTCTGTCCGTCCCTCCCCCGCGTCGGGGGCGAGAGCCGCTCCTCCTCCGTCACCCCCAAGTGGCTTTAAAAGCCGCACCCCGTCCCGTCCGCCCAGCCTCGGCCCCCACCCCTCCGACTCTGCCTCGGGAACCGTGGCTCCCCCAAGCGCGCCTGGCTTCCATGCAGATCCAGACGCTCATCTCGGAGCAGGCCAAGGCCGAGCAGGTGCCCCAGTCCTCCGACAGCCTCTTCGCCTACCTCATTGAGCGCGTGCGCGACAACCTGCACATCGTTCTCTGCCTCAGCCCCGTGGGCAACTCCTTCAGGTGAGTCCGGGGACAGCCTCTCCCTGCCTGTCTGTCCTGCCCCCCCCCCCCCCCCCGCCTTCCCCCGCACCCTCTGGGGTCCTGAATAGCCCGCTCTCCCCCCCTGCCCGCCCTAGACCTCAGCTCCTTTCAGGTTATTCCTGCTGCTACATGGGAGTTGTCTGCTCCCTTGTGCTGTGACTGCATTGTTTCGTTGTCACTTTGTTTTGTTTTGTTTTAACATTAAAGAAAAAAAAATTTAATGTTTGTTTATTTTTGAGAGAGACAAAGGGCATGAGCGGGGGAGGGACAGAGAGCGAGGGAGACACAGAATCCAAAGCAGGCTCCAGGCTCTGAGCCGTCAGCACAGAGCCAGACGCAGGGCTTGAACCCACCAACCATTGAGATCATAACCTGAGCCAAAGTTGGACGCTCAACCAACTGAACCACCCAGGCGCCCCTGTTTTAAATTTTTTAATCATGATTTTAAAAATGCAAAATTACATACAATTTACCATCATCACTGGTTTTCAGGTGTAGGGCACAGTGTCCTTAAGCATATTCACATCAGTGTGTGACAGATTTCTAGAACTTTCTCATCTTGCAAAATTGAAATTCTACACCTGTTGAATAATCCCCCATTTCTCCACACACCACCCCCGCCCACTCCCCGCCCCGGCCTCTGACAACCACTGACCCCTTTCTGTTTCTGTGAGTGACTACTCTAGATACCTCCCGTAAGTGGAGTCATACAGTTTTTGTCTTTGTCTGTCTCGCTTGTTTCGCTCAGCTCAGAGGTCTCAAGCTTCATCCATTCCTTCACCCAAGGAAGTCAGAACTTCCTTACTGTTTAAGGCTGAGTAATAGTCCGTTATGTGTATATGCCATGGTTTGCTTACCCATTCTTGGCGTGACCGGGTTTTAAGGGCATCAGAGAGGAGGAGGGAGACAGAATTGTACGGAGAGGCCATTTGGGCCACCCTTTTGTTTGGTTTTATATTAATGGTATTATTGTGCCAGGCACTGCGCTAAGCATTTTACACGTATTGCCTCCCTGAGTCAGCTAACAGCCCTGGTTGGTATTCCTGTTGTTCCCATTTTATTTATTTAAAAAAAAAAATTTTAACGTTTATTTATTTCTGAGACAGGGAGAGACAGAGCATGAACAGGGGAGGGGCAGAGAGAGGGAGACACAGAATCTGAAACAGGCTCCAGGCTCTGAGCTGTCAGCACAGAGCCCCGACGCGGGGCTAGAACTCACGGACCGCGAGATCATGACCTGAGCCGAAGTCGGCCGCCCAACCGACTGAGCCACCCAGGCGCCCCGTTGTTCCCATTTTAGAGATGAGCAAAGTGATGTTCCCTTGCTCAAGGTCCACAGCTGGGTGTGAACCAGGCCGTCTGTCCCTAAATGCTACACTGAGCCAGCTCTGAGGGGAGCCGGACCTGGACGGGTGGGGGGGGGGGGGGGGTACACAGGAGCATGAGGAGGGGACACGTGGGTTTCTGGAAAGCGGCCGGACCCGTGAGGGAGCCAGGAGCTGGAGGCTGCCTCTCTGGAGGGGACTGACCTCTTCTCGAAACCCGTCACCAGGAACTGGATCCGCCAGTACCCGGCCCTGGTGAACTGCACCACCATCGACTGGTTCTCCGAGTGGCCCCACGAGGCCCTGCTGGAGGTGGCCGAGAAGTACCTCCAAGGAGTGGACCTGGGCACAGAGGAGAATGTGAGGCCCTCCCCACACGCCCAGCCCCGCCCTCCCTCCCGTGTCCCTTCTCTATGTGCCTTCACTGTCCGTCTTGCATCCTTTTCCGTGGGCCTCAGATCCACAGGAAGGTGGCCAAGATCTTTGTCACCATGCACTGGTCCGTGGGGCGGTACTCCCAGAAGATGTTGCTGGAGCTGCGGAGATACAACTATGTCACACCCACCAACTACCTGGAGCTCGTGTCGGGATATAAGAAGTATGGAGAAGGGTGGGGGAGGGCGGGGAGGGCCAGGGAGCTTGGTAGCTTTTGAGGGCGATGGGCCGAATGATGTAATGGGAAAGATCCAGGAGCCAGCACCCCCCCCCCCCCCCCCCCCCCGGGGCCGGCTCCACGACCCAGGTGCTGACCCTGGAAGGCAGGGATGTGGGGTGGGGGTCTCCTCCTGTGCAGGGAGTTAACAAAAGAGAGACGGGGTTCCCTGGGTGCAGGGCCATTTCCAGAGCCCTCTGGCCTCGGCTCCTCCCTACACCCTCTCTGTCCTTATTTCTGGAACGATGTGTCTTTTTCCAACCTCAGTACAATGGGGACATCGCCGTATATACCAATGATATGTGTGTCAGCCCTGAATGTTTTCTAGACTTTCTACCCCCCTCAAGAATTATATATTCATTTATTAAGTCATATTGAGTATCTTTTTATGTACCCAACGCAGTAATAGTTTGCTTTGAAAGATGTAAAAGAAATGTGAAAACAAGGCTCCCCTTATTTATTAGATTCAGTGTGTTGATCAAGGTGAAGGACAAGCCATTTGTGAAAAGAATGGTCATCCTCATTCATTCATTCATTCATTCGTTCATTCCTTCAACACGTATTTTTTTTTTTAATGTTTATTTTTGAGACAGAGAGAGACAGAGTGCGAGTGGGGGAGGGGCAGAGAGAGAGGGAGACACAGAATCCGAAACAGGCTCCAGGCTCTGAGCTGTCAGCACAGAGCCCGACGCGGGGCTTGAACCCACGGACCGCGAGATCATGACCTGAGCCGAAGTCGGACGCTCAACCGACTGAGACCCCCAGGCGCCCCTCAACACGTATTTTTGAGCATCTGCCACATGGCACTCACTGTTCTAGGCACTTGCAGCGGTTGGCAAAGTCAAGTCCTGGCCTTCCCTTGGCGCCCAGGCTTCCAGCCTGTTTACTGTTTGCCCAGACATTATGCTAAGCCTTTGATGCACATTTCCTTGCTCGGTCCAGAAAATAATCCTGCACAGATGCTATTTTTTTTTTTTTTTTTTTTTTGGTCTGTATAACGTTCAAAACTTTTTGAGTAAGCTGTTAACATTTAAAATGGGAGGCTTAGAAAAATCCGGATTTCCAGGTTTTCTTTAAAAATGAGACATTTCAGGGCACCTGGGTGGTTCTGTTGGTTGAGGGTGCGACTCTTGATTTCGGCTCAAGTCACGATCTCATGGTTCAAGAGATTGAGCCCTGAGTCGGGCTCTGTGCTGACAGCATGGAGCCTGCTTGGGATTTTCTCTCTCTCTCTCTCTCTCTCTCTCTCTCTCTTTCTCTCTCTCTCCCCCCGTCCCCTGCTGGTACACGCGTGCTGTCTCTCTCTCTCAAAATAAATTAAAAAAGAAAATCACGCACTGTGGCAATACGGAGCCCACATTCCTTCCCACGTGGGGAAACCAGGGTGGAGATGGGTGAGAGGTGGTCACCCCCTCGGGACAGGCTTGTGTCGTCTGGTTCACCGCAGCCCCCTGCTTGCTGCGCACGGCGTTGGGGGGGGGGCAGTGGGAGAGCCTCAAGTAGGGACACGGCGATGACAACAGTGTCTGACAAGCTGCTTTGACAGTGGTGCGTGGAATAAATCAGAGGGATGAGGGTCTGGAAGCAGGAAAGCCAGCTGGGAAGCTGTTAGCAGGGATTCAGGCAGGAAATGCTAAAAACCTGACTGTGGTGGCAGTGGTAACAGGCGGGAAGGGGGGGGGGTGCCCAGCCTCCCCAGGCACCTTACCCTACTCTGCGCCCCAGGTTGCTGGGAGAGAAGCGGCAGGAGCTGCTGGGCCAGGCCAACAAGCTGCGGACGGGATTGTTTAAGATCGATGAGACCAGGGAGAAGGTGGAGGTGATGTCCCTGGAGCTGGAGGAGGCCAAGAAGAAGGTGGCTGAGTTCCAGAAGCAGTGTGAGGAGTACCTGGTCATCATTGTGCAGCAGAAGCGGGAAGCAGATGAGCAGCAGAAGGTGGGGGGTGGGGGGTGTCCCTGTGCCCTGGTTCTGCCCCCCACGCACCCCACCACTAGTGACCGGGGGGCAGGGGCTGCCCCGGGCACCGTCAGCGACCGTGTCAGGGGACGCGGTGCCCCTCGCATCTTCTTTAAGCTTATCTCTGATCGCCATCGCTCCCCTGACACTGGCCCCCTACTCTCGCCCAGGGCGAAGACAAAACCCTGCCCCCTGTGCCTCCCTAGGCCGTGACAGCCAATAGTGAGAAGATCGCAATCGAGGAAGTCAAGTGCCAGGCACTGGCCGACAATGCCCAGAAGGATCTAGAAGAGGCGTTGCCAGCCCTGGAAGAAGCCATGCGGGTACGAAGGCCCAGGGAAGGGAATGGGACCAGCCTTCTGTGTCCTTGAAGTCCCTGGGGACGTGGGAGGAAGAGGGCGTCTCGGTGGGGTCTCGTCTCCCCCCGTCAAGCGCCTGTCCCGCCCCCTGAGTTGCACGGCCCTGCTCCCTGAGCGAGTCCCTTTGCCCAGGCTCTGGAGTCTCTGAACAAGAAGGACATAGGAGAGATCAAGTCTTACGGACGGCCCCCCGCCCAAGTGGAGATGGTCATGCAGGCAGTCATGATTCTTCGAGGCAACGAGCCCACCTGGGCAGAGGCCAAGAGGCAGCTAGGTAAGCTAGAGACCCAAGGCGCACTCAGCGCCAGTTCGCCCCGTGCCTCTTAATCGTCTGCCGTGCGCCAGGAGCTCGGAGAGGCGGAGACGAACGAGGCATCGTACCGACGCTCCAGGGCAGGTGGAGCCTCGTACGGAAGAGGAGACGTAAAGATCAGTCAAGATTCTTTGGCTGTAAGGAACAGAAAACAGCTCCCCTTCATTTAAGCAAAAAAAAAAATAAAATAAAATAAATAAAATAAAATTGAAGATATGGGACCATATCCCAGAATCCAAAGAAAGGCAGGAATACCTCTGGGGCCCTCAAAAGCATGAGAGTCAGAAAATGCGAAACAAGGGTCTTTGTGTTTCGTTCTCGTGGTTTTCGCGGCTTTGCGCTCCCTTGGCGGAATAAAGTCTGCCGGCCCTCGTTCAGCGACCCCTGCCCTGACGAGAATGTGCAAAGACTGGGGAAGTAATGATGTGTGTGTGTTGGGGCAGGGACTTTGGCCCAGGGCGTCCGAGGTAGGTGGCTGGTGGGAGATGGGGCTGGGAAGACTGTAGGGCGTCCTGGGGGCTTGGAGGTTCTGGGGAGGGAGGTGAGGGCCGCGGGAGGAAGTGGGGATGCGGTCAGTGTTCTGGGCTGGGGAGCCAAGCCCTGGGATGGGGGTGGGGTGGGGGCGGGGGCAGGAACCTCGCCCAAGCAGTGGAGGCGAGGCCTGGAGAAGGAGGGTCAGGCCCTCTGGCTGAGGCCCCCGGTTTCCATCCCACAGGGGAGCAGAACTTCATCAAGTCACTGATCCACTTTGATAAAGACAATATCTCAGACAAGGTTCTGAAGAAGATCGGGGCCTACTGCGCCCAGCCCGACTTCCAGCCCGACATCATCGGCCGGGTCTCGCTGGCGGCCAAGTCCCTGTGCATGTGGGTGCGGGCCATGGAGGTGAGCGGGGGCGCGGGCGGGAAGCGGGGCGGGAGCCCCGGGCTGGGGTGGGGGGGAAGCCCTGGGCGGAGGAGGGGGCAGCGGCCGCTGCAGCCGGACTGTCTCCCCGCAGCTGTACGGGCGGCTGTACCGCGTGGTGGAGCCCAAGCGGGTCAGGATGAACGTGGCCTTGGCCCAGCTTCAGGAGAAGCAAGCCGCGCTGGCTGAGGCCCAGGAGAAGCTGCGGGAGGTGAGCCGAGCCTCGCGCCCGTCTTTTCCGTGGCGGTCCCTCTCCCCGGTTCCCGGGATGCTCTGTTGCCATCGATTTCTCCCCTCCTTCCCTCTGCCTTCCAGTCCCGTCCGCCTCCCGCTCTGCGCCCTTCCAGACGGGCTGCCTCTGGCTCAGAAGCTGAGCACCCCCACCCCCCCCCCGTGGAAGGTTACGAAGGCACGGCTGGAGCCCTTCCCTTCCCAACTCGACTCGGAGCTGGCGGGCTCTCTCGTGGGCTTTGGGGCCGGGCCCGGAGATGGGTTAAGTGACGAAATCCGGGTGGCAAATCGGTGTCTGCCAGGGCAGGGGGACAGGGCAAGAGTGTGACGCGCGGGGGGGGGGGGGGTGCTGCAGGCCGGGAAGACTGTGCTTGGCTGGGGGTGGGGCCGCGCTGGAGGGAGAGGGAGTTCCTCACTGGGAGCGGGCTGGACACCCGCAAGGTGACTTCCTCCAAGACATGGGGACAAGTGGGGCGCCCGGGGGACTCAGTCGGTTGAGCATCTGACTCTTGAGCTCGGCTCAGCTGTCCGTCAGCGGGCCCTGAGTTCAAGCCCCACGTCGAGCTCCACGCTGGGCGTAAACCCTACTTAAGAAGGACGTGTGGGTGAACGGCTCCCGCAGGCAGGGTGCAGAGTGCTATTATCAGGAGTCCGAGAGTCTCCTCGCGTCTCCGGTACGTTTTCCACCCCTGCTTCGATAGGATTTCATATCCACGCGGGGCGAAACTCAGAGGAAGACGCCTCCCTCTCACCCCCTGCTGCCCTTCCTTGGAAACAGCCTCTCTCACAACTTCTCGTGTGTCCGCCCCGGGGCGTCCACGCTCAGATAAGGAAGTGATTTTCATTTCTGTACCCGAGCTCGTTCCATTCTGGTACCTCGTGAGCTCGTGCTGCCCTTGGACCCTGCGCGGGGTTCCGGCGGGCGGTGCGCCCTGGCTTGCGTGGCCCTTCCCCTTTCTGACGGGCAGATGCATCGTTTCCAAGCTCCAGATCTGATGCGACCTTTGGCCGTATGGAGGCCTTTGAGTTTTCATACAGCCGAAGCCGGTCACACCGTTTCCGGACGTTTCACCCGCCACCACGTATGGACAGCACGCAGGTCTAATGTCCTCAGATCAGATGAGGACCCTGAGGTTTAGCGAGATGAAGGGACTTCCGAGGTGCCGGCGGAGCTGGGCTGGAGCCCACGCTGCCTGACCCCAAGCCCCGCTCGCCCCCGTCTTTACTGCCGAGTGCAGTGGCCCTCGGGGCCTCTTCCGACCCCTTCTGTGCAGAAGCAGCCAGGCCGGGCGAGGGGGCTTCTGTCCTCACGCCCTCCTTCCCTGCCCCGTCCCTGCGGCCGCCGTTACCCCCCCCCCAGCCTCTCTCGGGCCGGTCACCCTTTCACCGTCTCTTTCGAGAGTGAACAATCCAGGGCTGGCGATTGGTTTGGGAAGGTTTCTCACCCCTGGATGGTTCCTATCCTGGGACAAATAATTACGTGTGACAAGTGGGGCCGTGGGGTCGGCTGCCGACAGCATCATTCACCGGAGAGTGGTTGTAGGGCACCCCACGTTAGGTCTCTTGAGAGCCCCTAGCCGGTAAGAGGAAGCAGACGGGCACCCCAGCTTTGCCCTCTGCCTCTGAAAAGGCTGTGGAGTGTCAGAGGGAAACGTACCTTTCGACAGGGCAGGCCTGCCTCCCCGCCCATTTGCAGGTGGCCCCGAGCCGATGCGGGGCTCCCCCACAGACCGGCCGGTACACATCTCTGGCAGAGCCTGAGCATTTTGAAGGCATCTGGAAAACTTCCAAGTCAGAGCCAGCCGGGGGTGGGAGAGCCTGTACTCAGTGCCAGGGCCCAGCGGTTTGGAAAGAGGCCCCGAGCTCAACTACATCGCTTATCAACTCAAATCTGGAGTAAATAGTTACTCGCTTGCTGGGGACCCTGAAAATATATTTTCCCGATTCTGACAGGCAGCAAGGGTTACAAACCACTGGCTTAGAAATTGTCTCGGGCACCTGGGTGGCTCAGTCGGTGAAGCATCTGACTCTTGACTTCAGCTCAGGCCACGGTCTCCTCGTTCCTGAGATTGAGCCACGCGTCGGGCTCTGTGCTGACAACGCAGAGCCTGCTTGCGATTCTGTTCTCTCTCTGCCTCTCTCTCTGTCCTTCCCCTGTACATGCCTGCTCTCTCTCTCTCTCTCCATCTCCCCCTCCCCCTCCCCCACTCGTGCTCTCTTTCTGTCTCTAAATAAATAAACTTAAAAAAAAAAAAAAAAAAAGGAATTGCCCCAGAAGGCCCTGAAATGGGCCAGAACAGAAGCCTAATCTACTGAACATTCACCTTCTTTCTCTCTCGCGTCCCAGTCCTGGTCGTCACATCATCCCGTATAGCGTATCGCAGGCCGTGTGCCGAGACCGTGGGATGGCAGCCAAATGCTACAGAGTAATGACACACACAGATTCCACACATTTGACTACGACCCTGAGGGAGGGTGTTAAATTTCAAAGGTTAAGTCCCTGAGTAAACTGAAGTCCAAGTAAATTAAAATCTGAAAGCAAATCATCCTGCTTTTTCAGAGTTAAAAGTCAAGAAGCCAACATTCTCGAGTCAAAGTCCCCAAACCATCCAGTCTCTTATTCTGCTCGGTCTCAGCTGTGCCCTCAGTATCTGGGGAGAATCTGTTTCCTCAAGCTGCGGCCGGGACGGGCCGTCAGTCCCTGGAAACGGATGTCATTCCTGTGGGACCTCAGAGCCTGCGGCGGCTCCAAATCCTGTCTCTTGTGAGCATCATTTGAAATTCTAAAAAGATTCAAGGGGCGCCTGCGTGGCTTAGTAGGTTAAGCATCCGACTCGATTTCAGCTCAGGTCATGATCTCAGGGTCTGTGAGTTCGAGCCCCGCGTCGGGCTCTGTGTGCTGACAGTGCAGAGCCTGCTGGGGATTCTCTCTTTCCCTCTCTCTCTCTCTGCCCCTCCCCTGCTTGCACTCTTGTGCTCTTTGTCAAATAAACTTAAAAAAGAAAAAAAAAAAAAAGGCCCAGGAGTTAACATACAGGATTTACAGACAAAAGTACGCTCCCAGGAACCGACAATTCTTGTTGCTCCAGAGACCACGGTGAACACTCAGTGGTGTTTGCGGGAATGAGGACACGTGGAGAAAAGCTTGGTTTTTAGCTTCACCAGAATGGCGGGTATCTGGAAATCGTGACCTGTGAGTTTACGTCAAACTGCGGAGACACCCTCCCACGGTAGATGAATATGAGATACGATCCAACCAGAAAGCATTTACCCTGCCGGGGGCAGGTTGGAAGCTCACACGTGTGTATGTATTTCTTGGAGAGGGGCAGTTATTGTGGCTAAAATACACGTAAGTTTTGCCACTGTAAACCCACCGTCGCCCATCGTGAAGTGTGGGATTAGGGAGCATTAAGATGTCCCCCATGTTGTGAAGCCACATGGAAACCCCAAACAGAAATCCCGGCTGTGTCCTTTGAAGTATCTGACCCTCCCCCCCACCCCCACCCCCGCCGTGAACACCACGTCCCCCGCTCTGTGTCGTGACCAGGCGCGGTCACCCCACACCGCGGTGGCTCATGGTGCTGGCTGTCTTTGTGGAATTGCCGAGGCCCTACAAGAACCGCCTCATGGGCAAGGTTTTCACCTCGCCCCGTGCTTTTCCTAACTGGAAAGTCACCTCCAGCACATTCCTGAACCGAAGCTGCCGTTGCTGCTGCTGAAGCTTGTGCCCCGGGGGACCTGGCCAGGCACAAGTCCTCTGCCGTCCGTGTCTCAAGTCGCAGCTTTTCCCTCCGGAACCCCCAAGTTGTTCCGGCACGCTCCCTTAAGGCACAGATAATACTTGCACGCCACCTGCCCTAACTGTGTCACCGGGAATCTCAGAACGGAACCCCTCCCTTGTCCCAAGGCTGTGGATGAGCCACGATTGCCTCCTTAGCCCTGAATTTAAATTTAAATAAAATGAGACAGCTGCTCCAGTGCCACGTAGGCTTGGCCAAAGCCATTGAAAGCTAGAACCCATAGTACACGCAGAATGTACAGTCTTGCCGTTGAAAACCAGCAAATGTCATCGTCCAGCCGTCAGTGCCCGGAAACTCCCCGACTTCAAGCTGGTCGGCGTGTTGGCCGCTTCTGTGCCGAGGCCACGGCGGACCTCGTCCTGCGGCCACCCTCCGGCCCAAGCCCAGTGTCCACGAGGCTGCTCTGTTTCAAGCAGTCCTGCCTCTGCAGAAACGGCCACTCACCTGTGGACGAAGCCACGGTCATCTGTCAAGGTCAGAATATCACAGCGTCGGCTTAAAGCCTTTCACCCAGGCGACAGCCAGACCACCGTAAAAACTCAGTGTGCCCAGTGGGAGCCTGTGCAAACCCTCCAAGTCAAAGCACGCGTCCATACCCCAAAGTCTGCCCTTGAGACCCCCAAGGCCCGCCCAAAGTTTCTCAGTGGGTTTCCCGGTCTGCAAATACACTCTGAAGGGATCTGCGAACTAGCAGCCTTCTGTGCCTGGGGGTTCTAAACACACTGAGACGTGAAACCAAAGGGGTTTGGCCAAAACATCACCTTCGGAGACCAGGTGGGAGGACGCGGCTGACATTGTGGGCAGGTGGGCCCACGAGGAGTGACCCCGTCGTCAGACGGACGGGCTCAGTCTTGGGCGTCGCTGGGGGGGCAGAGTGGAAACGGCCTGAGCTCGGTGGAGCATTCCAGCTTATTCTTTGCTGATTTCACCAGTCAGATGAGCCACGCACCTCCCTCCGGAGAAGGAGTATGCAAAGGCGTGGTGAAAGTCTTCCCACACGCCAGGGAATGGCCAAAATAAAAAAAAAAAAAAAAAAAAAATCATAACAAAACATGGCGCCAGAAGACACAATAAACCCGGGGATGATTCATCCTACCGAGAAGCACTTACAAAGCAGATCTAATGGAAAAATTGGTGTCACCAGAGGGTAAATAAGGAAGAGATGACACCCGGAGAGCAGAAAGAGGACGGTAAGAGAAAAATCGCAGAGAACCGGGAAGAATTGTGGGAAAACGAAAAATGATCAAAGGATGGGCTGTTTGGTAGACGGTAGAGTCAAGGAATATACACAGCCACGCCAACAAGAAACCCGAACAACATACAAGAGAGATTGGAGACACGACCCAACCGATCAGAATTTCTGCAAGACAGAAGCACAGAATCCGGGGTGATAGGAAGCTATTTCGCAACCGGCTCAGTGTGCGCAGCGGCCCGTCGGCCGGCCCCCAGGCGCGCACGGCACCAGCCCGGTCGTGGTCACGGAGGTGCGGTGCGCGCTGTTGCACTGTTCGTGGCCTTTAGCTGTTACCGTCAACCTAGAGACGGAGCGCAGAAGGCTGTGTCTTCTGAGCGGGAACGTTGTTGTCAGCCTTGACAACATAAAAATGAAAGTACAGGGGCGCCTGGGTGGCTCAGTCGGTTAAGCGTCTGACCTCAGCTCAGGTCACCATCTCACAGTTGGTGATTTCTTTTTTTTTTTTTTTTTAATTTTTTTTTTTCCAACGTTTATTTATTTTGGGGACAGAGAGAGACAGAGCATGAACGGGGGAGGGGCAGAGAGAGAGGGAGACACAGAATCGGAAACAGGCTCCAGGCTCCGAGCCATCAGCCCAGAGCCCGACGCGGGGCTCGAACTCCCGGACCGCGAGATCGTGACCTGGCTGAAGTCGGCCGCTTAACCGACTGCGCCACCCAGGCGCCCCTCACAGTTGGTGATTTCGAGCCCCGCATCGGGCTCTGTGCCGACGGCTCGGAGCCTGGAGCCTGCTTCGGATTCTGTGTCTCCCTCTCTCTCTGCCCCTCCCCCACTCGTGCTCTGTCTCTCTCTGTCTCTGTCTCTGTCTCCCTCAAAAATAAATGTTAAAAAAATTTTTTTAAATCTTAAAAGTACAGCTAAAAAAAAAAAAGTGGGAGCTGGGTGTCGGTGGGGGTGGGGTAAAGATTGGGCGATGCTTTTGTAGGAGATAAAGCAGGGTTTTAAGACGGTGTTCGGCGATATGAAGGTAAGGAGTTGAAGCATTCTCATGGGCAGGAACAGGGAGGAAGAAGTGTAGTCTGGAGGGGAGAGGGTCACCCCTGCGTCCGTTGTAGCATAGAGGCCATAGAAATAGTTTCAAACGGACAAACCAGAAAACGGCAGTATGGAATATACCTGAGCGTGTGCAAAACGCCTCTTGCGGAATATTCAAGAAGCAGGTCGCGTTGGCTACCTCGAGGAGGGAGCAGGGTGGATGGGGGGGGCGGGGCAGAGAGACTTTTCATGCCCATAATTATCCCTTTTGAATTTTTAAGTCACTTATTCACAAAGCAAACAAAATAAAAAAGAGGCAGCAGTGTACAAGGACGTTCGTTCCAGCATTGTTAATAATAGAACATGCTGGAAAGACACACATGTCTATCAGAAGGAGACTTGTTATATAAATTACGGTTCAGTCATTCACAAGATTATTTTGCAGCTGTTAAAGAGAATGAGGCGGCTTGACGAGAACCGATTTGGAGACAAGAAAAAAAATAAAGTACAGTAGTATGTTAGCATTTATCTTTATGAAAAAACTTCATCCAAAGAGATACTTCCCGAGCGCCGGGCACTCTTCTAAGTGCAGGAATTTGGTGGCGAGCAAGGGCCTGCCTTCACCGTGCATGTATTTATTACAGGTGGACCCTACGCACGGACTGTGTCTGGAAAGCTATAGGAGAAACGGGCTGGGGCAGGGGCTGCGGCAGGAGTGGGAGGAAGCCAGATCCTTCACCATGTGTTTTTTTCCCTTCTGATGTGGATTCACTCTTTACAAAAAGACATAAAAGAGGAAAATTATGCTTTAAAAAAAGACAAAGTGGCGGTGAGGTGTGATAACGGTGTTACGATCGTGGGGGAGATGTCCTTGTTTTGTTCTAGATCTGCACCGGGACGTCTCGAGGCTTGACGCTTCAGGAGTCTGTAACTTCCTCTAAGACACTTTGGCAAAGAACCGTGGGTGAAATAAGACTGGCGGAATGTTAACAACTGTTGAATGTATGTGGCGGGCGTAGAGGTATTCGCTATGTGATTCTTTGTCCTAGGTTTGCAACTTTCCATAATTTTTGAGTTAAAAAGATAAAAACCGCAACCAGATTAATGTATGTATAAATATGCACGTATGTATTTTAAAAATAGTAGCCTAAGCATAATATTCAGAGATAGGGAGGCAGCTGCCAGAAGAAATAAAAAGAGAAATAGTTCAAAATAATTCGCTACTGAAGAACGGGACCAGGAGTGGAAGAGGTTCTGTCATAACTCCTTTTTATCGTATTATTTAGGTCTTTAACCTTGTGCATACGTTTCTTGTGTAAAAAATAGAAGCAGTGAAGACAACACCACGTGCAAAATAAGTAATGAAATCCAGAACGATCGTGGGCTGGCTGCTTCCCCACAGACACAGCTCCGCGGGAAGCCCAATTATAATCAGTGTTGCTGACGAGCCTGGACTGCGCGGGCGGGGGGGGGGGGGGGGGGAGGCAGTCACGTGAACCCGGCGACAGGTGGCACGCAGGGAAGACCGCCGGACAGCATGGCCTCCGGCGGGTTTAAGCCCACCTGTGCCAGCGCAAGGGCGCCCCTCTCTTTCCAGACCCCCAGCCGGTGGTTCGTCCCTGAGTGGCCCGGCTGACTCACCCCTTCGGAGTGACCCCTTCTTTCCCTGGATGTTAATGCCTTCTAACGTCACTACCCAGGCTTGACCTGGAAGGCGTGCTGTCACCCGAAGGTGACATTTGGGACCTCCACTTTGCCTTTTTTTTCTTTTTTTTTAACGTTTATTTATTGTTGTTTTTTTTAAAATTTTTTTTTTCAACGTTCATTTATTTTTGGGACAGAGAGAGACAGAGCATGAACGGGGGAGGCGCAGAGAGAGAGGGAGACACAGAATCGGAAGCAGGCTCCAGGCTCCGAGCCATCAGCCCAGAGCCCGACGCGGGGCTCGAACTCACGGACCGCGAGATCGTGACCTGGCTGAAGTCGGACGCTTAACCGACTGCGCCACCCAGGCGCCCCACGTTTATTTATTGTTAAGAAAGAGGGGCGCCTGGGTGGCGCAGTCGGTTAAGCGTCCGACTTCAGCCAGGTCACGATCTCGCGGTCCGTGAGTTCGAGCCCCGCGTCGGGCTCTGGGCTGACGGCTCGGAGCCTGGAGCCTGTTTCAGATTCTGTGTCTCTCTCTCTCTGACCCTCCCCCGTTCATGCTCTGTCTCTCTGTCTCAAAAATAAATAAACGTCGGGGCGCCTGGGTGGCGCAGTCGGTTAAGCGTCCGACTTCAGCCAGGTCACGATCTCGCGGTCCGTGAGTTCGAGCCCCGCGTCAGGCTCTGGGCTGATGGCTCGGAGCCTGGAGCCTGCTTCCGATTCTGTGTCTCCCTCTCTCTCTGCCCCTCCCCCGTTCATGCTCTGTCTCTCTCTGTCCCAAAAAATAAATAAACGTTGAAAAAAAAAATTTATTCTTAAGAAAGAGACAGAGTGTGAGCAGGGGAGGGGCAGAGAGCAAGGGAGACACAGAATCCGAAGCAGGTTCCAGGCTCTGAGCCATCAGCACAGAGCCTGATGCAGGGCTTGAACCCCTGAACCGTGAGCTCATGACCTGAGCCGAACCCGGATGCTTAACCGACTGAGCCACGCAGCTGCCCTGGGTGCTTTTGCTTTAAAGACAGCTTCTTGGGGAGTTAGTCTGTTGCGTTTCCAGGGTCTTTTGGAGGTCAACCTCAGTAGTTGGGCCCGTGTCCTGCGCCCTGTGCCCTCCTTCCCGCAGCCCAGATGAGGCCCGGTCAGGGGCACCAGGCCGGCACGTGAACTTCCCTGCACCTGGGCCTTTGCCCCGAATGGAGTCCCTCTTCCTCTCTCCAACAGTTTCTAGACTTTTCCTTCTCTCTCGAGGTCCTGCCTTCGGGCCGTGCCACACTGGCATGGGGGTGGCAGTCGTTTCTGTGCCCTCTGAGCCTCTCTCGCCAGTGGGACTCATGCGGCTGATTGTGCTCCAAGGGGACTGTCTTCCTACCCGGCCTTGAGTTTCACGACAAGAAGTTTCCTGGCCCAAGAAAAGAGCGGCGGAGGGGAAGGGAAAGAAGACCTCACGTCACCACACATATTTTGTCTTGTTTTCTGTCCGCGACGGCCCTACGGGGTAGGGGTTAGCATCGTCACACGGCACACCGGGCCACGGGGGCCCCAAGGCCTCGAAACGGCAGATGGGCCACCGGAACCCCGAGCAGCGCGGCCACAAGAGTGGCGTTTGAGCCGTTCGCTCTGGTCCCTCCCAGGTGGCCGAGAAGCTAGAGATGCTGAAGAAGCAGTACGACGAGAAGCTGGCCCAGAAGGAGGAGCTCCGCAAGAAGTCCGAGGACATGGAAACGAAGCTGGAGCGAGCGGGCTTGCTGGTGTCAGGGCTGGCCAGCGAGAAGGCGCGCTGGGAGGAGACGGTCAAGGTGAGCTCTGGGGGCCCCGCCCGGCTCTCCCCCCTGCCCGCCAGGTCCCAGAGCTCCACCCCCTGTCGGCTGAGGGACCCTCGGGGGACATGGGGACCCCCGGGTGCAGGGACATCCAGGAACGGGGGACGGGAGTTCTCCCCCCTCCTATACGGTGAGAGCAGCGGAAAGCGAGTCTGTGCCATTGGGAGGTGGCTCCTGTATTTGCACAGGCCTGGGGGGCGAGCATCAGGGCCTTTGCTGCAACCCACGGACTTGATGACTTTACAGGAACAGTCCCCCCCCCACCCCCCCACCGCATCCTGTCTCCGCCTTTATGGAGCCCCTGGCTTCAGGAAAGGGTTAGGCCTTATCACCAGAATGTAAACAGGATCACTGTGAAAGACAGCGACTCCGAAGGGATTAGAACCAGGTTGCACTCCTCAGGGCCAAAGGTTTAGGACAAAGCCCCTCTTTGATGGAGCCAGTGTGGGGGGGGGGGAGAGCCAGCGCTCCCCAGTGCCCGGGGCCCTCCTTACACCCCCTGCCCGCCCCCCGCCCCCCACCCAGGGCCTGGAGGAGGATCTGGGCTACCTGGTGGGTGACTGTCTCCTGGCCGCCGCCTTCCTGTCCTACATGGGCCCCTTCCTGACCAACTACCGGGATGAGATCGTCACCCAGATATGGATCAGGAAGGTGAGGCAGGGCTCAGGTCCTCGTGAGCTCTTGGGCTCCGAGACCAGGGCTGCGGGGAGGACGAGGAGACACCCGGCAGGGGCCGGGGACGGGGGGCAGGGGCCCCGGGGCGGGGAGCGGGGAGCGGGGAGCGGGGCTCGGGCCTCCAGGCTGACGTCCGGGGCTCTTCCCCGCCCAGATCTGGGAGCTGGAGGTGCCGTGCTCACCGCGCTTCACCTTCGATAACTTCCTGTCCAATCCTACCAAAGTTCGAGACTGGAACATCCAAGGGTTGCCCTCGGATGCCTTTTCCACAGAGAATGGCATCATCGTCACCCGAGGCAACAGGTAAGGAGGCTGCCGGGAGCGGGGGCGGGGCAAGGGCGGAGCCTGTCTTCTGACTGACCGCCCTCCTTCAGGTGGGCACTGATGATTGACCCTCAGGCCCAGGCCCTGAAGTGGATCAAGAACATGGAAGGAAACCAGGTAAAGGCTGGCGGGAGGGGCAGGGCGGGGGCTGCTCTTGGGCCCCTGGCGTCTCTTCCCAAGCCTGCCTCTTCCTGAGGCCCGACCCGGAGTCAGATTTTACTTTGGGCCGCTCAGCGTGTCTCCCGTCTCTTTCCCTTGCTCTCTAGGGCCTCCAGATTATCGACCTGCAGATGAGCAATTACCTTCAAATTCTAGAAAAGGCCATCCAGTTTGGATATCCAGTGCTGCTCCAGAACGTTCAGGAGTATCTGGACCCCACGCTTAACCCTGTGCTCAACAAATCTGTAGCTCGAATCGGTGAGGGTCCAGGCTTCCTATGGGGTTGGGCTGGGGGACAAATCCTGGAGACCAGCCAGCTGGGCCACGAGGTGAGGGGTTGGGGGGGAGGGCCGGCCCTCAGACCGTGGCCCTCCGCTCACACAGCCCCGGGCTGGGCCCATTAGGGCAGCTGGATGTGGGCTGGGGGCTGGGCCAGCCCGCACCTGGTCACCAGGGCTCCTTTGCCCTTGACCCTGGCCCGGCTGCAGGCGGCCGGCTGCTGATGCGCATTGCAGACAAGGAGGTGGAGTACAACAGCAATTTCCGTTTCTACATCACCACCAAGCTCTCCAACCCCCACTACAGCCCTGAGACCTCGGCCAAGACCACCATCGTCAACTTTGCTGTCAAGGAACAGGTGGGGGCGGGGGCTGCAGCCTGGACCCAGCTAGCGAGGAGCAGGAAGCACCCGGAGAGTCGAGGGCGGGGTGGAGACAAAGGCCCCCTGCGCTGGGCGGCAGGGGATGAGGCGGGGGGGGGGGGGGGGGGGGGGGGGGGGAGGCGTGACCGGGTGCCAGGGCTGTGCCGTCACCAGAGCGCGAGTCCCACCGCGCGTCCCCGTGCTCCCAGGGCCTGGCGGCTCAGCTGCTGGGCATCGTGGTCCGGAAGGAGCGGCCGGAGCTGGAGGAACAGAAGGACTCACTGGTCATCAACATCGCTGCCGGCAAGAAGAAGCTCAAGGAGCTGGAGGACGAGATCCTTCGGTGAGAGTGCACCCGCCGCTGCCACCCAACGCCCGGTCCAGCCAGAATCCCGGGTGTGGGCGGGCTGGGGCGGGAGGACTCCCCACCTCCCCACCCGCCTACCTGCGCTTCCCTTCAGGCTGCTGAATGAGGCCACGGGCTCCCTGCTCGACGACGTGCAGCTGGTGAACACCCTTCGTACCTCCAAGATGACCGCCACCGAGGGTGATCCGAGCAGCTGGAGACCAGCGAGACCACAGAGATCAACATCGACTTGGCCCGCGAGGTGAGCCTCGCCCCTCGCTCCACGCCCAGCCCCGTGGCCACCGCCCCCCCCCACAATTCCACTCCCGCCAGCACCATGGCCGCTTCCCCCCCCACCCCTGCCCTGACTCTGTTCCCCACCCAGCACCGTGGCCGCTCCCCACCACCCCTGCCCTGACCCTGTCCCGCCACCCACCCCCCCAGCCCCGTGGCCGCTCCCCCAGCAGCCCTGCCCTGACCCTGTCCCGCACCAACCCACCCCAGCCCTGTGGCCGCTTCCACCCCTACCCCTGCCCTGACCCTGTCCCCCGCCCACCCCCCCAGCCCCGTGGCCGCCTCCCCGCCCAGCCCCTGACCTGACCCTGCCCCCGCCCACCCCCCAGCCTGTGGTCGCTCCGCCGCCACCCTGCCCTGACTCTGCCCCTGCCCCTCCATAGGCTTACCGCCCGTGTGCCCAGAGGGCGTCGGTTCTGTTCTTCGTGCTCAACGACATGGGCCGCATCGACCCCATGTACCAGTTCTCGCTGGACGCCTACATCGACCTCTTCGTCCTCAGCATCGACAAGAGCCACCGCAGCAACAAGCTGGAGGACCGCATCGACTACCTGAACGAGTACCACACCTACGCCGTGTACAGGTGTGCGCCCCGCGCCTCCGGAGCCCCCCACCGCCCCCGCATCTGCCAGGACGCTCCCGCGCCAGTGCTGCCCGGCGCCACGGCCACCGGCCTGTCCCCTGCTCCCCGTGGGGACAGAGCGCGAGCTCCTTGAGCCGTGCTCGTATCTGCTAGGGTCCACGCTGCCGGCGCATCTCCAGTGGCCACGTGCCCCGCGAGCCCTGGGAATCTCGGTGAAATCCACATCCACATCCAGCAGGCTGGGGCGGGGCCTGGTCCCGGTAGGGGGCGGGGTGGGGGACCACACTCTTTGTCCTCCTGCTTCCTTCAGGGTCCTCGCCCCTGACCAGCACCCACAGCCCCCTCCCGGCCACCCAGGCCTTGAGCCCCGCGGGTTCACTTGCGAATCTTTCTGCAGACCGTCCCTGCTCGGCTCCCCACGGCTGCTCCAAGGCCCGTTAGCTTATGCTCCGGCTCTCCGGGAGTCCTCCCTGCTCCTCCTCTTCCACGCCTGCACGGGCGGCTCCTCTCAGAAACTGTCCAGTGGGGGCCCCCTGCCCTGCCATCCCTCGGAGGCCCGGCCACCCCGTACAGGGCCCATCACATCACCGCTTAATCGATGGGCTCTCTGTCTGTCCTCCCTCTTTCAGCTGACTTCCTCCAGGACAGAGGCTGGGGCTCAGAGATGACTCTGCCTTTAGGACCTGCACAGAGTAGGGGTCAAACTCGATGCTGCGTGTTGTTTTAATGGAAATGAATGACTGGTTTCACCAGTGAGCTCTCTAGGTCCCTGGGGGTTTGGGCCGTTGACAAAAGGTTTGGGCTAGATGCCGATTGAGGCCTGCTTGTGCGTGAGGCTCCGCGATTGTAGGGCCCGCCTCAGTAACCATTCACGTTGTGCTTCCTGTCCCCTCCGCCCTCCGGGTGCCCGTCTCTCAGGTACACCTGCCGCACCCTTTTGAGCGCCACAAGCTACTATTCAGTTTCCAGATGTGTGCCAAAATCCTGGAGACCTCTGGCAAGCTCAACATGGACGAGTACAACTTCTTTCTCCGCGGGGGTGTGGTGAGGTCGGTCAGAGGCGTCGAGGTTGGGGACGGGGACACGTATGACCAGGACTTCCGGGCCGGACCGTCAGGCCCAAGGCTCCAGCGAGCGAGCCAAGGAAAAGTGCCAGGAGCAGGTGTGTCTGGCTCCCTGGGGAATGCGGGGCGGGGGGGGGCTCTCACATTACAGGTGAGGACTTGGGGCCCCTCTTACCTGTGACCCACTGACAGGTGTGGTCTCTTGCCTCTTTCACTGCTGCTCAAGCCCCTCCTTTCCCGGCCTGGGTTCCCTGGTCACCATTACATGCTCCCCCCCGCAGGCACCCTCAGCGCCCCGTCCCGTATTGCTTTTGCTTGGCGAAACCACCACTCTGGCTGAATCTTACTCTCCTGTTCCTGTGTGGCCCAGAGCCTGGGCCTAGCTGGAGAAAAACACTCCCACACCGAATGGACTCCCTTTAAATCCATTAGGCCCTTAAAAACTGCCAGACGGGGGTGCCTGGGTGGCTCAGTCAGTTAAGCGTCCGACTTCGGTTCAGGTCATGATCTCACGGTCCGTGGGTTCGAGCCTCGCATCGGGCTCTGTGCTGACAGCTTGGAGCCTGGAGCCTGCTCGGATTCTGGGTCTCCCTCTCTCTCTGCCCCTCCTCTGCTCATCTCTCTCTCTCTCTCCTCTCTCTCAAAATGAATAAACTTTAAAAAACAAATTTAAAAACACCTGCCAGACGGTGACACCACGTTTCCTGGGCTGGCCTCGTCTCCACCCTCCTGGACAATGCCCGGGCACTTCTCCTCTCATCCGGGTTACCAATAACTAAGAGCCTCCCAATGCTCCCCACCCCCAGTCTGTCAGCATGCCCACCTCCCTGGTGTCCCCTCCCATGGCCTGCCCCGCCCCCCCCCCCCCCCACCCAGGGCTCCTGCATTCACTGTCCCTTCTGCCACAGGTGCACCCGCAGCTCCCACTCACCAACTTGTAACGCTGGCTCAGATTGCGCCTCCCCGAGACCTCCTTGACTTTCCTAGTTAATACTTCAAACTACCCCCAGAACTCCCAATCTTTTGTATGCTGTTCAGCTCATTTACTCTGGCGCACCTTGCCATCTTTGCCTAGCACTGGATAACTTAATTGTTTATGTCTTTGGCTCATTGTCTGCCCTCCCATGTTGGAAAATAAGCCCCTCAGGGGCAGAGATATGTGCCCTTTATATTCAGCGCCGCATCCCAGTGCTCAGAACACACAGTGGGTGAGCAGTGAGTATTGCTGAAGAGGGTGAAGAGGGAAGGGGCCTTTCGCATGGGCGAGGTCATTAGGGCGAGAGACAGTGTCACCAGGAAGCCAGCAGAGGGCGCCAGCTCCCCAAATTTGCACCGAGAGGTGTCCGCTAGGTGCCGGGAGACCCTGCCCCGCCCCCCCCACCCCCCCTCCAACTGACTTCCCCAGTCCAGGCAGAGCCCAGTGCCTCTGGGACTCCCATAGTCCTTTCCTCGTGGTGCCCGATGCAGGGTCTCGGCTGCCTCATCATAAATGCTTTGGAGGGGTTCCGTCAGTCCCCTTCCTCCTCTCTCCTTGCCCGGCCTGGATCGCGAGGCCAGATGGATAACCGTGTACGAGCTGGCTCGCCGACGCCTACTGGGACAACATCACAGAGCTGGACAAACTGACCAACTTCCACGGGCTCATGAACTCCTTCGAGCAATACCCTCGTGACTGGCACCTGTGGTATACCAGCGCACCCCGGAGAAGGCCATGCTGCCAGGTGCCCCCTCCCCGCCGGGCCCTTCCCCTCGTTCCCTGTCCCTGTCCCGTCCCCTCCCCTCCGAGCGTCTGCTTCCCGGCCCTCTCCGTCCCCAGGCGAGTGGGAAAACGCCTGCAATGAGATGCAGCGAATGCTGATCGTGCGCTCCCTGCGCCAGGACCGGGTGGCCTTCTGTGTCGCCTCGTTCATCGTCTCCAACCTCGGCTCCCGCTTCGTGGAGCCGCCCGTGCTCAACATGAAGCTGGTCGGTGGCTTGGTTTCCTCCTTGCCCCCCCACCCCGGTCCTTCCTGCCTCGCTCTGCGGTGCCCCCAACCTCTGCTCTTGGGCAGTCCCGCTCCCCCGACCCCCCCCCCCCCCCGCCTCACGTGGCCTTCTCACACCCCGTGCTTCTGGCAGGTTCTGGAGGATTCCACCCCACGCACCCGCTGGTGTTCATCCTGTCTCCCGGTGTGGACCCCCGGCGCGCCTGCTCCAGCTGGCGGAGCACATGGGCATGGCCCAGCGTTTCCACGCCCTGTCCCTGGGCCAGGGCCAGGCCCCCATTGCCGCCCGGCTCCTGCGAGAGGGGGTCCTTCAGGGTCAGTGTCCCGTCCTGCTCCCCCACCCCCGTCCCTGGTGCGCGTCTTACTCCCCGGAAGCCCCGGCCTCCGTCACGCTACCGTGACCGCAGCCCCCACTTCTCCACAGGGCCCCGGGCCCCCTTCCCCCGACACGCGCGGAATCGGGGGCGACGCGCGGGGACACGCGGGGCTCGGGGAAGGGCTCCCACTGAATCCAGTGCCCCCTTGCAGGACACTGGGTGTTCCTAGCTAACTGCCACCTGTCGCTGTCTTGGATGCCCAGCCTGGACAAGCTGGTAGAGCGGCTGCAGGTGGAAGAACCTCACCCTTCCTTCCGCCTCTGGCTCAGCTGCAGCCCCACCCGGGCTTCCCATCTCCGTCCTGCAGGCCGGCATCAAGATGACCACGGAAGCGCCAAAGGTACGGCTCTCTTGCGGCCGGCGCCAGCGGGAGGCCCAGCCTTGACAGCCGCCTGGCAGTCGGGCTCTGCTCCCCTCTCGAGAGCCCCTCGCCTCTTCCCTCCGAGCGCCAGGCTCTTAGCACAGAGCGCCAGTCTCTAACACCGCTAGCGCTTACCCGTGCCCGGCATCGTCCCTTTGCCAATTCGTTTAGAACACACACACCCTGTCAGGTAGGTACCGTCGCCCCATTGACAGAGAGGAAACTGAGGCACAGAAGAGTAAACAGCTAGTCCACAGGACCTTCCTGCCTCCCGGCATTTCATTCCACCTCTCCCCAGTGGCCCCGGCTTCCGGCCCTATCCCTCCAGCTCTGCTGAAATGTTTTTCTCCGGCCCGGAGGTCACCACTGAATGCAGCCACACCGATCACGTTCCTGTGTCCCCCCCCCGTTCGCCTCTGCTTACGCCGACATCGAGTAGCTTTTCGGTGCTTTTAGGTCAAGACGGAAACCCTTGCTGACCCGGCCTGTGAGCCCCCCCTCCCCCACCCTGTGCCTCTGGGCCCACTACCCCTTCTCCCTTCCCTCTCTTCGCTCCACCCTCAATTCTTAAAATATCTTGTTTCCTCTTCCTCCAGACTCTGCACCCGTCCTGCCCCAAGGCTTCCGCGCAAGCTGCCGGGCACCCCCACCCCCACCCCGCCGCCCCCTCCTTCGCCCCTTCGGGCCTCGGCCCTCCTCGTTGAGCTCAGCATCCAGTGAAACACTCTCATAGAACCTTCCTGCTGGTCCTTTTACCGTGTGAGTTGGTTCTGACGAGTGCCTGCTGTCTTCTCTAGACTGGAAACTCCGCGAGGCCAGAGGACACATGTTTTCTCTCTCTCTCTCTCTCTCTCTCTCTCTGTCTCTCTCTGTCTTGCTCACCTTGTGACTAGCACCTGTACGTAATAGGTACTCAACCAGTAAGTCTGGACACACGTCTTTCATCATGTAAATCCTCCTCGCCTGCCTTGGGGCAGTTGACACAGTGAACTGTCCCCCCACCCTTTCCCTGACACGCGCTTGGGGTTCTCCCTCTGTCCTCACCGCCACATCACTTATCACGCCTGTGTTTCCTTTCCTCTTGGCCTCTGATCGTATCTCCAGGCTTGGCCCTTGACCTCCAACTTGGCTCATTCTCCGTTTCCCCCTTTCACAAACTCGATGGAGAAATTGTCCTCTTCCTGATCCTGCCCGGTCCTTGTCTCTTGGCCCCGGGAAGCAAACGCACTCCGGGTCTGAATTCCATCTGGCAACGAGGCGTTTCCTCCTGGCACGCCAGAACCATAAATCCCGTACTCTCGGAGCAAGTGGCCAGCCCGCCACCGCAGATGATCTCCTCGGCCCAGTTCTGTTAGCGGCGCCTCCGTTTTTCGAAGAACCTCTTTTGCTTCCAAGAAAGGTGTATGCCTTGGTGGCTAGAGGCCCTCTGTTGGCCGAGCGCCCCGCGAGGGGCACAGGTGTGTCAGAGCGGAGGCAGGTGCCACTCTGGCCGCATAAGAAGGTGGAGGCCACCTGGAATCTGGGGGCGGCCTGGGAGGAGGGGGGATGGTCTGCGGGGGTGGGGGGTGGGGGGTGGGGAGGGGGGGAGGGGAGGCTCGCCCTGGCTCCACCCAGGGGAGATTTGTCCTCACCACCCGGGGGTCTGCAGAACCTCTGGGCGTGAGCCAGACCTTCAGGGAAGGCCGAACATTCACGGCATACTTGTTTGCAACAGGATTTCTCTCGGTGGCGAAGAGGGCACTATTTTTAAATGTTTTACTTGGAAATCATTGGAAACGTACGCAAGAGTTGTAAGACAAGATTACTCTAGGGTTCCTGGCTGGCTCCGTTGGCAGAGAGTGGGGACCCTTGATCTCAGGGTGTTGAGTTCAAGCCCCACATTGGGCCTGGAGCCTACTTCAAACAAACAAACAAACAACAAACAACAAACAAAAACAGAAGAAGAAGAACACAAACACTATGTCCTCACAGCCTCACAACCCGTGACTCGTTACCCAGACTCTTCCATTGTTAACATTTGGCCTCACCGGCCTTATCATTTGATCTCTCTCCGCGTCTCCACGCACACATGCTTTCTCCGAACGCCGAGAGTAAACTGGGAAAGACATCATGGTCTTTTCCCACTAATACTTGTGTATTTTGGCATAAAGGGCTCAATCCGAGAAGGATTTTTATTTTTTTTTCAATACACACTACAGCACAGCTGCCCAACCTCAATAACGGGTAGAGCGTTTGAACCCCATCTATTATATATTCCAATTGTGGTAAAGGACCCGGTCATGTCCTTTTTAAAATTCTCCCCCAGCACAGGATCTGTTCTAGGTCAGGTATTGCAATTTTGTTGTCCTGTGAAAGAGGCCAGTGTTTGCATCGGGATACACGAAAGCAGCCCCAATAGTCAAGGGGACCGGTGGCTCATTCGAGTCTTACAAGTAGAAGGTCCCCATGACCACAGCCCCAGTCGCCGGTTCGGGTGCGATTCTGGGAGTGGTATTCTGGTTGGATCACTGCCTGCCTTCTAGTCCTTTCCTTTTCATTAAATATTAAGCAGATACAAAAGAATATAAATACAAGAGGGGTGCCTGGGTGGCTCGGTGCGTTGAGCGTCCGACTCTAGATTTCAGCTCCGATCACGATCCCAGAGTCAAGGGATCAAGCCCCGCATCAGGCTCCGCGCTGAGTGTAGGGCCTGCTTGGGATTCTCTCTCTCCCTCCCTCCGCCCCTCTCCCCTACACCTGTTTGCACCCTCTCTCTCAAAAAAAAAAAAAAAAATTCTAAAATATATGCAAAGATATAAAGGATCCCGTTCAATTTTAAAAACATTTGAAACATCTTTATTTAGTTTTGAGAGACAGAGCGTGAGCGGGGGAGGGGCAGAGAGAAGAGAGAGAGGGAGACACAGGATCTGAAAGCAGGCTCCGAGCTGTCAGCACAGAGCCCGACAGAGCCCCACGTGGGGCTTGAACCCAGCAACTATGAGATCCTGACCTGAGCCGAAGTCGGATGCTCAACCGACTGAGCCACCCAGGCGCCCCCATGGGTCCCAATTCAGTACACACCTGTGTGCCCATCTTCCTGTGTAAGAAAGACGATTCCCATTCCCACCGCCCTCCCCACTCGGCTGCAGCCACTTTCTCAAGGTGCGTCTGGCTAACGCACACATTCATCTGCGCCTTGCTTCTTCCATTCAGCGCTGGGTACTTGACATTGATTCACGCTGCCTATGTTTCACGGTTCCTCATATGCTCCACAACCTAATCCTTCGTCCGCTTTGTGTTTTGCGGGTTGTCTTTTGTCCCCCCCTCTTGTTAACTATTATTATTGGTGAATAGAGATCCTTAATTTGTATGAGAATGGAATTTAGCTCTTCTCTTCTTTATGGCTTGTGCTCCTAGGTCTCGTTCAAGAAATCTTTGCTCACTGCGAGGTTGTAAAGGCACTCCCTTGTCTTCAAAACCGTTTTATAGGGGCACCTGGGCGGCTCCGTCGGTGAAGCGTCCGACCTCGGCTCAGGTCGTGACCTCACGGTTTGTGAGTTCGGGGCCCCACATCGGGCTCTGTGCCGAGAGCTCAGAGCCTGGAGCCTGCTTCGGATTCTGTGTCTCCCTCTCTCTCTGTCCTTCCCCTGCTCGCTCACTCTCTCTTCCTCTCAAAAATAAACAAACATAAAGAGTTTTATACCCTGACTTTCACATTCATGTGTCTTAACCACTTGAGACGGATCCTTGTGAGTGTGGGAATGAGGCAGAAGTCTAATTTTGTTGCCCCCCAGCCCCCCACGTAGATAACCCATTCTCCCAGTACCATCATCAAATAGCCCACCATCACCCTTGCGATGTTCGATGCCTGCCAGGCCTTAACTCCCCTTTACACACACCTAGGTTTCTGAGCCCTTTATCTCTGTTCACTGGTCAGGTGGTTTATATTCAGGTCAGTATGTACCGTCTCAGTTCCTGTTTGGCTCCATAATAATGCTTGATAGCTGGTAAGGCAAGTCTCTCTACCTCATTCTTCTTCAGGCTATGCCATGGCCTTTGATTCTCCAGCAGAAATGTTGGAATTAGCTTGTCAAGTTCCACAAACAAACCCTGTGGATCACTTTGCAGGAAATCAACGTCTTGAGTAGATCGAGTCTCCCAATCCATGATTATAGTACGTCTCTCTCCACGTAATCTTTATTTCAATAAAGTTTTGTCATCTCTCTGTGAAGATTTGTACATTTTTACTGGACTTATTCCTAGACACGTTACATATTTTGATGTTATAAATGACAGTATTCTTGCTTACATATTTTCCCGACTCCATTCTGTCCCTCACAGACGGGGCTTCTTAAAGCACCGTTTCAACCTGTTGCGGGAGTACTCGAGACAGAAAGTGGCCCCGTGACTCCTGTGAACCACGGCCCTTCTGACCCCACCTGAGTCCTCGAGCTTGACTTCAGTTAGACCCATCTCCTTACTTATTCTCCCCTTTGTGCCCTTATTCCCTCAATTCTTTCCATCTCCAGGAGACCCATGCCCTCCTCTCGCCTGGTGACCTCCTTCCCGTTTGTGAGACTTAGTCCAAATCCCGACCTGTTCTCGAAGCCTGATAAATCTATCACGTGGCATGCCCCTCCTCGATGATACACTACGGCTCCTCTAATCTACACTGAACCTCTGTACCTAATGGTGTACGTTTTTGTCCGTTAATAGTTGCACGGATAGGTCCTCATGTTTTCTGGTATTCCCAAATCGAGCCGGCCTGCCCGCCGTCGAGAACATCATGGCTGAGAGGATCAAAAGTGGGGGGACAAGGAGGCAGAGCTCTCAGTAGCCCACACAGTGCCCGCGTGCAAGTTAGAGAAAGGCACCCACCCAGTCCGTGAATCAGTGCACATCCTGGCGCGCGGGTCAAGGGCTGCCCTGCAGCCCTCACTGACCTCTTCGGCCAGTGCCCTTGTGCAGTAAGCAGCCTCCACAACTGTGGCGGTGCTACCAGGCAGGGCTTGGCACGATGCACGTCACCCCACCTTCCGCGCTTGCACACTGTCCCCAGGGCCTAAAGGCCAACATGACGCGCCTCTACCAGCTGATGACGGAATCGCAGTTTTCCCGCTGCTCCAAACCTGCCAAGTATAAGAAGCTTCTGTTTGCCCTCTGCTTCTTCCATTCCGTGTTGCTGGAGCGCAAAAAGTTCCTGCAGCTCGGCTGGAACATCGTCTACGGCTTCAATGACTCTGACTTTGAGGTTTGTGCTAGCAGGGGGCCGGCATCCCAGCGCCCCCTCTCCTTACACTTCCCGCCTTGCGGCTCCTCCCCCCCCCCCCCCCCCCCCGCCCCGCCACCGAGGGAAGTTCCTCCCCTAACTGTGTGTGGGGGTGGGGGCTGGGACCACGCACAGGTGTCGGAGAACTTGCTGAGTCTCTACCTGGAGGAGTACGAGGAGACACCCTGGGATGCCCTCAAGTACCTCATCGCCGGCGTCAACTACGGCGGGCACGTCACCGATGACTGGGACCGGCGGCTGCTCACCACCTACATCAACGACTATTTCTGTGACCAGACTCTCTCAACTCCCTTCTACCGGTGAGGGGGAGGTGGCGCCGAACAGGGGGCCAGAGGACACCCGGCAGACCAGGTGGCAGGACTGGGGTTGCGGGGAGCGTTGGAGGGGAGGCCAGGAGGCGGGGGGGGGGGGGGGGGGGGGGGGGGGGTTTGTGGGGCCGGGAGGGGAGCAGGTGCAGGTTGCTGGACGCAGGGGGCACACGCGCCTGCAGAGGGGCCAGGGTCTTGGCCTGGCGCGGAAGCCCCAGAGTGTGGCCCACAGCGCGGTGAGAATTATGCTATGGGTCGCCAGGTTGTCAGCACTGGAGACTTACTTCATCCCCAAAGATGGGAGTCTGGCCTCTTACAAGGAGTACATCAGCATGTTGCCCACCACGGACCCCCCTGAGGCCTTTGGCCAGCACCCAACGCGGACGTGGCCTCCCAGATCACTGAGGCGCGGACTCTCTTTGAGACTCTGCTGTCCCTGCAACCCCAGATTACACCCACCAGGGCGGGAGGCCAGAGCCGAGAAGAGAAGGTAGGCAGGGTGGATGCCGGGTTCGGGGCGGGGGGAGGGGGGTGCAGGGAGGAGAGAGGCCCCCACTCAGAGCCCCTGCCGGGTCAGGTCCTCGAGCTGGCAGATGTGAAACAGAAAATCCCTGCAATGATCGACTATGAGGGGACCGGAACCCGGAAACTGCTGGCCATGGACCCCTCCCCCCTCAACGTGGTCCTTCTGCAGGAAATCCAGAGATACAACAAGCTTATGGAGACCATCCTGTAAGATGGAGAGGGGCTCGGTGGGGAGGGGGCGGGAGGAAAGGCGCCCCCCAGCCCCCGCCTGAGATGGCTCTGCCAGGCCCTTCTCTAAGCTCCCACCTCACCCTGCCAGGTTTTCCCTGACAGATCTAGAAAAAGGCATCCAGGGCCTCATCGTCATGTCTACGAGCCTGGAGGAGATTTTCAACTGCATCTTCGACGCCCATGTCCCGCCACTCTGGGGGAAGGCAAGATGACCTAGCTGTCGATCCTCCTGCAACAACGAGCTGACCTCTGGCCCCGGTGCCCCAGCCTCCCTTGCAGGAGCAAAACAGGGAGCCTGGGTTTTGGAGCCAGACAGATTCAAATCTGAGAGCTGGCTCTGCCGTTCACAGACTGGCTTTGCGGTCATTAACTCAGGGACTTAGGGCGAGTCACTAACCTCTCCGGAGACGCGTCAGGGATTCCTAGTGCTGCGTGCGACTCTCAGTAGGTGCTTCGTGAACGGTAACTGGACAGCACTGTTGCTGGCGTGGTTAACTAGCGCTCGCTCTATGCTTCTTTCCGGGAGGGGGCTTTTGGAGACAGCTTTGCCAGCCGTGACGGGGGACCCGGCCGACACCACGTCTCCTCCTATCTGCCCCGACGCACCACGTGAAGATTTGCACGCGTGAACGAATGAACGCGTACACACGCACCGCCTCCCCTCCCGCAGGCGTACCCCACAAAAGCCACTGGCCTCGTGGACACGGGACTTGGCCACGCGAGTGGAGCAGTTTGAGCTGTGGGCCAGCCGGGCCCGGCCTCCCGCGATCTCTGGCTGTCCGGCTTCACCTTCCCCACGGGCTTCCTACCGCCGTGCTGCAGGCCTCAGCTCGCAAAATAACGTGAGCCACGTGCTAAGTGTGACGGGGGGGGGGGGGGGTGGCCACCTGCGATCGCTCCTCTCTGGGGGCCTCCCTTATTCGCTTCCATCCCCAGGTTTCGGTGGACAGCCTCTCCTGGGAGTTTATTGTTTCCACCGTGGATGACAGCAACCTCGTGTACCCACCCAAGGTGGGAGCCAGATGTGCTCCGACTGGGAGCAAAGGCGGGTCTGGTGGGAGGGCGCTGGGAGCAAAGGGGGGAAAGCTGGTTGGCAAGGGAGAAGGGAGGCAGAGGCCAGGGGTGCCGGCAGCCTCGGGGCCAGACTTCTCCCCGTGTCTTCCCAGGACGGCGTGTGGGTCCGGGGCCTGTACCTGGAGGGCGCCGGCTGGGACTGAAGACTCCTGGTGGAGGCGGACCCCATGCAGCTCGTCTGCCTCATGCCCACCATCCACTTAGGCCGGCAGAAAGCCGCAAGAAGCGCCAAGGGTGGGATGGCGCCCGAGTTTGGTCCCCAACCCCTCCTCTGCCCCGCCCCTCCCCCCACACCTGTGCCTGCTCTCCCAGAGGCCCCGGCGCTCTGACTCCCCATCCCCTTCCTTTCCCTCAGGCATGTACTCCTGTCCCTGCTATTACTATCCCAACCGGGCAGGCAGCTCAGACCGAGCCTCCTTCGTCATTGGCATCGACCTCCGGTCCGGGACCATGACATCTGATCACTGGATCAAGAGGGGCACCGCTCTACTCATGAGCCTGGACAACTGAGGAGGCCTCCTCTTCCTCCCCGCTTGAGGGAGGGTCGGGGACTCTAGGGGCCAAGACTGAAATGCACCTCGGACCAGGGCTGGACTTAAAACTCTGGCCTTGGCCGTGGTTGAATGCGCCGCGGGATGGGGCCCTGGAGATGGCTAGCCTTTAATAAAGGTGGAAGGATTGTCTTGGAGCTCAGAGCAGGAAAACACCCGCAACCACAAGCCTTAAGCCTCTCAATGGGGTGGTGGGGGTTTGGGGAGGGAGGAAGCCCGGATCTCACAGAGGAAGCGAACCCCTGCGAGCTACTGCTTTTGGACTGGGAAAGGAGCTTGGGAAGCGGGAGGTGTGGCCTTAAACGAGGGGGCAGGGCTGTGGGGCCTAAACGGGTGTGGCTAAATCTCGGGCTGGACTTGAGCGGGCGGGGCGGGGCTTATTTTGGGAAACGCGCGTGATCCGAATGGAATGGGGTTCGTCCGGCAGGGATCGGGGCCGGACCCAGTAGGTTGCACCCAGCACCGGCACCGGGTATCCTGTTCGGCACGTGCGCTGAGGCGAGCGGCGCAGGAGGAGGGGCGGGGGCCGAGAGGGGGGGGACTTCGGCGCGAGGGGAGGCGGGACCAAGGGAAGGGGGCGGGGCTGGGGCGCAGGGGGGGCGGTGTTTGTGTTGGAAAATCCAACTGCGCCACGGGGCGGAGCGGCCCCCCCAGCCCGGCCTGGGAGAGGGGGGGCCGCTCGACCCCCTGGGAGACTTGGGGAGCCTGAGCACCTGGGACACCCAGAACCAGGTAACGGGGGGCCGCGGGGGCGTCTGGAAAGAGGGAAACCATCTCCGCGCAGGGGGGGGGACGCCTGTCTCAGACTTGTAGAGCTGGGGGTGGACGTTTCGGTCCCTGCAAAGGCACTGCAAAGAAGATCGGGGCGCAGGACGCCAGGGTTCCCCAGAATGCAGGGCGGTGTGGGGGAAGAGCGGGCGGGCAGAAGCCTTGGGTTCGGATGTCAAGAGGGGCCTGAAAGGACTCGCAGTTCCCTGGGGCCGGGATTTCCCCTCCGCAACACTAGGTCGGGGCGGGGCGCGACGGTGCTAACAGAAGGGCAGGACTGAAGGTCAGAGTCTGCAGATAGGCCAGGGTGATGGCCCTCTGAGGTCGGGTGTGGTCGGGCAGGGGTGCGTCTCCGGTCCGGGGCCACTTCGGGTCTCCCTCCAGTCCCTCCCACGGTGAGGTGTGTCGCCTCAGCTTTAGCCCTCGCGCCAGGAGCGCCGGGAGCCAGCCTCCTCGCGGGAGTCTTCGTGTCCACGCACCCCGCCGCCCCTCCATCCGTGGTCCTGCTACCCCACTCTGATGCTCCTCGCCCTCGCCGGCTCGGGCCCTGCTCCGTGCGGACCTTCCCAGCGCAGCCACGAGATGGCGAGGGCGAGACGCGCAGCCCGAGCCGCGGGAGCAAGGGGGGGGGGGGCGGGAGATGTGGCGGCGGAGGGGCTGAAGCCCCCCGCCGGCCAGAGAGAAAGGTGGGCCGAGGTGGGCGTCTGACTTCCTGTCATCTCGGCCCTCACAGGAAATTGTGGGCGGGAGGCGAAGGGCAGAGGCTGGGGAGGGGGCTGGACTCCGCTCCGCCTCCCTGCGCTGGAGTAAATAGTGGGGAGGGGGCACGCGGCTTGGTTACCAAGCAACGCAGATTCGCTTCCTGTCTGCTGTGGCTTGTGGCTGTGACCTGGGGGCGGGGCGACTGCGGGGAAGGTCGGGGGCAGGACGCCTCGTTCTCGGGACGGTACGAGCCCGGGAAGGACGGAGGGGAGGCCGCGAGCTGCGCTGCCGCCGAAGGGGGCTCGGCGGGCGTCCGGAGGGAGGCGGGACCCGGGCGCCACAAGGAGCGCCGCTCCGCCGACCTCCCGGGGGTTGCTTGCCCCGTTGCCGGAGTAACCGGAGAGCCAGACTCGGGAGCCGGATTCCCGAACTCTCGTGTCGGGCCAATCGGCTCCGGGAGGCCCCTGACGTCAGGGCCCTGGCAGCCAATGTGGAGGAGGCTTTATAGAGCGACAGGAAAAGGGAGAGGGGAGGGGGAGAGGTGGAGGAAGGGAGGGGGAAGCTGCTCGGGACCCGCACGTGCACTCCCACACGCTCGCGCCCACCCCCCTCCCTCCTCGCACGCGCCTAGTAGCCCCTGCGCCTGCGCGGCGAGTCGCAGCTTGCAGCACTACCGCCGCACCCCCCCCCCCCCCGCCTCCCCGCATTTGAATGTTGTTTGCAAACTAGTCCTGGGCTGCGCTCCTCACCCTCGGGATCCAGGCGTCTGGATCCGCCTGTCCCTCTTGGGTCTCCAACCACCACTGCCCAGCCTTGCGTGGGAGGGGTCGGCTACCTGTTTCCCACCGACCCCCAGCTGGCGCCCCACTCTCCCAGGTGGGCTGGGCGGAGCTGCGGTTTCCGGCCCCTTCTGCTCCGCCGGCGCCTTCCCGGGCTCTGGCTTAGGTTGCTCCCCAGGGGGAACGGAACGGGTATCAGCGCCCCTTTGCGAGGCTTCAGTCGCTTGGGCTCAGCTGCTGTTGGCAGCGCGGAGGGCGCTGCGGGGAAGTCCCGGCCGGCCCAGGTGACTCCCGCGGGCCACCACGCCCCTTTTTCGCGTGGATGCCTCTTTGATGCACCCCCCCTTCCCATCCCTAGCGTGTCTTCCCCACTCCTCCTCGTGCTCATGCACTTCCCCGGGCTCCTCTCGGGCTGTCTGTCCCGGGCTCCACTCGTCCTTCTCGGCTTCTCCCGGTTATATAACTCTTCCTCTCGCCGTGTCCTGGTTTCAACTCCACAGACTCCGCCCTGGAACGGCGCGGGGAGGGCAGGAGAGTTGGGGACCCAGACAGGTTCCGGCTGGCGGCCGGCTGGGCCACGGGGGATCCCGCAGATGGGAGACGGAGCCCCGCGGGACCCGGTGCCCCCGCCCCCCACCTGCTGCCCCCCACCGAGATCTCGCCCGGGAGAGAGAAGGCACAGTATCTGCGAGAGGGTGTCGGGACTCCGTCAGAAATGTGGGTTGGGAGGTCAGGGCTGGAGGCGGGGAGGAGGAGCCGAGAAGCCCGAGTCCCTGGGGCTGGAGTGGTACTGGGAGTAAAAGAGATAAAGGCAAGCCGCCTGGGTTCCTTCTTCTTCTCCTTTTTGGGTTCCCAGAATTCCTAAGGCTATTTCCCAGGAAGCTTAGCCGAAGGCCCTTTCCGCCCCTAGGGGTCAAAGGTCTGTGTTAGAGGTGGCCTGGGATGATGTCACCAGTGCACGTGCCCTGGGACGGTTGCCAGGCCGGAGGCCTCCTCCCCTTTCCATTCCGCCTCCCCCCCCCCCCCCACCTCTGCCCCGAGTCCGATTCCAACCCCGTGCCATCTTTTCCCCCTCTCCCTTCCCTTGGCCGTAGCAGCCTGCAGGTGGGAAACCCTGGCCTGGAGTTTTGTGAGGGGGAGGGGCACGGGTGTGGTGTGGCCCCAAAGACTTTGCCCCTTTGCTGGGCTACGGGAACCCGGGGTCACTTTTCCCCAGGTGGGTATGAGAACTTTCCTTCCCAGCCCCCTCCGCCCCGTGAAGGAGCCTCCCAGCAGTCCTTGCCGCTTTCCCACCTGCTGCATTGCTAAGTGTCCTATTGCCCCCTCCCCCATTTTGAGTTGAAGTGGGAGTGGTCGCAAGATAGCTACTCCCAGGAGAAGAGCTGTGTGTGGTTTGTGGCGTTCTGTAGACAGCAGCTCATCTCTGATCGTAATTAGTGACACCCCAACAGTGACGAAAAGGGTCAGGAAGCAGTGTTAGACTGAAGAGTACAGGTCTTTATTCTGTGTAGGTGGGTGGGTCACTTTCCTGAGGGAGGGGGACTGGGTTGATAGTTATGACCGTCCTTCCCTATGGAGTTAAGTTCCCGGGTTTGGTTATGATCTTAGAAAAAATTGGTTTTTCTTTTAAAGTGTTCCGGAGCTTGGGCTGTCAGGTCCGACCCGGATTCTGTTCCCAGCTCTGCCACTTAGTGGCCATAGGGACTTGGAAAGGTCACCACCTCCCAGAGCCTCACATTCTTCATCTGGAAAATTTAAATATCAATACATACCTTCTTGGCTGTTGGGGGAGGTGGGGGGGGGGGATGAGATAATTTATGCAAAGCACTTCGCAAGGTGGCGGGTGCAGAATAAATACTGAATGAAGGCTTGTTTATAAATGCTTATTATTGTGGTTAAATCATGATAGTTATGATTTTTGTGACTGTAGGTGTTAGGCCTGGTTCCAGCCGGCCAGGACCTTAGGAGTTGGTTCTGGAGGAGTGGAGAGTCGGTCTTAATTTGGCGGGTGGGAGGGAGGGGGCTGGGGATAGCTCCCGCTGCTTTGTGCACTTTATTTGAGAGGGCTTTAGGTCAGATTTGTATTGCTTTCTTAGGATTATTTTTCCCCCCCTCTTGGAGAAGAACAGCTAAGACTATTCCTCTGGCGTGAAAATAAATAATTGTATTGTGGTTCTTTGATTTTTAAGCAAGACCCCAGTCCCCTCCCTGTTCTCTGGAGCCTTTCAATTTTGCAAAGGGGACTCTACAGCGGGGACGGGGCTTGGCTGAGGGGTGTGTAAAAAGGTTGGGGTGGGTGGTGGAGAGAGACTAGTGCTGGGGGCTTGGGGGGGGCGGGTAGTTAAAGGAAGAGACGGAAGGTAGGAGGAGGGAGCCTGCTGGTGGGGAGGGAGGGAGGGGAGGAGGAGGTGGAGGAGGAGGAGGAGGAGGAGGAGGAGGAGGAGGAGGAGGAGGGAGGGGTTGGGGAGAGCCTGCTACAGTTCTTTGTTGGACTCCGGGACTCAGGGACGGGGAGGAGGAGGGAGGGAGGCAGAGGCTGCGAGCGCCGGGGCAGGCCCAGGAGGCAGAGGAGGGACCGTCTCCCCCGCCCCCCAGCCCCACTCCCCCCCCTGCTGCTCCCCCCCTCCCTACCCGGACTCCGGGGCACCGCCGGGGGGACAGACACCCAGCAGGTAACCCCGGCCTGGCTCGCCCCCCTCCTCGGATTGTCCTGCCACACCCTCCCGGATGACCCCTTTCCCGATTCTGTCTCCCGTTTTCCTCCGGCCCTTGCCTCCTTTTCACCTGGCCCTCCCTGTTCCATCTCCCCCAACTTGGGATTGTCGCCCGCTGGCCGCGCCGCCGTCTCGTGCAGCCCGACTCCCTTCCCCTCGCCCGACAGCCTGTGCGCCCCAGGTCTGCCCGCGGCACCTTGCCGGCTCTGTCTCGCCGCTTCTCCTGGCATTTGCTTTCCTTCCGACCTTCCCACCTGGGGCTCTGAGTAAGGAGGCAGCCCCCTGTCTTTTCCTCGCTCCCCCAGCTCCCCGCCCCCCCCCAACTCTGGCCCCCTTTCTCCTAGCAGTCTCTAGGGGTGGGGAGAGAACCGGAATTTGGGGGGCCCTCCAGAGGGGCAAGGGGCTGTGTGTCGCTGGGGAAAGGGGCTGTGAGTGTGTGTGTGGGGGTGGGGGTGGGGGCGGCTAGAGACCTGGCTGTCTCTCCGTTGTCCCTTTAAATGGCCCTCACATTTCTGGGACTCATGGGGGGGAGGTTGGCAAGCCGCCTGCCTGGGGGCAGGGCCCTCGGTTTGTCCACACAATCAGGGGTGGTAATGATTTAAAGGGACAGCCTCGGTGTGGCCGCTGCCACCCTGCGCCAGCGGAGGGGGAGCCGGCAGGCCGTGTCTGGGGAGGCTTGCTGGTGAGCAGGGCATTTGAGGCTGAATCTGTCGAGGGGCCTGCCAGGTCTGGGACGGTGCTGCGGCTGGGACCTGCGAGGAGGGGTGACAGCTCGCGGGGGCAGGGTTGGGGCACTCAGCCTGGGCCTTCTCCCAGGCCCCACCTTTGGGTTCTCGGGACTCCTCGGCCAAGAGTCCCTTGAGTCCATACTACGGAGTCTGTTGGCCATCAGGTGGAGACCACCGGCCGGTGTGCAGGTCAGCTGCCCGGCTTGGGCACATTGGAGCTGGCCCTTCGGCTTCCCTTTTGTTGTTTGGCTCTGTGCACAAGAAAGCCCCAGCCCCTCCCCCCGCTCCCCCTTCCCGTCCACATGCCCCCCCCCCCCCAACACACACACACCCACCCCAGCTGTTGGACAGATGAATTACAGCCTCCGGCTTGGGGCCAGGGCTGGTGAGGGATTTAAAGCTCTGGGCTGGCCCTTTAAATGGCTGTGGGCCCCTCCCCCACTCTGGTGTCCAGGACCCCCATACACACCCTGGTGACCCCCCTTGGCTGCCCCTCACTCCTTCTTTGGTCTGTCCTGAGGCCTGCCACTCCCCTCTCTCTAGGCTAGACCCTTCCCAGCACATCCCCTTCCCCTACAACACAGCCACATACACAAACACTACAGACTGCACGGTGTGCCCGCACGCACACGCGCACACACACACACACACACGCACACACACACACACAGAGGCAAGCACACGCACACCCTCTGGTCCCACGTTCTCAACATCCCTGTCCTGGAAGGTTCCAGCCTCAAGCTTCCTTTCTGTAGCACAAGAACTTTGCCTGCCGGCCTCCCTGGCCTGCAGCTGGCCACTACCTGGCCTATGGGGGGCGGGGGGGGGGGGCCCTGCCTGGGTCAGGAGTGGCTCCTCCCTGGGGGCAGTGTCATCAGCAGCCCAGGCAGCTTGCAGCACATTGCGTCATGGAGGCTGGGGGCTGGAGGCCTGAGTCTCTGGGGCAGGGGGAAGGATGCGGGCTGGCCGGCCGGGGAATGGGGGGGACTAGACTGGGAACCCCAATGTCTGGGACCTCAAGGGCAGGCAACTGTGACTAAGGAAGCAGAAACCATAGGTCTCTGAGGAGTGAGTCTGAGATAAGGGCCAGACTTAGGTCTGACCCTAGATGGGACACCTGATTCTTGACCCTGGACTTAGAAGACCTAGCTTTTTGTTTCGGAGGGGAGGGAAGGGACTGGGCCTCTGTCACCTTCTTGGGCCACAGAGAGGAAGGAGGTGATGGGGAAACAGGATATGGCCTTGAGGGGTGGGATGCAAGGGAGGCTTGCGGCAGAGGCCACTTTCAGACCCAGGCCCAGAGGTCAGTCGTTGTGGAGGAAGGCTCCTCCCTGCCGGGCCCGTTCATCTAGTCTGGCCACCTGTGCTGCTCGCCAAGACCTGCCTGCACCCGCCTGGGGGAAGAGGAGGGGGCAGAGTCCAGAGGGTGGGGTTGACTGGTGTCTTGATAAGGTAGGGGTAGGGAGGAGGCTGAGCTGAAGGCAGAAGATTGCAGGCCTGGGGCCAGGATTGAGGCCGACTTGGGTGCCGACGGTCAGGGGCAATCGGGGCTACTCTGGGCCCAGGGACTGTCAGCAGGAGAGTTCGGTCCGAAGGGGACTCGTGGATTGGGTGTGTCCGCTGTGGACGTTCACAGATGCCGTAGCACGCTCCCCTTACCCTCTGGTCCAAGGCTGCTTCCTAAAGGGGAAGGCTGGAGGACCACCTTGGGGTGGCTTTTTCTGGTTGCCATGGAAACGGGTTCTCTCATCCCATCTGACACCAGCACCAGGCTTCTCCTCAATAGAAGACAGGGAGCACAGGGAATTCTCCAGCCTGGGAGACCCACTTCTAACTGGCTTTTTTCTTTCAGGTCCCAGGCACCTGCCAGCCGTAGTACGCCCCCCCCACCCACC